>NC_141766.1:52310990-52910990 GCF_982258835.1 Parasteatoda tepidariorum
TCTCTCTCTCTCTCTCTCTCTCTCTCTCTCTCTCTCTCTCCTCTCTCTCTCTCTCTCCCCCTCTCTCTCTCCTCTCTCTCTCTCTCTCTATATATATATATATATATATATATATATATATATATATATATATATATATATATATATATATATATATATATATATATGTATATATATATATATATGAATATATATATATATATATATATATATATATATATATATATATATGAATATATATATATATATACTATATATATATATTATATATATATATATATATATATATATATATGAATATATATATATATATATATATATATGTATATATATATATATATATATATATATATATATATATATTATATATATATAACTTTTTGAAACGGTTTTCTACCGTTTATTTAAAAACTTCCTCTGGGTACCTAATTTTATGCAGTTTTTAGCTTTATTTCTTTCATATTTTTTTTTATTTAAATAAATTTTGAAAGGAGTATTAATGGCAATGAGAAACTTCTGTTCTGTCATTTCGATAAAGTAAAGTATTACGTGTTTTTATAAAATTAAATTGAATGTGATTGAAAAATTTTGTTATGCAAGCTGTTAAAAGGAAGAATGTGTTCATGTTTTTCGGAAGTTAAAACTTGAAAAGTGTTACAAATTAATAAAAAACAAAACTGATTTAGAAATTAATGAGAATGATTGGCAATAAACAAGAATCGTCTCTTTGGACAACATGAACATCTGACTTTACCTATTCTTTGGGCAACAGGAAGCATTACTTTCATTTTCCCTTTGGGCAACAGAAATTGACATTTCTTTCAATTTTTTATCCTTATTTTAAATGTAGATGTAGGGATAATTCGGAATTGTATAATGCGAGAGAAATAAATAACATTTTTAATATCCGCCCCTTTAAATTTACGAAAAATGTTTATGATATGCCTTATATTGCCTTATATGTCTCTTTATTAAAGAAAACTTATTATTCTTAATAATTATCTATTAGATTCATAACGAGCTTTTAAGACGACTCTTTTTTCTTATAAGACGTTTTTCTGTGCTTACTTGAACTATACTGTACTGAAGAGCTTACTGTATGGAAGAGAGTAAGTCTCAAATTTAAACGTATGACTTTGTTTTTTCTGAATATTCTAAACTTAACCATTATTTGACTTTTTAAATAATCATTATCAAAATGATTTATATATATATATATGTGTGTGTGTGTGTGTGTGTGTGTCACTAGAAAAGAGTAAATATTTAAGAAAATATATAACTTTTACTTTTTAATTAAATAATTTGAATTTGCGTAATACAAACTGTACACAAGCAAATCATGTTAAAAGAAAAATAGTAAAATTTATACCATGCTCTACTTGCTTATGTTTGATTTCAACTGTCTGACATAAAATCTAATTTTAAAAAGTTTTATTGATAACACTAGGAGGAAATTTTATTTTTCGTATAAAATATTTTCAAAATAATGAGTAGTGTTTTTTTACTATGATCACGATCGCTACTGGGTTTACGAGAAGGGGGCTCATTTAGGGTTCCATGAGCGAAAAAATGTGGTACCGCTGTTTTAAGGTACAATGTGGTACCGCTGTGGTACCACTTTTTTAACATCATGCTGTACCTTGTTCTAAACTTTATCAACATAACCTTTTCTAAATATATGATACTAGTCTAAAAAAACAAATCAATTGACATAAATACAGTATATTCCAGACAAATTTTCGGTGTTATTTGAATTACTGTATTCTAAGGCATGATACTCTCCTCGATTCAATTGATGTGCAAGATATAATTTGTGATATCTCCTTAAAATAAAAATTGTGCATTATAATTTATGCTACAGAAAATTGAGAAAATATAACTTAATGAAATTCAAAGGGAGGTATGTAACATTGAGATGTAAAATTGAGCCGAGATTAAACTTTTTGAAGCAACTTAATTATGTTTGCAAATCGAAACCGTGCATTATAAAGCCAATCAATACTAAGAGTATGTTAATTCATAAGGTTTAGGAAACTTAATCACATCGTAATGAAATTTTTTGTATTTTTTTTAATTCGAAGTAGATTAAAATGGCTCACCTCCTTTTGCAACATGTACGGTTTTAATCAGAATCGATTGACTTAAGACATTTTCCTTCCAGTTGCATCTACTTTAAATTTCCAATTAATAAACTACTCTACCCTTTTCTTGTTAGGAAAATCTTAAATTCTAGGTGAGAATTATTAAATTTAGTTTTTATTAAAAAAAACTTACAAAGAGATACAAAAATACTGCTATTGCTTAAGACAATATACAATTTAAGACTTTGCAAAGGACTTCTAATTTTGAAATTCACTCTCATGAAAACTTAAAAACTGGCTCACCTTCGAATCAACAGTTTTAAATCATAAAAATTTAAAAAATATTAGTAATGAGAGAATTGCTTACTAATTATCTGAGTGTTTAATGTAAAATATAAATTTTCATAATTGTATTGAAATGTATTCAAAGCATGCAGAGTTTAAGTTAGTCTTTTATTACTACTTTGCTTCATCTTTATTTCCATTTTTAGACTAAGATTGTTTTCATCTTCATCTATTTTCCTGAATAAATTTATTTTTTCTTCTTTTTTTTTGAAGTTCGTACTTACGAATTTTTAGTAAAAATACTTAAGATTTGATTTTATTAATTTTATCAAACTGAAAGCACTATTTCATTCCAGATACTAAAATATTCTATTTCACACATCCTTCTTGAAAAAAATAAGAGAATTACAGATGTTTTCAGTGAAACAGTTTGCAACAAAAACTTTTGTCTGGAAAAGAAAAGTTGTAGCCAACATAAAAAATGACATTTGAACCTAGCTAAAATGCCAGTTTCATGCAGTATATATTTTGTCTTAAAGCTGCTAGAAATAGTTATCTAAAGGCTTTTAAAAATATTATTTACTTTTTTCTACTTCTTAGAGAAAAATTTTTGCTTATATGAAAAAAAAGAAATGCCAACAAAAAAAAATGGATTTATACTCATCATGTAAAAAAATAAAAATAAAATACAGCAAATTAAATTATAATTTAATTTTTGATAAAATTATAGAGTTATTTATTTTTCGAAATTCTTACTAGATTAATTTTCCTTGAACCTTTTATTAGAGGGAATTATAACTTTGTAAAAGAGAAAAAATTTTTATTGAATAAGCTGTTACTTGATTACGATTAAAAAATGTTTCTTAAAATAAAGCAATGCTTTTTTTTAATTTTCAATTCCAATTTGCTGTTATTATCAACAAGTTCAGTAATAATGTATATATATCAAATTTACATAGATTTGTTGGAAACAAATATGTAATAAATTCTTCGACGGAAGTTAAATAAAATGTTTACATGTATTAATCTTACTACTCAGAAAATACTATACTCTATTTTTCATTTTGTATTACTGCTATTTGTCAATAACCTAAAAATGAAAGAATAGTTTTAGATCAAAATTTTAGATATAGTTAAATCTAGAATTTCACTTTTTTTGTTTTGTTTTTGTTTTTGTATTTTAGTATAAGGGCATTTATCAAAATGTGGGGATACAACGATCTAAACTGTTATTTCTAATAACAATTAAGCCAAAATTTAATTTGCAGTAAAAGTTTTTAAGGAAATTTGTTATCCTAACTAGTTACAGGAATTAACAAAATCTATTGCAAATGGTTTGAATAAATTTCTTTAAAATATTTCTTCTAACTAAAGGGTCAACTTCGGACATTTTTGATACTATCTGAGTCAATGCAATGCAAAACTAAATATTTAAATAGCATCTAGATGTTTACAAATAAAAATAAGAGCTTCAATAGAATGCTTACTTGATAATAGTCTTAATAGATAACAGAAATAAATAAGTTGCATTTTAATGAGTAAAGTTTTTCAGGAAAAAGCTATTTAGTGTTCTAATGAATGTTCAAGAAAGTAACATACGAAATTGCGCTATTATTTTAGCAGAAACTAGATTAAAATCAACACTTTTAACTTATTTATTCATTCTCAAAGTAATTTTTTAAGCATTTGAGCATTTTAGTTTCATTTTTGAGAAACATTTCTGCTACAAAGTGTCATTTTTTTACAAGTAAGAGTTAAGATGTCCCAATCGTGGTAACGTACGCACCATTGTCCTTTAATTCATTGCTAAAGTAAATCTGATTTTCTAGAATTCATTGAAAAAATTTACTATAGAGCTAATTTCATTTAAATAGAGACAGAAAAAAATAATGAATATTTAGTACATATAATATGAATATTAATAGAGTTCAGCATTAGCTTCCCATTATCTTCTCCACCTTTAGCCTATAAGTTGCCGCCATATTTTGTTTTATACTTACAGTGAATTTCACAACTTCAGTAATAAACAAGTACTATGAAATTGTTAAAACATGGATTGAAGAATAATGCGAATTATAGAATAAGTTTGATTACAAAATGGAGCTATGGCAAATCATTTACCTTGATTAGAAGTATATAGCAATGATAAAAGACAGAATGCACTGACAATGCCGTTCCTCAAAACAGTGCTTTCTGCGTCTGAATAGAAAAAGAACACTCTGATTTTTAGATAGAACGGTAAGAAGGATGTGGTTAATTGAAAGTTATCCTTATGTACATGCAGGGTACAATTATGACTAAGATGTATTTGAGATTTCAGCCGTGATACACGAGAGAATCTCTTTCAGTTTTATCATTTGATGTTAAAGTATATGGTGAGAGTAAAACTGACAGCTTACGTAAAAATGTGCTTCATTTCTCTGCTAATTCCCTCTAGAAGTCGAAAGGCAATATGAAACGATGCCCTTAATGATATTTTTAATTCCGAATGCAGTGTACAATTGAAGGCTTTATTGTTAGTGGGTCAATTAATTAGTTAAGTAAAAAAATCGCAACTGCACTTACTAAGAAATTAGTCACCTTTTCATGTTTATGCAAGTTATTTCCATCTTATTTTGAAATTTGTAAAGCCCACTTTATTGCGACTTCCAATTGAGAATTGTTGAAGAAAGTTTTAGCATCCATTGGTCTTACCTAATATCGAAGCCTTATGGGGGAATTATTAAATCGACCATGTCAACCGTCATCTACCATAAGGTACGTCTAGGTAGAATCTAGTTAGCAAGTCTTATATACTAGTGAATTAGTATGTAATATTTATAGTGGTAGTTACGCCACATTACTCCCCTTCCAGAATTTTATCTGCAATAGAATTCGATGAATGAATACCACTAGTTGATTTATGCTTTTTTTTAAGCGCTGTATTTTTAGGCAAATCAACTGTTTAATGTGGACCATCCATCGATGTTGGCAAATTTATATCGTGTCCGCAAGTCAACATTATGGGTGAATGTTAAAATCGACCATGTCAACCGTCATCTACCATAAGGTACCTCCAGATAAAATCTAGTTAACATGTCTTACATACTAATGAATTAGTATGTAATATTTATAGTGGTAGTTACGCCACAACAATCAATTGACTTTAACCTCTTAAAGGTGAGAAAAATTAAACAGGTTTGGAGTATTAAAAAATGGGTTAAAGTTATTAACAAAAATTTAAAAACAATAACAACACAGAAAACGGAACTAGAAAAATCACGGTAACCATTGGAAGTAAATCGCGACAGGTGGACTTTCTCGTGCTATGGATATACGGTGGGGATGAACTCATGTCTCTAACATAAAAAAATAATTGCTTTGCGGAACTATCTTTCTTGATTTACATCTCTCGGCTAACACGGTTTTTTTAGTTTGTTTTTCACTTTTTATTTTTTTTTTAAATTTATAGAGGCAACTTTGCGTTTTCTACTTTAAATCAGCTTTGTTTTTCCGCTGCATGTTTAATCTTGAAAATATGTGCCTATTTTTGAGCTCCCAAACCATTCCGACTTTTCCACCCACACAATTTTTGTGGAAAATGAAGTTTTCATGTCAATTATATTTTTCGCTATTGTTTCTTAGGATCATTCAATTTATACTCAATGAATTTTGTCAAAATGAACTAAAAATGGCGCTGACCTACTATTCAATTTAAGCCTTCAAATGTATTTTTCTCTATACTCGATACCGAAATAACAGACAGCTTAATTTTTCAAAAAAAAAAAAAAATGCTTTAAAGATTTATTATATGATTAAAAACCATAATGTAGTTTCCAAGAAAGAGTTTGGCATAAAGTACAGATTTTTCTTTAAAAAGGTAAATTTTTTTTATAAAAAGAAGAAAGATATATAAAAAAGTTACAGAAATTACCTGCCTGGTGATAATCGCTGTTAAATTCGAAGTTGAATACCATCCATTTTCTACCGGATGTGAGGCAGTATCTTGTGGTTCAACAGATGTCCCATCTACTAACCAAGATAATTCTGCTGGAGGATTACTGACATCAGAACGACAATAAACCGTAACTGATTCGCCTCTGCTCACTTCTGATGGTCCATCGATGGTTATATATTTTGGAGGAACTGGACACAAAGACAAATTCCAGTATCAAAGTATGGCATTTGTATTTTATTTGTTGAAATTAATTATGAAATTTGTAGTCGAAAACTAAGTATTTTGATTGTATTTTAAAGTTAATAATCTATTTTTAAGTACCTGTACAAAAATACTTTACCGAAGCATTTAATTTGTATTTGACCTACATATTGATTAGTAGATTTTTAGAGAAAACGTTATTTAAGGAAACACGTTTTATAAAACAAATCCATTTTTTTGCATAATTAGCATATAATTATTGTTTAAATTATCATACAGTTTTGAGTGCCCAAATGCAGTACAAAAAATAATGAATTATTATAATAAAATTGAAATCACTAAAAAATATTAATTTTGCATTGAGATTAAAAAATAAATAATCTGTAGTTCAAAGTATTATACGTGCTTTAGAGGTTCATATTTTTTGTTTTAATAGGTGTTATAACTTAAATGTTTGATAAATGAAGCGATTTTGTACGCAATGCAAAAATTAAAATAACACGTAGGAAAGATGTGTAAATTTAAAGTATAAAATTATACGAAAATTTAAGTTTAATTTCTGTGTGTTTTTTTTTGCATTTATATAGTATATTTTTAAATTACATTTTTTTCAAAACTACTTTTCTTAAACTGTTCTGACACAACTTTCAGTCTATAATAAAGATACATTCATCAAAAAAAAATAATTAACAATACTATACTAAATTTAACGCCAATATGTTAAACTTAAAAGAAATCTGCTTAAATTAACCATTGCAATAACTAAATAATATAATTCCATAGCTTATTAAGTTTTAAAAATATTCTAAATTCAGATACATACCTTATTTGAAAAATGTTCCAATTATTTTTGAAATTATTTTCAAAACTTAAGAGACATGTCTATGTGTAACGCTAAAATTAATAACAAATCACTTACCTGTTTCATTTAAGAAACTTTCACAGGTGATTGCCATGACTTCATTCAAATCCAAATTTATAAAATATTTCTGTTTCGTTAATATTATAATAATTGACTAAATTACTTTGAAATTTTAATGAATCTTTAATTTTAATCCCAATTAAAAGTAACAAAATTATACTAACGCTTACTGGTGCAACATTAAAGTCACTTACATACAACTGAAAGTTTGACTGTAGTGATGAGGGGTCTTGCAGTTAAAGGATTAGAAGCTGCGCAAGTATAGACAGCATTATTATCTGAACTTTGAACGATTATTGATATGGTGTTGCTTGAATCCCTTCCTACTGAAGAAAAACTTCCTTTGATGGTATCTCCGTTTCTATACCAAACAATGTCTGCAGGTGGTTTCCCACCACTTGAAGAACACGTTAGTATTAGTTTATCACCTTTATAAATCAAGTCTCCATCATGGTAACCTTCGATCACAGGATGGCGGGGAGGATCTGAAAATGGTAATACGATATTAAATACAATTATTAGAGGATAAGCGCATTATAAATAAGTTGATGCATAAAAGTAAATTGAATTAAAACTAAATATACGTGGAAGCAATACAGAACTGGGTGCACAATATACACAAATATGGGAGCATTAATGTGAATAAACAAAAATGTTTTCCGAGTCCCAAAGCCCTATTTCGAAAAGTAAGTGCAGAAAATACAGAATATATAAAATCATAATCAATCCACTCATATGAACAATATGTGGAACTCAATAAAAACGGTCCAGAGATTCATTGAAACTTTTTTGTTCATTATAAATGCAACAAATAAAGCAGTTTTAAACGTTTCTAGGTTTATTGGAACCATTAAAGATGAGTTTAGGAATCAAATAATGATTTTTTTTTCTATAACCGCCATTTTTATACCCTGTTTCAATTAAAATATGTATTTAAATTATATCTTTCACAAATATCTTGTTTAAATACTTTTTAATTATTACAGTTCAAAATGCGCTATTCAAATTAAATTTATTCAATACAATTGCCGTCACATTTTAAATTTTGTGTAAATATTTATTTATCATAAAATTTATAGAAAATAAATCAGATTTTCTGATAGGTGTTTTTTTTAAATAAAACAAGTTTACTCATATTTTAAGTTTTCCTTTGATATCATTTTTTAAACCTATAATTTTTTCACTCTTTTTTACTCAAAATATTCACGCGTCATGAAATATAAATGCTACCGATAGGTAAATATCTTTTGTGAATCGAATTTCACTGTTTTTTTTCTACATTAAAAAATTATTGTACTTGCAAATTATAAAATTAATATATGATATGCTACACTGAGAAAATATGTAGTTAAAATTACCAGAATATGGTAACTTTTACTGTGTTTCTTGATCAATAGAAGCAAAGTAAAATAAAAAATTAGTAATTTTCATCGAAGTGCTTCGGTAATGATTTTGGTAAACATAACAATAAAAAATGCTTTTATAATTTTTGATAACATTTCATAAATCTGGTAAAATTTGGCTATATTATTATAATAGCAATTATTTTGATTAACTCTACTTTACAATTTTAAATTCATTACTAAATGTGTAGTAATAATAACTTTAATTTTAAAAACTAAAATTTCTGGTAAATTAGCTCCCCATGGATGTGAAAATTACCAAATGAATGGTTTAATTACCGTATATTTTGGTTTTATTAACCATATTTTTTTTCTATAAATTTCACTAAGTACATTGTCATGATTTTAATGGAATTTTTTTTCTCCGTGTAGTATTGTAGTTTAATGTGCTTTGCTAAGTTCATTTTATCATTATATGGTTTAATGTTGTTTGTAAACCTTATATTTATATTCCAAACATTTAAGCAAGCCTATTTATAATTGCAGTTATTCATAGCTAAAAAAATTCCAAAATTCCACGGAGCATGAAAAAAAAGCATTTTATTTTTCTTGATCAAAATGGGATCATTTTGATTACTCGTATTTGCTGAAATGACAAAACAAATTATACTAATTAAGATTTATTTAATATGGAGATGAGTTTTTTTCTAGATTTCTCTGGAAAAAAAGAACATACTGATGTTTAAATTTCTAATAATTATATACTTTCTTATTTGAATTTTTTTTGTTTCAAAACAAGTAATTTTATTCATTTGTTATGCACTGCAGAGGTATCTTATTATCTTTAATTATAGGACACTTCACTCAAATCTTTTATTAGTTCGATATACATAAATGAATGTATCTATAAATTATATGGCAGTGCAAAATGAAATAACTTTTTTTCTGCTTATAAATTACTTCAATAATTGCTTTCTGTTTTAAAATGAGATATTGTCTTTCATTCTGTTTTAATGTAAAATTATTTATGTCACACAGTCCTTGTATGTGAAAGGATATCAAGGATGAAGAATTCTATCATATGATACGGACTGTATTTAAAATATAGTTTAGCGGTGTAATGGTTTAAGGGAGATGTATGGAAATCGGGGACTTGTAGGACTCTGATTCCAGTAGAGTAAAAGTGATTTGATATTATAGAAATTCAAATTAGAGTTTAAATTATGTAAGCAAAATTATTACTCGAATAAATATGTTGAAATTTTACGAAACATATTACACTATGGTGTAATAACTATCCGAATTAAGTGCTAAAAAAGGTGGGAATGATTATTTTATTTCAAGTTGATAACAAATCGACTGTTTATACACAATTTAAAGGACATAGTTATATCCTTAAACCAATAATAAATAAATTCAACAAGTTCAAATGTTTTTACTTCATCCATGACTGGCAACAGGACAAGGATATGTTTTCATCGTTTATGATTGTTCTGTAATTTTTTTGGAAAATGAAGTTAAATTGTATTTTTATTTGAATTGGAAGTGATATAATCGATGGCAGAAAACTCCAGCTTTATATAATGAGTGAGTTCCCTTAATTATCAAAATTAATTCTGAAAATATGAACTCTTTTAATTTTCGGCAGGCATCAATTGGCGAACTTGGTTTAGCTATCAAAGAGCAGTTTTCAAGATCCTAAATAATTATTTAAAAAGTAACTTACATGACACAGTAACTTATAATACTATTTACATGAATTTGCCAGTTGTGTTTAATAATTTTGTAATAAATGCAAAATAAAATTCTTACTGTGCTGTGCTCATATTTGATTAACTAACTAATTTTATTTTAAGAAAAATTGCGTATATGCATTTTAAATTAATGATTTTTACTTTATTTTGTATATCATAAATATCATTATTTTGTATCATTTCTAAAAGCTCAACTGACTATTTTGTGTATCATATCTTAGAGTAATTATAAATTTTAGGGTAACTGAATAACAAAATATAGTATCGGCTACTTTACACCAATGAGTATAACCCCCTTTTTCTATTCAAATATAATCATTTACCTTGAAAAACTCTTTTAATACTATCTGAATGAAATGCACACAACTTAACTCAATGAATCACTTGAAATATAAAAACAAATTCTTGAAATTCCAATGTTTCGTAAATGGAACATTCTGTTTTTAACTGATGCCTAGCAGTCCATAATAAAATAGTGGTCCATAAAATAGTAGTCCATAATAAAAAATGTATTTTTAGTGAACTATATCACAAGCTGGATAAATATTTTCAAATTATATCAAATTTCCTAAATTCATGAAATAATCAAACAATTAAGGAAACTGATCCAAAGTAAATGAAAAAAAAAATACTTCGAAATCTAAAATTATTAAAAATTATATCCCTCTGACATTAATTGCTGGTTAAATTTAAACTTAAAGTTCCATTTTTGGATCATTGGCGGGTATGCGGTTTTTACCGATTTACAGGAAAACCTTACAGAAAACTATTGAAACTATTCCAGAAATCAGGATTCAAAAGTAAAACAATTCTAAGTTTTTCCAAAAACTAATTTCTGAGCTAGAAATATGCTACAAATACTTCAAAAGCAATGAAAACTTTTTATCTCATGAAACGACAACTAACTATTTCTGAGATATTAAAACTTTCAGTCACCTTAAAGACGAAGCAAAAAAAGTGAGATAAAAGACGAAACGAAAGTAAAAATAATTGTTCGTAAAAGAGTTACAATCCAAGTTATAATTCAATTGCAACTTTTGTCCTTTTAGGTACTAAGGTGAAAAAAGAAAACACACATACTTCAGTAAACCAAGAGAAGTGACTGGGGATTTTAAAGTGAAAAGAATTTCTTTTAACATTCAGTACCGATTCCTTTAAGAGGTTTTAATTTGGAAAGAAATGCTGATTTTTTTAAGGGAGAGTTTGGTTTCGTATCTAGAATCATGTATTCTAATAAAAGTAACTATAAGTATAATAAAAGTAGCTGGAACTTTCTTATTTCATTAAAAATCAATTTGTCTCAGTTTCTTCTATTTTTTTAACTATAAGATGCTTTTTTAAATAGAATTCTAAAAATATTATAAAAGAACAAAGAGTTAACGCATGCTTTGAAAAAAAATATGAAGTCGTTTAATTGTTATGTTATATAAACGATTATAGGTTGGTAAAAAAATTATTTAATTTGTTTATTTAGTTCTTTCTTTTTTTATTTTCAAACAATCAGTTCAATTTTCATTAACCCTGATGTCTCGAAGGTTGCCAATATTTTATCATGTTTTTCTTTATTCTTTTGACATTTAGAATTATTGAATTTTCAATACTTTTATTTAAGAAGAAAAAAAAATGTTTTGATTCTAGTCTCTGATTTTATGTTACAATAAAAATAGGTAGGGGAGAGTGGGGTCAGTTGTAACATTTTTTACTTAACTATTTTTAACTAACAAAAAATCCAATATATTATTATTATTAATTGACAGACGAGTAAAGTAGACTATCCTCTACTAAAAAAAAAACCTTATTTTAAATGTTGCTATATTAGTTATTAAAAATTTTTGACAGTCGTGCACTTGTTACAATTGTCCCCACTTACGGGGTCAATTGTAGCAGCTCATAAATTCAACTAAAACATAGCTAATTATACATATTATCATAGTTGTGATATATTTTTTAATTGATCAAAATAGTAGTGAGATTTTTGGAGTAAAAATAATAATGAGCAAAATGGTTAAACTTTTAACTTTAAGGGGAAAAAATTTTAATTTATGCTGTGAAAGGTGACAAATAAAATAATGCACATGCAACATAATATAAATGATATAGGAAACTATTGGTGGTTCTTAAAGAGTTAAGTAATGGTTTGTAAACATAAGATTATTTATTTTCAGCTGTTGCAATCGTCCCTTTACTTATTGTTACAATCGTCCCCAAGACGCCATTTTCGCTTCATTTGTTAAAAACAATACTAGTTAATTAACAAAACAAATCTTTTCTTTTAAATGTTAATTAAGGTGTCCACTTACATATTCGGTTAATAATTTTGATTTGTTTAGACAAAATTACTTTGTAACAATATAATATTCTAATACCAAAAGAAGTACTTACGTAGCGTGAAAATATCTTTTGTGATGTAACTCTTTCAAAAGTACATAAAAATGGTTGCCAGCAGGGGTGTACATGTTGATTTATTAAATACACCTAGTGCCCCACCTAGGAACCAAAT
This sequence comes from Parasteatoda tepidariorum, assembly GCF_982258835.1. Lineage (NCBI taxonomy): Eukaryota > Metazoa > Arthropoda > Arachnida > Araneae > Theridiidae > Parasteatoda > Parasteatoda tepidariorum. The sequence continues at coordinate 52,324,014 of NC_141766.1, forward strand.
CTAGAACCCGACACTCGAAAGTTTTGCTCTGTTACAATCGTACCCTGTTATTATTGACCCCACTCTCCCCTAGTGTTCTCTGATTTCCGTTGCAACTTAATTTTTCAACTATATGATGATTGGATGCACAATACCAAAGATTTGATTAAATAAATAATAAATAAATAATCCCAAAGAGCAAGAGTGGAAAAAAATATTACTTGATTAAAAATTATCCTCAAAAATATACAGATTGAAAATAACAGTCGACATGTTTCAAGCGTTAAAAAATAGGTGAGCGTTTCAAGACTTGCTAAAAGTGAATGAGAAGAAACAAAAGTGATTTGAAATATAAAACTTAAAGTTACCAGTGAAAAATAGAGAAGAAAAACTAGAGAAATCTGCTGTTGTTGTTGTTGTTGCTTATCCTCTAATTGTCTGACGAGGTCAGACAAGATCCAGTAAGTTGTTGACCCTCAAAAAGTCGATTACAAGAAGTGGAGAAGCATATAAGTCCTCCTTGGAAAGGCCCAAGCAGTCGAGGATATGTTCTGCTGAGGCCTGCTGGGCTTCACATTTAGAGCAGACTGCATAAGTCTTTTTTCCTTTAAAGTACGAGAGACTGTTCGTGTGTCCGCTTGCCAGTCTGGAAATAGCTGTTTGAGATGCTCTATCACCTACATGAACAAGTGAAGAGCCCGGTTCCTTGGCCGCATACCAATGATGAGAGGGAGGGATCCTCCACTTTTTTGATAAATGGCTTTTGATTTTGGATTGATACTCAGAAAAGGTAAAGGCTGAGGACGAAGATGTTAAATGACTACAGCCCTCCTTGGCCAAGCGATCCGCTTGCTCATTTCCAAAGATGTCAACGTGGGATGGTATCCACTGAAGATTAACGTCGTGGTGCTTTGAAATAAGTTGAAGTTTAAGAAGGATGGAGATGCTTGTTTTGTCTCCAACTTTAGTCCAGTTGTGTAGGTGTTGAAGGGAGCTGCGACTGTCCGACAGGATCCAAAGATCTCCAAAGTCACTCTCGTTGATTATAGCATCGATGCCCTGTTCAATTGCGATTAATTCACTTCGAAAGACTGAAGTGAAATCAGGATAACGGAGACAGATGGAGTAATTTAGCTCAGATTTTTCAATGAAGACGCCGCTACCCGCTAGGTTTCCGAGTCCACTACCATCTGTGTAAATTTTTACGGCGTCACTGGGAATCTCGCCTAAAATTTCCAAAGCTAGCTGCCTAAGTTCAGCTGGAATAAGATCTTTCTTTGTGACCGGAGCAGAAAAGTCGAAGTGGAAATGGACTCGGGGGATTCCCTCTGAAGGATTCAGACAAGATATTAAGGAGTGGGGCTCAACGTCTTCAGAAGGCAAATGCAGAAGTTCAGCATGACTGAATGGACTGTTTTTCTTCAGTCGCTGTTTGTTGCGCCAGTTGTTAAGGTAGAGAGAGGTTCTATTGTGCTGACCATAGCTAGAAAGTTTGTTGAAGTAATTGGTGAGATTAGCCTTTCTTCTAGTTTGGAGGGGTTGAAGATCAGCCTCAAAAAGGACTATTTCCTTAGGGGAACTACGTCTGAGTCCAGTAATTATTCTTGCAGCACTTAGTTGAACCCTTTCCAATTTATCCAGGCTAGTGGCAGAAGCACAGGAGTACACAGGAAAGCCATATTCCAGGATGGGTCTAATGAGAGACAAATAGGTATCTCTTAACGTGACAGCATCGGCTCCCCAATCTTTGCCCGCAATATATTTAAGTAAGTTTAATCATTTTCTGCCCGAGTAGTGCCGTTTTCTTCTTAGTACCCGTGAGAGAATTAAAAAAAAAATAGAACAAGGAATAATACCGATGTTAGAGAGGAGCTAATCAGTGTAAAATGCATTTCTGCGCTATGGAAAGGTGCTGGGGAACTAATTTTGCTGACAAGTGAATCAACATTCTCTTGACCAAACTATTTGGACAATGTTTCCAAGATTGAGGCTACCCCTCATATTTTGGGCATCAAAAATTATATGCTGTCGAAAGCAAGGTATGTTTATTGAAGGAAAATATGTTTTTGCCCGATTTCGTAATTTGAAATATAGTGTTCACTAACTAATAATCAGATATCAGGCCACCCTCTCAAACTATTGAGATTTAGTCATATTATGTAATCCAATCACAAGGTTAGAAATTATTCAGAGTGCTTAGTTTTTTTTTTTTTTTTTTACATTTTGTATCACCTGGTACACACTTTTTTTTTCTCATTTATTGTAAATAGGTATATGTTGAAAAATAGAAAAGTAACTCTTCCATTGGCAATAATTAGCACTGAATAAATGAATGCATTAAAATATTATTGAATCTTTTCTTTGAAAGAATTCTAGCATTGAGGTAAAGAAATTCTTGGAAGTGTGCTGAGAAGATCCAGAGTGACAAATTTTTTAACGGTAAGTTTGTTTTATTTATATTTTTATTTTCATTTTGAGATGAGTAATTGAACTTGAAGAATGTTAGAGACTAATAGTGATTCATTTTTGCACTTAATGGTTGAAAAAATACCATCTGCATTTTCTATTAATAAAATCAACCACAGGAAACATGGGGTAATGAAAAAGATAGTAAAGAGCAAGAAATTTATACTTAGATTGTGTTCAAAATTTAAGATATTTTGTTTCAAGTAAACAACCTGGTAATTTTGAAAAATAATGAAACTCAATATTTGCATTGGAAAAGTTTGGGCTGATATAAATTCATAGTGACAGCGCCAATCAAAATTAAGAAATTATTTATGCAATTAACATATTTGGTTAGTAATGGAATTAACATATTTGGTTAGTAATGGAATAAAAACTGCGAGAACAAAAGGAATATTATTTAAGTTTTTTAGTTGCCTACTTTTTTGAGTGCTAATGTTTTAAGAAATTATTTATAATAAACACCTAGAATGTATCACTAATTCACTGATAATATTAAACTAAATTCCAAGCAAGTTAGTTTAATATTAAAATAATGTGAGGAATAAAATAAATTTCGATCATTAATTTCTTTTCTTAAGAGATACATTTGTATTTTTTCTGAATAAAATTTTAATATTAGTTTAAAAATGTAATTATACATGTTTTTATCTAGTTTCATTGTTGTTAAAAACCAATATATAAGATGATAAGAGAAAAGAAAATGACAATGAAAAAGAATAAATGCAATCTTGAAATAAATTAGTTTAAAAAAGATTCTCCTCATCACTTTAAATTTATCATTTTTTAAAATAAAGAGTGTAAATAAAGACAACCTCATTTAAATATATTGTCAGTTATAGGGAATCCTAATGAATGCATAGTAAACAAAAAAATCTTGAATATTTCTTTTGATGATCTATTGGTAATGAAAGTTAAAAAGTAAGTTTGAAACCTAAAATCTAAATCTCTGAATTTTTAGAAAGATATTTTTGAATAAATTTATTCACTGCTTAAAGAAAAGTAGGGCATGCTTGCATGTTATTGTTAGTTACTTGAGAGCTATTGCCTAACTTTGACTAGAATCAGGAGTATTGTTTAAAATATAAATCTTCCTTTATTAGCTTTAGATTTAGAGGTTTAACGTAGATATTTAATCCGCTTGAAACATGAAATATTTTCCTATACTGTATCCTACGCAGAATCTCCATAGACAGAACTAAGAGGAAAAATTTCATATCTAAAAATACGTTAGTAATTTCATGCTTCCAAAAGTTTGACAAACTAAAAAGAAACTGCTCTGAATTTTGATACCAGCAAACTAAATCTCAGGAAAAATCCTTATTGCGTAAAAATTATTGAACATGGAATTTTATAAGAATGTGTTGCTCAACTTTCCGGATTTTATATCCTGTTGTATAAAATTAATAATCTCATCTTTAAACTATATTTAAAGAAATATTATTATTTGAATTTTAATATTAATGAAACTACAATTGCGTCTTTGTATTTCATCACTTAAAGACAACTTTGTAATGAGTTAGATTTCAAACAACTCATGATTGGCCTATTAACCATCACATTAAAGAAAAGAACATTCTCAAATATTTTGATGCAAGTTTTCTTCTGCTAATTAATATATTTATTGATTAATGATCACATGTAACTTTATTTCACCTTGAATTGTGTCTTGAATCTCTGTGAAACGCACTCGTATCACGCATAACGTCATGCAGGGCACACAAATGTGTTCATAGCCAAAATAAAACTTGATTCGTCTTTGAATGCTCTTTTTTATTCCGAAGGCATTTTATGCATATTGCATTTATTTCAAAAAAATTTAATGCACATTGCATGAACAAATTTTTCGTAATTTATAATAACCATTTATAGCATTTTACGCATTTAGTACTTTTAGATTCCGAAATTACTTAAAACTATTTCTCAAACAATACGTCGAGAAGGAATGGTAACTTGCGTAGCAATAGAATCAGTACATATTATCAAAGTAGACATACTGATCAATTTAGGAGCCCATATATTACTAAACACTGAACACATAACATAATACTTAACACATTTTAATACTTAGCGCATTTACATTATACATAATACTTAACACTAAATTAATACTTAACACTAAATTAATACTTAACACTAATTAACATAATACTTAACGCATTTTGTACTTCTTTTATTAATCGTCGTTTTAAAATTACTTGATTACTTTCTTTTCATTCGGCTTGCTTGTGAAATCGATGTTTGACCTGTGACTAAGTGAGTTTTAATTTTTCTGATGATTTTGTTTGAGTTTCTTTTCTTAATTTGTTATTTGTATTTCATGTTTTTCCTGAACTTCTATACAAAATCATCGGGGTACTGAGGAAGTTAATTTAGGCATTTGCTTCTCCCTCAATTAGAAATGGTTTTGTTTTATGGCTACCGAGGCCGGTACCCCCTGAAGACGTCGGCTTCGGTGGCCATATTTTTATTTTCATTTCCTTCGTTTCCTTTATTGCTTTTTTTTAAAATTCCTGCTGCTTTTCAGCGCGTTTCTTCAACGAAGTTTTATCTATTTAGAATTAAAAATATTCGTGTTTTCTTTTAGTATTGATTTAAATAACGATATTCTAATCGCAAAACACAGGGTATACTTTATGTTAGCATTACTGCAGTTTCAAATGTGTCAGCAAAAAACCATGAAAACATCATACTTACATAATACACCAACGCCGACCGTTGTTTTTAAAGGTTTTTCTAGGGCAGGATGTAAAGCTTCACAAGTAAAGCTAGAGCCACTGGTGTCTCCTTTAGGATATAAGGTTATGGAACTTAACGTGGAATAAAGTTTTTCACCTTCCCTTCTCACTGTTGTTCTTGATGCATCTGGGAATAAACCGTATTTTTGTGTTGTATATATATATATATATATATATATATATAGATAGATAGATAGATAGATAAAACAGTTGACATAAATTCTGCTTATTTTTATTCCAAAAAAACAAATTTAATAATAGAAGAATAGAATTAGGAACCTTTGTTTACATTTTATTAAATAACTAAAAATATTTTTTAGAAGCTAGTTAACAAAATTTCTGAAGTGTTATACTTTATTCGATAGATTTGTTTTTTACATGAATCTTAATATTTATTAAATATTATTAAGGAAAAATTTTTGCAACAATTTGAAAAAATAATTGTTATAAAATTTCTGTCAAAAATCGTTTTTTTTTTCCTCATAAATAATCCTCACACAAAACGAATATTTTTCTAGAAGATACAAGCTCTTAGAAGTATTTTTATTTATTTACCAATTTTTATTTAGTGCACCTATATTACCGTTGCAATATTGGTAAATTCAAGCTATTTTATAAATCTAAATTTGAAAATGAGGGTTTTAAAATTGTTTCCAATGATTTTTGAATTAAAATAATATTCAATGAATACAAAATAAGTTGCATTAAATGATTTTTATATACAAGTTTATAACGAAAAAAAAATAATAAATATTTCTAGGAAAGATGATAGGATTGTGTTTTCCCGACAGTTCAATTTATTTTGATCAGCGTATTTGCATAGATATTTCATCTCTGAGTAATCCGAAATTCATAGACAATACGACGCCTCGATCCTCCAAATCTTTTCTCAATTTATGCTGTTTATGTAGATCACTTCGATATATATATTCTATTTCTTTCGAGATTCCGCTACAGGCAGTAGAAGATTCTGATGAGGTTCTTTAAAACTCAGTTTCTAAAAAGGGTCGATATAAGCCATTATTGCGAAGAAACTACCCATAAATTCAAAAACTACCACCTTTAACCAGCCATTAGAATCTCATCTTATTACGGTGAATTGAAGAATTTCTTTCCAAAAGTCTCAAACAAAAAGTAACTCTCATGAGTATCATTATGTACATTTTTATGTCCCTGAATTTCTTGATTTTTATTATTTTGGAACAATTACACGCGATGTGTGATACATGAAAAAACACTTGCAAATGTTTGCCAATAGTCAAAATCGTTTTTTGGGTATTAGACAGCTAACATTAAGGAACGGATGATATTATTAAAAAAATGACAAGAAAAAAATATGTTTCCCTGAATAATTTTTGTTCCTATAATATGATTTTCAATAAGTGGTAGGGTTTAAAGGGTTGATCTCTAAAATGCTAAATATTAATATCGTATGAGAATCAGTCTTTAAAATTAAATCTCAAAATGAAGAGTGGAGAAGTCATTAATTTTCTTCCTTTTTTGCATAATTCTTCAGAACTTTTTAAATCTTTTCTTTTTAAATCTTTTAAATAAATATTGCTTTACCGAATGTTTCCACGCAGCAAATATTTCTAACAATTATTCATTATTTTTTTAAATTTGCATTTAATAGTTGTCGAGAATCTTTTCAACTGTAAGATATATTAATATTTTATCAGTTTAAGGAATGTTATTTCAATAGGCAATGTTCGGCTTAAATTTAGATTTATCATTTAAATTTAAGTTCTTTAAAATGTTTTGAAATTTTTATGCCCTAGAATTCAATATTTTTCGATTATTTTCATAAATAATAATAAAATAATGATATCTAATTCTTAAAATTAGTTTTGCGAAAAATTATCTTTGAATAAAGGAATTTTGTAAATGAATGCGAAAATTTTTCGATACACATAAAAAGCTCTCGAGCTATGGTGAAATATGCTAAAACTGAAATTAATATTAAATTCCCAAAATTTCGAACACTCTCCTGTCCAAACTCTGTTAGAACTATATGTTTTAATTGAAGCTAACTCCGTATTTTGAAAATCAAAAACCCAAATCCATCAAGAGTTAAATCCGTTTATTAAAGGAAGAGTGTTTTTCCATCTAACTTTCTAACTAATTTTGCATCTAACTACTTAATAATGAACTGTAGTAAATTACCATATTTGAGATTATGACTAAGGACCATTAATACTGAGAATAAAAGATATTGAAAAGGATAGAAGTTATTCAGTGTGATATCTTTTTAATTTGGGTCATCTTACTAACAATTATATTGTTGTCATGATTACGAAGCATTATTAATTCCTTAGGAAAAATTATTTAGGAAAATAATTATTTAAAAAAAAATTTAATAAATAATTTTGATCCCCAATGATTTAAAGTTTAATGTAAATCAACTAATTACGTGGAATTCTAATGTTTCTAAAAATGTTTATTTAAATCCTAGTTTTAAAAATAACGGTTACTCATCATTGATATTTTTTACCGTCCAACTAGGGAGAATGTGGGACTTAAAATTTTAAAACTAACCAGCTATCTCTTCCAATATTATTCAATAAATATTAATTATTTCAATAAAAATCCTGGAATTAAAATGTATTTAAAATCCGACCACTTATTAATTACAAACTTTGAATTATCCATTCAAATATGCCATTACCTTGCGCAATTTCAGTATTTGGTTCAATCCAAGGTCAAATCAACCGCGGTTCTTTAGTTGCTCCTTAAAACTATATCTTACTACTCTCTATTTATTTTAATTTCAGTTGGAAATCTGGAAATTTAGTAGCGGAAATACTTTAGATAATAGTAATTACAATAGTAAGATATTAGTAATTACATGACATCCGTTCTGCCCTTTGGATTTTTCTTTCCTTTTATGCTCCAATTCGGGTTTTGCTTTGTAGTTTTCGCGAATTCTTCAGATTTTTACTAGATAAACTTTATTTTCGAATCCATTATTTTACTTTTATTTATTCTTTTTACACTTTTGGAGCTTCTCACACTATTGCATTGATATATTTTTTTTAGGTATCTTAATTTGATATTAGAAAACACTATTTTTGCGGATACACTGTGGAAGAAGGAAAGCAGTAAAATGGTTTGGTCTTTATTTCTAGTTTCGTTTGCGTGTAAAAAGAATGGTTTTATTTATTTGCATTTTTTCCTTTATGGATTTAAAAAAGAAATATTATTTTTTTTTAACAATTTATAGAATACTTATAACTTTTTTTCTTGAATGATATAAACAATTTAACTTTTGTAAGGTTCTTTTCTTATTCTGGGTTTGTAATTCAAAAGTTTTTCTTATTTTCATTCTTAAAGTTTTTTTTTTATTATCAATGCTGACAATAAAATTTAATTTGCATTCTTTTTGCAATTATCTTATAAAATGCCAGCTAAAAGCACATACTTTATTATTTTCTTATTAGTAATTTAATTTTTGTTATCTGTTAGCTTAGTCAATTTATTTTAAACGTAGGCATTTTACTTTATATAAGTATGTTTTTCTTCATTTTTTAATTTTTTAATTTAAAACTCATTTACAATTACATTATTATTACACTTTGTGAGGCATAAAGAGTAATATTTATCTTCGGATAATTATCCTTTTTATCGAAATGCCTCCCTCGTAAAGGAATGCATCATGTAGTGAACCTTCACGTTTATTAAATCAAGTTTTTATAATATAATTCCATTGTCCTTTTAATATATATATATATATATATATATATATATATATATATATATATATATATTACAAAATTACACATATATGTATGTAATTTTGATATGTTTTAATACTTTTATTGAAAAATTAAATCTATACAAGGCTATTAAATTTATTTATGATTTTTTTCGTCTCCAAATCCTTAAAACGTTATTAAATAGCTCTAAAATAGAAATCCTTCAGCCTAAACTTTGAAAAGAGCCTCTTATTATTTTCGCAGCTGTTCGCTAGCTATATTTCCAAACTTAAACTTCTTTCAAAGCAATTCAATTATTTGCAGTAAAAATATCTAAAAATATCTGTTCAAGACGGTACCAAATATCTGTAGTGAGAAAATCCCAAAGAATAGAGGTTTTCAAGAGTTTACAACACTTTAAAAGGAAAAAGAAAATTGGATTCACAACTTTAGATATGAACTGAAAAGTGCTATACTGAGGCATTTCTTATTCTTAACGTATTACTACTGATTTTTAAAATATTTTCAGTAAGAAGGAACTGTTACTGGAAATATTTGAAGAATTTGTGTTAGCCGTAAGAAAAATTTGAAAATAGTATGACATATTTGGCCCATACGCGTAGGTGAGGAAACTTCATTTTCTTTCAGGTAAAAATCTTTTTAGAGCTTTGAATATTGGTTAGAAAATTTCTTCGATTCCTTAGAAAACATTCCTTACGGTGTATTTCAAAGCAGCTGCATCAGTTCTCTCCTCGTTTTTCAATAAATGAAATGGAGAATTTGAATTCAAAAGATATCTTTATTGCAAGACAGAAAGCCGTTAATATGTGTTTTATATATTTAGATAGCAATATGTTTATCGATAGTAATAATTTAAATTCTGATTATAAATTGGTTTGATGGTTTATATTTATATACGTTACTGTGAAAGTGGTGGTTGTTGATAATAGCAGAGTAGCTTTGGTAAATGTCTGAAATATATCAAGTTAAGTCTAGTTATGTCTAGTTAAGTGCCACTGCCCGGTATACATTTGCTCGGTATGCCTTACATAAATGTTTTTTTTTTTTTGAAGTCAAGTGCCACTGCTCAGAATGCCTTTAACCGGTACTCCGAACACTAATGATTCTCCTAATCTATTCTCAGCAGATATTAAAATATCGAATAAATATAATACAGCTAAACCCAGCTATAGTAAACTCCCAGATATAGTGAACGAAATGCTCGCTCCCGTGCTGTGCTACACGCGTATAATGCTATTTTTTGTGGATATAGTGAACCAAAAAAAGATAGGAAGTTGGATATTATGAACTTTTTTCTGTTGTTGTTGTTGTTTTCGTATGCCTGTTAAGGCAGAGGGGAGCGAATGTTCCTTTTTTCTAGTGGCGCCATCTATGGCCAAGAACTCGACTTCTGCCACACCCATACGTCGCGCTCGTTTATAGGGCGGACTTTTTTCAGTCATAGACTGATTTATTTTTTTCATCTTTTGTAATAATTTTGAAATTTTTACTTCGAAATAAATGCATATACTGCTTTTTCAAATCATTAACAGCATGGAATGTAGCAAAAAGCATTTTTCTTGTTTGCTTTATTATTGAAAATCATTTTTGAATTGGTTCAGCATTCAGAGAAGCCGCAAACTTCCAGTATATTTACAGATGCTTAAAGTCAAAGCTGATGAATTTGCTGAGACTACTTTTATGTGCTGGAATGGCTGGTTAGACAGGTTTAAAAAGTAAAATAACGTTAATTCCGGAAAGTTGGGAGTGTTATCGGAGAGTCGGGAAATGCTTCCATATCTGATGCTGAGGGTAGCTCATCAGCTAAAGATTACTATTTTTTTTTGTTCGCAAGACGAAGAGTAATAAAAAATAAAAGTTAGCACATTTTTGTTGCTACATATTATTTTTCAGTTATTTTTTAATTTCATTTTATTGGTCATTTATTCATATAATGTGTGATACGAGAGGATGTTTAGAACTATTAGTTAAAATTGCTTGCTGAACGGATATAGTGAAGTCCCGGTTATGGTGAACCGAAATTTCGGTCCCATGAAGGCTCACTATAGCGGGATTTGACTGTAATATCAACGAGTCAATTAATAGCAAAGTAGATATAACAAATATTCCGGACTTTTACCAAAGCGTATTGATTGTTGACATTCACCGAGGGAAAGTAAGCTGACAGTCTCTTGATTTCGGTCGGTTATTTACGGTTACACACACACACACACACACACACATATATATATATATATATATATATATATATATATATATATATATCAATGAAGATAAAACAAAGAAAAATTATAGACACATGAAAAAAAGGGGGGGGGGAAATAATAAGTAAAAAAATAAGAAAAGGTTAAAAAAAAAAAGAAATTTTATTTACAAAAACCGGAAAAAAAGATACAATCTTTTCATCAGCCCACACGATTATATCCACAAGACAGAGTGCTTTCTGATATTGTATTAATAAAGCCAAAGCAAAATATATTAATACAAAAGTGTAAGGAGCACTCAAAAAAATTTTTTTACAAGAATTACAACAAATAAAAAGGAACACAAAAAGTAAAAATAAGTAAAAATAACATGTAAAAACAGAAAATAAAATAAAAGAAAAAGAAAAAACAGTATAAAAAATGGACTATAAAGCTATAATGGACTATAATTTTTTTCTTTGATAATTTATATAATTTTTCCATGTGCTAATCCATTTCGCGCAAATCCGTGGTTAAAATTATTTGAAAAACAGGCAATTTATGTTTCTCTTTTCTATTTTATATTTTTCTTAAATAAACATCTATTTTCTAAAACTATTTATGGTCAATTTCTAAAATTATCCAGTATAATATTACCTTGCGCACACCCATTTCGGGTCCATCCTTGGTAACTAACAAATCAATGCACAGAAAAACGATCACTTTAGTAGTGCAGTAAGAACGGCACTTTAAAACCCTCTATTTACACTCAATTTGCGCTCTTGTTTTCATAATTTGTAATCTGGCAATCTTTCTGCAAAAAAAAATTTAAATCATTCCTGAAAAATTTCCTGTCCATCATGCCGTCATTCAGTCCCTGCCGTCCATGTAAGTAGATCTGATTTCGCTACTCGCTTTATAGTCCATTTTTTATACTGTTTTTCCTTTATCTTTTATTTTATTTTCTGTTTTTACAGGTTATTTTTACTTATTTTTAATCTTTGTGTCCTTATTTATTTGTCGTAATTCTTGTAAAAAAATTTTTTTGAGTGCTCCTTACACTATTGTATTAATATATTTTGCTTTGGCATTATTAATACAATATCAGAAAGCACTCAGTTTTGCGGATATAATCGTGTGGGCTGATGAAAAGATTATACCTTTTTTTTCTTTCGGTTTTTTAAATAAAATTTCATCCTCTTTTTCTTTTTTTTTTAACTGTTTGTGAATTTTTTACTTAATATTCCCCCCCCCTTTTTTTTTCATATGTCTATAATTTTTCTTTGTTTTATCCTCATTTTGAACTTATCTAATGTGTTCTGTTTACTTGCAGCTTAAGTGCAATAAAGGAAACTTATTGTTTTTCTCAACTTTCCTCATGTATTCTTGTATTTATTTATTTATTATATATATATATATATATATATATATATATATATATATATATATATATATATATATATATATATATATATATATATATATATATATATATATATATATATTTTTTTCATTGAAAATGTGTCTGAAAATAATTTCTTGTCATAATTTTTTCGTAATTGTGGTAATATTTGTCTAATCTATCTCGGGTTCATATGCATGGCAGGTGACCGTAGACCTAATTTGTGGAAACAAAGTTGACCATTTTTGTGGTAAATAATAAAATTATTATAAGCAAAAAATAATAGTTTGTAAAGATAAAATTAGAAGGTACTAAAACAAGGGCGTTACTTTAAAATAACATACAATTGAATAAAGTAATTGCCTCTTACCTGGCATCAACTCGTTGTTTTTTCGGTACCACTTAAGAATAGTAGCTGGTTTACTTGATAGGGCTTGACATAAAAGAACTACTTTTTCAGCTTCTCTCACTTCAATTTCACTTCCATTGGGTAAATCATTTATGGACAAAAATTTTGGTGGAACTGTGGGAAAAGATGTAGTTTTAAAATTTATATGCTTGAGCTATTTATATATTAGTGGGGCATTTAAGAAAAATCTTTGGAATTCAGAAAAAATAATATCAAATTAAAACTAAAACAATATTACCAAACGATGTGCAGGCATGTTACCACTACTTTTAGCCATATTGGTAATGGAAATCTATTAATTTGGAGCTAAGAGTTCTGAATTTTTATCTTCAAAAATTGTTGTTATCAATGGTTTAGTAATGTTAAATGTCTAAATGCTTTGTTACGTACAACTCAGTTTCCCTTCATTTTGAATATCAGTTCGCCAGAGATGTGAGACTGACTTATAATTTGTTTTTAAGCTGCTTGTTAGCCTGAACACATTCGCCTGGAGAACACGATATTAATGTTCTGGCCCAACTGATAAGCTTAATCAAATTTATTTTCACTATTAAAAGCACAACTTCTCATTCACCTGTAATAGAAACAGAAGATTCCTGAACAAAAATAAACTTTACATTTCATCATGCCTACCTAACACCATTGACGGAAAATCAATTTACAAAGAAAAGACAGAACTTTTTTCTAAACATGCTGAATGCATGGCAACTATGTCAAAATTTCCAGAGCAATAACTATGTCAAAAACTATGACTACATCTGTAAAAATTTTCATTGAGCAAAAAATTTCATTTTTTCTTCATTGTTGTGTTTTCTCTTTACTGTTAGAAGTTCCTCGAAAAAAAAATTAAATAACTATTTATTTCATTGTTATTCTATTATATTCAAGCAAAACAGTTAAATAACCATTAATTGGATGGTATTCGAACTGTTAATTGTGAAAAATAACGTTTATTAACTAATTTCTCCTAATACGGTTAAGCAACCAGAATTTTATAGCAAAAACTAGGCCCACCTAATGAAGTCACTTTGCTCCTTGCATCGGGAACACTGAAGTCGAGCGGGCTGATTTGTCAATCTCATGACCGATTCAGCACATGAAGAGTATCCAGTTTCCTGCCCTCCCAAATTTGTGACCCTGGGCTATTAGAATACGATGCTCTCATTCACGCATAAAGTTACTAAACTGCCTCCAATGTCCAGTTAATTTTTTTTTTCACGTTTTAGAAAAAAAACAATATAGTTTTGTATTCATGGATTGTTAACCAAGCAAGTATTAAACGGATTAAAAACCGTAAAGATAAAATACGTTCTTAGCCATAAACTGTCTGTTTAATTAGAGTGAAAGTCTTTTGCTGGCTATCTTACAACAATTTTAAATAAAAGTTCTAACAGTGTTTACTTCTAATAAGGACATTTTTTTTTTCAAAATCGTTTTACATTACAGCGTGTCAATTTTGATGTTTTAATCCAAATATACATATTTAATGTTATATACTATTCATATTTAATTATTATGAATTGGATAAATTATTTCGAATTTAAAGTATATGTATTATAAAACATCTAAAGTTTTCAATGCTTGTTTTCTGTCCAAAAATTGAAGGGGAAAGAATGAATGAATGATAGTCTAAATAGTACACTCATCATCAACTCTGTAGGCTTAAATGAGGAAATTCATTGATCTATAAATTTTGACTAGTTCTTTGTCAGTTCACTTTAGAAATCGAACGCCCTCCCATTTACTTTAAACTCAATGGCTGTTAGTTATCAGAGTGAAAAAGTCAAAACATTGAATGCAATGTAATACAGAATAGTTTTTAATCTATTTTGAAGCCTTATATTAAAGTAATTTTTTGTTTAAAAAAATAAAACTTTTGTTTCTAATTAGTCTTTTTTTTCTGGTCGAAAGTAAAGAAATTTATTTTTAAAATCAAAAAGACAAATTATCATAATAATGGCACAAAACGCAACCTAAATTTTTCAATCCATTTGTTATTAATTCAATATTCTTATTTTTCATTAACCACTTGTAGTTTAGAGAAATTGAATATTCTCCCCTAAAAACTCTTTCTCCATCAAAGTACATGGAAAAACGGGTTTTGCTATGCGATGAAGACTGCAGATTAAAATGCGCCATTTTACGAGTGGAACCGTTAGTGGGTTAAAACTTATATTTTTTAGAAATTTTTTTTTTCAAAAAAGAAAGAAATGCAGTTTTATAAAATTTTTATTTCTAACTATAAATTCTTGATGTGGATAAAAGTTCAGCTCAGTTGACATGTTTCCCTTCAGGTAATGTTTTGTATATTTTTTCATCAAAATATAACGTTATATGTAATCTTTAATCCAAAAATTCATCACTAGTATAACGTAGTCTGTTTTATGTCTGTGTGATTAACAAAATAGCTCAGTTGAGGCTAAAAAAAGTAAAATATCATCACTTCATAGAAAACACAGTCTAGGATTCTGCTAATTCCTAAAAATTTATTTTGAAATAAATAAATAAATAAAAAATTAGTTTTCCATAAAAAAAGGAGCGTAAATTTATTTTTCGCATAACTGATACTCAGTTACCGTAAAAAAGTAAATTGACACAATAATTTTTCTAGCATTTTAAATGCATTATTAGGATAAAAATACTTTCCATAACAAGTTTACTCAAAATAGTTTATCAAGAATTCTATATTATAGGTTTAACGGTAATGTTAAAATGAGAAAAAAATTCTGTTAACATGATCGCATACTATGCTAATGGCATTTCGGGCTAAAAAAAATAAGAAGAAAAAAAAGAAAGAAAAAACTTGATTCTGTTAATCAACCCAAAATATGCGGTATTTAAATCGTAAATTTTCAGTTCATATGATAACAGTTTACCAGAAATTCTGAGTTTTAATTTTATTGTTTTATTTCCTTTTGTTGTTCCATAATGCTAGAAAAAACACTGTACATTTTACCAAATTATGGTAGTTTTCTTTTTCTCAGTGTACTAATATAAACGAAAAAAATCGTAGAATTTAACTCAATTTTTTTTCTTCATTTCATTGTCTTTAGATGCTCTTAAGTATCGAGTTTATCAAATTTCAAGTTATTTGAGCTTACCCATTCTTAATTGGGAACTAAAACGGTCAATACTTTTTTGCTTTATCTTCTTCTTTTTTTTCTTTTTTGTTATAGCATTATTTTCTGAGATGAATCTTATTTGCTTTAAACAGCAAATGTCTTATTTAAACTTTTCTTTAAACGGTATGTTTCAAACAAAAAATAACTTGAATTAATTTTCTGTTTGAAAGATACCGGTTGTATAACTAAAATGTGGCTTAAAAAAAAACCTCAATTTTTGAGCTAGTAGGTTTGTACATTGCTCTAAGAACACGTACTCTAACACAATACTATCTCGTTATATTATGTTAATCATAGAGTTTGCTCTGTAGTTATCTTTACAGGATAGTAATATATGAAAGATTGGCACATCTGATTATTCGTTGAACAAAAAACTTATTCTCCTTTCAAAATAAATTAGTTCTAATTAAATATTTATCATTTCCTATTTGAGGTATTAATTTATGCATTTGTTTTTATTGCTTGATAAAATGCGCTATTTCTGATTGTAATTATTCTCATAAAATTTTTCATTCATAAAATAACGAAGTAAACATTTCACCCACTTAAATTTATTTTATTGAAAAATGTTTCGCTCTAATTTACATATATTTAAACTGCAACTGAATATAAATGACCAATATATTATTAGCTTTACAAGTTTAAAGATTCTAACAATTAATGCAAAATATTAAATATAATTATATTTCTGCAGAATATTTATTTAAATAATCTGATACGGAACGATATAGTTAACATGATAAAAGAATTATTGATTTGAGAAAAATCATATTCCAAAGCCACAAGAGTATTTAGAATAATTAAAAATATCGAGTATTTGATGGTAGGTGGAGATTTTTATTAAATAAAGTACCTTCTACATTAGAGACAAAAGGGTTTTAATGCGCTTTTGTAGTTAGGAAAGAGCATTTAATATGATTTACTTGATTAGTTTCATAAATTTAGCTGCTGCTTTGTTCGGTGATTCCTTTATAGGTGACTAATAAATTCTAGCCTCTGTTCAAACTTACATTAGGGCAATCGCTTCTAAGCCCGTTTCAAGAGTCATAATTAAATTATGCATCTCTCTACTTCTGTACACACTTCATATTCTAAGTAGTAGTTGCAGAAGCTCACACTAGTAATTGATCTCAATTCCTTAGAGATATTAAAGTCTCTAGTTTACAAAATAGGCATTTTGTATTAGTTACACTCACATTGTAATCATATGATATGTCTTGCAATTTTCTAAACTAATCCCTACATATTATAAAGCATCGCTCAAATATGTACTGATCATTCTAAATATCAAGATTATAGATAACTGTTTCGTCAATTTTCGCTACTCATCTCGGGTGATAAATTTGTCCCGTAATAATTTACTATTGAGGCTTTCTATTGAAAGTAAATATTAATTGCCTAATACGTATTTTCCTTAAGCGTTATTTTGCATCAAATTATGCAGTACCAGTATAGTTTTAAGTTTGAAACGGATTAGTAATTTTTCTGATTCGTAAGTATCGGAAAATTACTAATCGTTCGGCGTAGTAATTTTCCTTTTGTATACCACTAATTTTAGATGTAAAGTGAGAGTAGGTATTGTTTCAAATATGAGGAATGAAATGGATATTTATTTTATTCCATTACTGTGGTATTGATACCACATGTGGTTCATATGGTTCATAACTTAAGAATAGTTTATTACATTTTATTTTGGCAAATTAATGCACATAAGGGAGAGGGGGGCACATGTGAACACGGTATATTTTACCAATATGATTTGAAATAAAAAATCTTGAAAAATTTTCAATTGTTGGCAGTACTACTCCTACCTCTCTGCAACAACAGCATTATGTTCCTAAGATAACTAAGAATTTAACATCAATATCTAATCGTTTTTTTTTTTTTAAGAGGAAATTTGTCTAATACTCGAGCAGAATGGGGAACTCAGTTATATCCCTTAAAAGCAGAAGTTGATAAAATACTCACCAAAATATTTCAGAGAAATTTAACTATAATCTTTGTTGTAATGTTACTACTAAGTCAATGAGTCGTAATGCTGAAATTTTAGTAGAATATTGCAAATCTCCAAGTTTGAAAAATAAGGAGAGAACAAATTTTAGCGTAAAATATTGAGAATTTAAGAGTAATATAATAGTATCAGAAAGTCGAACGGAACTTTATTTTTTAAATCTTGTTAGGGAAAATGTGTTTGATTATCGTACCAAAATATTTGCATCGAAATCAGTAAGTTATAAGGTTCTAACCAAGAAATTATGTTATGGCATCTGATTCGTTGTCATTTAAACACACCAAGTCTTAAAAGATTAAGTCATAGTAATTAAGTCATAGTGTCGATGCGAGTTCCGCACTCGACTCGCACTGACCACAGGGCTGAAGTAAAATATCCTCAGTGATAGACGGATCGTGTGTTAGAGTCCCCTTGTGGTCATGCTAACCGCGAGAAGTCATCATGGTTATCCTCACCATGTAATGCAGATGCGGGTTAGTTCCATCAAAAAGTCTCCCACGAAGTCAAACTTTCTCCTAATACTTGATCCAGGAGTTACCTTGTTTTCTGTATTTTGTTAAAAAAATTACAAGGTTACCGAGTTGAACGGTGGTAGTTGGAAATGAACATTAGTAGTCGTAAACCCGAAAATGTGTCGGCTCTGCAGCAATGGTTACAAAATAAAGGAAAATAGATCATTTAATATACAATATTTGAGCTTTATTGGATGAGTAGTATATGTGTTTCGAATTTCGACAATAGCTCCAAGGTAAAGCTGGAAAAGTATATAAATTGATGATGGAATTACTACATAGGGTTATCGAATATGGAACCCCAAGGCACAAAAAGAAGAAGAAGCAAGCATTTTACAGTGATGAAAATGGCAGGGATTACACGGAACAGGGATCTTTAAAATTTATATAATTGAAATTGAATCTGAACCAGGCATAATAAAAAATTGATTAGAAGTTCTGAATTTTCATTTGAAAACGAATCTTTAGATTCAATGATTTGTAAACTGAACAACTTCAAAGAAAACTGAAAGTACCGTAACATAAAAAAAAATAGTTAGGAGCAATGAGAACACTAGAAGGATCATAGCGGTCATTTTGATCGTATATACTCTTTGAGTGAAGCTAAGTCCTAAAATTATACCAAACTCAACTTTCGTAACCAGCTTACTGACTCCTACTTTTGAATAACAATGCATTAAAATTTTATAGCACAACCTAGAGCAGCCATTATCGGTCAAAATGATCGTTTATTGGAGATTTCAGTGTATTACTTGGATTTATCTATTGCTTATCTTTATTTTAATCAAGAACACGCATTGACACTTTTTTTGTTTTTGTATTTTAAAACTTAGAAAATCCCCCCTCCTACTCACTGTTGCTCTCTAACTTTCCGTAATTTTTCACGGAGTTGTAAGCTGTTTCCATTCTGCTATGCGTTAAAACAATCTGCTCAGTTACAACAAGTGATCGTATTTACTAGAATATTGATATTCAATGATGTTTAAATTAGCAATAGCATTCGAATAAGTAATGCATCATATAAAAGAAAATATTTATATTTTGTGTGAAACTGCTGACCATTATATTTCAATAAAATGCTGAGTCTGCAAACCAAAATAATAAAAGCATATTATTCCATTCAATCAATCGCTGAAAGTAAATTTAGTATGAGACCTTTTATGTGGCAAGACATTTAGTATGAGGCAAACATATATTGTAGATTTTATAGTTAACTTATAATTTTAATGATTATGCTTTTATTAATTTTAAAAAAATTCCAATGCAATTCCGTATTTATAATTTTAAATTAATTTAACTATCGTGTTAATTTAGTTAAAATAGTTTTCTGTATTGGATATTTGAGTTTGCAAATTCTTATCCTAAGCGAACACCTCTCTTTAGCGAACTTATTTCTCTGTTCTGAAAGCGTTTAATATGCAAACATCAAAATTCCGCGCATGAGTAAGATGTGTCTAACCAATACAAATTATTCCATTTTGAATATTAAGAAACTGATAGAATACATGAATTTCCAATGTTACTATTATTTTTTTAATGTTTTTCGGTAAATCATAAATCTGAATCCAGTTGTGTCGAGTTTAAATAAGTGTTATCCAATACTTGATACTCAGTAAATTTGTCCGGATACCCAGTACCAGGTCGTGAAATTCTTTTGCTGGGTCCGGATAATAAGTGGATAATGGGAATTTGATCGGGTAGGCTGGTTCCCCCAGTACTTCCCTAATTTTTGGTTATCTGCTTATTAATTTGAAATAAAATAATTCAAAAAAGACTTCTATTGTGATTTTAAGCTTGTCTTAGATAATTAGTATTGAATCATTTAATGGAAATTTTTATTCAATTCTATTCTTAAAACAAACATTTTAAATTTCAAAGAGTTCAAAAATAGGATCATTTTTCAGGATTCATAAGAAAACCAGCAAAATTGTCTGGGAGAGATTTGACTATCGATGAAGAGATTTTTGAATAAAAGTCCTCTCGATAAACAACTTTTAGTGAAAATGGCTCTTTAAAAGAGGTTCCATGGCTTAATCCTTATTGCCTCAGGTACACTTCGTGAACAAAAGGTTCTCTTTTTGGAAGTTAACCAACACTTGTCACATTATGAATGACGTTAGCGATTTTACAGTTAATCCATCATCTCATGGTTAGGAATATAGATCGTTTGTTATCAGCATATGCTAGACGCTTCTCTTCTATCGTATTGGGATTAAAATTTTATTAAACTACTTCCCAGAAAGCATGTAACTTTACCACAACATTGTGTCGGAATTTTTATTTTTATTGGCACGATGATGTTAGTACTAAAAAACCTTTTTCTCAATAAAGCAAAAATATTGCAGTTTCAAACATTTCATTCTAAAAGGATTTAAAATTATTTTTTTAAAGCTTTTTGTAAAAAGTATTGTCACTTAGGTTTAAAATGACGTGTTTGCTGACGTCACACTAGCGATAGGATCAAATTACATAGTCAAATTAAAATTTCATGACAAGGTGTATTTTAGCTGAGCATGCAAGACGCTTAAATAAACCTTATAATGACCTAGATTTAAGATTATGTTAAAATTGAGACTAGCTTTATTATAGGATTTTTTCACGCCTTTAAACCTCAAGTCAACATCGATTTAAGGTTTTTATGCAGAAGGTTGTTTTCCAAGGTTTTGGATCAGGGTAATGTGCGTAGAATAGAGCAGATTGTCGCAGATCTCGTTTAGAAGGTTTACACGTAAACCGCATGATAAACCTTTTTGGTTTACATAATAACCAAAACCTTAACCTTTTTTGTTGAATGAAAATAAACCTTATTTTGCTATCTGGGCTTAAATTGTCCGGTGTATCAGATACTAAGCACTTTAAAACTGTACAGAATCCTTTTCTTAGAGTGAATAACAATTTCAGAGAAAAAATACAGCTTGACAAAAAAGAATACGTTTAGTAATATATACTATTTTATTTGTCAGAATCATTTACGTTTACATTAAATTTGCTTTTCTCAGGAAGAATAGAATTTAACTGAAGGGCATTTTCGCAATAGGTAACATTTAATTTGTTAGAAATACTTATGCTTACGCTAAACTACAATTTTCTAAATACAGTTGAGCTTAAAGAATAGGAATAGCTTTTTTGAAGTATTCATTTTTACACTAAATTAGCATTTTCTTAGAAATAATTAAATTTAACTCAATAGCCCTAAAGATTTTTTTTTTAGTAATAGTAATCTTTCTATTTGTTAGAATCATTTCTGTGTGTAATAAATGCATTCGTAATTGAGATTACATATCTTAAATTTTCTTAAACATATGAGTTTTTCTTGCACATATTAGGTTTGAAAAGTTGGTCTCTCATATTTTTTGAATTGTTTTTTGTTTTGTTTCTTGATGCTGTAACTTTTAATAATTAATTAACATTTTAAAACTTGGAAATATTGATGTTTATAAATTTTATTAATACTTGAAAAATCAAACTTTAGTATTAAAAACCCAAATTTATTTATTTATACACCTAAGAGAAACAATTTATGTCAGTTCCTGGAACCAGTCTTTCAGAAAATGCACAAATATTTACCAATAATGCGACAAAGCTAGTTTTTTATTATTTCTTTTATTTTTTTATTTTAAGAAGTTAGTAAATAGTTTCAGAAAAGAATTTTAAAAAGTAAATAACTTGCAAGTCGTTTAAGCATTTAAGCTAAAAAATAATTTTTGAAGAAAACTTCAGAAATTGATGTTAAGTGGATCTTTAAAGAATTACTTTAAAAATAGATTTAGCATAGCGTTTATACACTTTTACGGAAGTTTTATTCCGCAACATTAAGTAAGGCATATTTCGTTGTTATACAAAATATTTATCGTGTACTTACTTAGGAATAATTTATTTCATTTGAAAGCCGTCTTTTAAAGGAATTCAGAAAAATAATCGAAAGAAAACATATTTCCAGAGGGTTCCGAAAATTGCCCAAGAATTGAATTTTCAGTTATAGAAAAACAGAAAGATGTATAAAAGTATAGTTTGATGTATTTTTCCAAAGAATCTAGGTTTTTTATCATCAAATTCTTATGTTAGTTATTAACTAGGTAAAAATTTAGGCCATCAACTGATGACGTGCTGACTAGAAAAAACTATTAAAAAAAAAAAGAATGTGTCGCGCTGTTAAGGCTAATTAAAAATAATTAGAAATAAAGTCAAATAATTTACATAGTGTAGAGTTTTGCAAATTAATTATACCCGTAAATATGAAGTTTAAAAAATCTAAAAAGAGAAACTGATTTTATGGGCGCAATGTTTATTTCAGAGCAAAAAAAACTGTAAGTTCATTTAATAATATAATATTACGCTATTTGAATAAATAAGTTTGATAGTATTTCAGAAACAAATAGAATTCTAAAATCATGACGTCCATATTTATGAACTACATTTATTTTAAATATTAAAAAAGTAGGAAAATGAATCCGAATGTTTTATCTCTGTCCTGAAATTCTATTCTTAACCTGTGAAGTGCATAATATTTCTGGAATAATCTTCTGAAAAGGTAACAGTACACCTTGTCATTCGAAATCGGCAATTCTTCATGGAATTCAAGATAATATATCGTTTAAACATCTCTGTAGGACTTTTCTGTATAAAGTTTAAACAATAAATTATGAGAAATATGACGGATTGTACTCAGATTCTCTTAAAATTGATGGGAATTTCAATTTTCTTTCCTCTTTTCCTCCTATGATGAAACTTTAGTAATCCATCATTTCTCCTTCAACTAACTCAGCACTAGAAGATATCTGTTCTATAAGATTGCATTAAGATGTTCTGAGCTGTATAACGGTGATCCGGTAGACATCTTTTGATAGGGATTTAAGGTTCCTTTAGAGCATGCTTAGTACACTATTGAAACTGGGACGGATTACTTCCTTTTCTAGCACAAAAATCGAAAACATGTGTGACATATATTTAAAAATTCAAAGCACAAAGCTTTTTAACATTTGATTTCATTTCATTTTTATATGGAGATTTGAAGATAGAGATGTGATTTGAATTCTGAAATAAAATAATTCGATTTCTTTCAGTTAAAACACAAAATTTAGTTTCAAACTGTTAGAAATTTCTCGGAAAAATGGCTAAATTACAACTTTTTAATTGTTATTTTACCGTATTCAAACAAATCAGTCTAATAACCATAAATAAGATTGTAAGGAAACTATTAACATGGAGAAAAATCCTTAGTTCCTTGCAACTAAGTAAATATTATAGCCGAGAGATCTAATCTTATGACCAACAGATCAGGGGTTCGAGTCCTAACTTCCTCCATTCCCTTTAACACACATGGAGAATTTCCAGTGACCTGCACTCTCCAATGCCCATTATCTAACGAGAAGCCCAACTCCTATGTCCAGTTAAATTTCATTTTTTTACAGTTTTGAAACCATGGTAGCTGTAAATGGTTAAAAACCGTATAGTTTTGCATTCGTGATTTTATAACCTAACTAGTGAAACCATGGTAGCTGTAAACGGTTTCAAAACCGCAAAGGTGAAAAATCTTCTTTACCGTAAACTTTACGGTTAGTCGGATGAATTGTTATTTTACCATAATCTCAGAATAAAAATTCCAACAGTACAATGAATATTTATACTAATCAAATTTCAGTAATTTGAAGCGTCATGTGAAATTTTTTAAACTTCTGATTTTAGACATTCAAAACACATGAATAATGTTTATGATTTTAAAAATTCAAAACACGTGAATAATCATTGGCACAATTCAATATTTTTTAACGTATTTGATATCTTAAATTAATCTGAACAGTGAATTGATTTATACATCTAAATACTTTAATATTTTAGATAATAAATTTTTTCCAAATACATTCAAAATTTAAATTAATATTTAACATTTATTTGGTTATAAATAGTAAAGAAGCCATTGCTTACAGCAAACTGTAACGGGAGGTTATTAGAAATATGTATGAAAAGAAGATTTATATATTATCGATTTGGTAATTTTAACAAAAGTCTCTAATTCCAGTTTTAGTCCAGCCAAGTTAGACTTTTGGGTAGAAGTAATTTTCAGAGATCCGGAAATTAATTTCTCTCACTTTAAGCATTTCAATAATAATATTTTTTCCCCAATGCCCAATAATGACCTAGGTCATACAGGCACCTGAAGGGCAGATTTGTTGGCCCCTCTTTCGGGGGCATCATATTAGGTGGGCCAACGTTGCACTCACAGAAAGGACAGATAGTACAGAAAAGGAAAGAACATCCATGCCTTGTCCGGGATTCGAACCCAGAGCCTTTCTGATGCAAGGGCAGTTCCCTAATCCTTACACAGGCCATTTAGCTTTCAATAATAATACTTAATATTTGCTTTTCGATATCGATAGAGACCTTTGAGCACACAAAATGCAAAAAGAATTGTAATTTTTCATTGAAAGGAATCTTCAAATGTTAAACTTAAATTCACGGTTTGCTCAGAATCTGTTGGGAATTATGAATAAACAGTATG
Organism: Parasteatoda tepidariorum; assembly: GCF_982258835.1. NCBI lineage: Eukaryota > Metazoa > Arthropoda > Arachnida > Araneae > Theridiidae > Parasteatoda > Parasteatoda tepidariorum. Next base: position 52,349,048 of record NC_141766.1, read on the forward strand.
TTTTTAAATATACTGTAATTCTCTGTTCTCGAGTTTTATTTAGAACTAGCAATTTAATATTTTTTAAATCTTTATCATAATTTTTTTTAACATCAGGCGAATTAGATTTAAAGAAAAAAAGAGGTTTAGATTTTTTGAAGTTGCAATGAAAGTGTATTTTTTTATTTTGTTGCTGAAGGAGCCCATTGACTAGTCAAGGGCTCTAGGTTGTACTCTTAAAAACAAATTAAATTTTTTGTACTTTCAAAAAAAATCGTAAAGCAAAAAAAAAAGAAACATCTAATAAATCAAACAACTCACCCTATTTCCTTTATGTTCACTTAAAACAAGTGAAAACTATCTTCTTTTTTTGTGATAAGAGCGTCGAGTATTAATTATAAATACTTCCGAAGTAATACACTTAAGAGAGATCTCCTCAGGTCATAAAATAATAGATATCTGAAAAATATTTGTTTTTTATTTTGTAATTCAAAATCGATCGATAAACGTCAGCTTCAATGATTCTACACCCAAAACAATTATCTCGATCACACATTAATCTCTGGTTATGTTTTCTCAAAGGATACCTTTTGAAGATTATTATTAAGCCTTGAAGTTTCATAAGAATAACTGGAGTTAATTCCTGTATTGGAATTTTTCTTGTTAAAAAATATCGAACGATTGGTAACTTCTGATAATATCGATTATTTTCGAAATTTGGCTTTTAAGATGATTTATAATTCTCTATGATTTCAAAGATTTTTGATAACAAAATAGAATACTGTTTTGTTTACAGATGGTTGTTTTCATATTGATTAAAATTGTATTAAGAGGGATTTTAAAGTGTTATGAGAATGTTCAAGAATCTGCCAAAAAATAATAATAATAATACAAACATTCATTTCAAAGATGTATACAAATAGGCTTAAAATATTGAAATATTTATTTTTAGGATGAATTAAGAATAAAGTGAAATATTTAAATTTGTTTCACTTTCTCCTCAATGTTAGATAGAATTAACAATAAAACATGGCTTTATAATATGCGATACAATTTGGATAAATGTATTAAAATTTGGTAATATTATCATGATAGATTAGAGCATAGCATAAAAACCACGTAATCGAGGAAATGAACTTTTCAGTACAGTACGATTATTTAACCAGATTTTTTTTCTCTCCATTTAAAAAACAGAAAAATTTGAGAAAATACCTACATGACTTGTAAATAAATTGCTACAAAATTTTATAAATTGATTTTTTAAAGATCTATATAGGTTTAAAAAACTATTGCTGCATTTCTTAAAGCAAAAGATAACTAAATTTCTCATTTTATGTTCTGCATATATTCTGATCTATCGTTTTATATTTGAAAAACCATGAATCAAACTCCAATAATGCACAGTATTTTAACTACACTACATTGTAAAGAGTGTGCCAAAATAACTCAGAAACACCTAATAGTCTAAAACCTTTGTATTAAAAATTAAAACAGCACTTACTCTTGATAGAGCAAAATATCTCAAAAGCGATATGGAGGAAGAGATATTTTCGCTGGTTGAAAGCGGAATTCGAACCATGCATCCCCTAATTTGTAGTACGAGGAAAATTTGGAAATGTTTCCGTTCATACATAACGGTTTGATAGATATTTTGGTTTAATAAATTATAGTTCTTATTACCCCACCTATAGTTAAAATAAAAACGGAAAAGTGAATTTAATCAAATAATTGGTTTCTAAAACATGTTTATGGTATCATTATAAAATTACCAAATTCTATATGAGACTAAATATGCGACTTTTTAAAATTCGATTTCTCAGGAACTATTTAACCTATTTCATTCACAATTTGAATTTTTATACGCAAAATTACATTGTTTAAAATTATGTACAAATTATATACCTTGCAATTCAAAATTGTTTCCACTATTATTTAATAAAATAATAATAAAAAAAAATAGATGTTTACAACGAAAAAAAAATTGCACTGAATCTTCTCTGGATAAACGAAATTTTAAAATTGCGTGCAAAAAATTTTCAGTTCGCTTTAAAAGTTCTCAAAATATGTCGAAATATGCGAAAAATTAAATTAACATTAAGGGATCCAAACTTTGGATCGCTCTCCTGACCAAACTACGGGGTCCATATTTTCCAGATTGCATCTGATTTTATAATTATGATTATTATATATATGACTATTTCGTATCTGATTTTATAACTTAAAATATCGTTTGTACTAATTAATTAACATATTTAAAGGTCACTCCTTCAAATCAATAAAATTGAGTCCTTAAACGCGAAGATGTGTTCATTTTTTTTTTTGTCGCAATGTACATCCAACTGCAGAATGAATTAGGAAGCTTTATATAGTTGCCGCCGTAGAGATTAATCATGAAAATTTCTTCATTCGCTTAAAAAATTTTTAAGTTGTAACGAAATAAGCAAAAAATGAAATTAAAATTGAAGCCCGGTGGCTGAGTGGTAGCGCTTCGCGCTCTCGTGCCACAGGTCCTGGGTTCGAACCTCGGGCCGGACAAAGTTGACTTAGCCTTTCATCCCTTCAGTGGGTCGATGAATGAGTACCAAGCATGCTTGGGAACTAAACACTAGGGGATTCGCGTTCGGCTGACCACCTAACCGGAACATCTGCTCCTGCACCCCAGAGCCCAAGGTCAAGAAAACTGAGATGGGCTCAGTAGGCCTCTATGGGCTGTCGCGCCACTGAGCTTAGTTTAGTTAGAAATTAAAATTACCGACTAAGTTATTTAAACCATATTTGCCATATTGCTGTTTAGAATTGATACTGGAATTTCGTAAATTATGATGTGACATTAAGGTAGACACTGTATAACGCTTCGTAACTCTCCTTGGAACGGGAATTACTCGATGAATCCAGAATTCCCGTGTTCGAATCCTGCCGGCCGCCAATGGACATCTCTTTCACAGTTCTCCCTCCTCTACACTTTTGAGACTATGCATTTTGCTCAAAAATGAGTGCTTGCTGTTTCAATTTTGAATGAATGAGGTTTTCAAATTTAATTATTATTTTTCCGGAACTATTTTGACATTTTTTTGGTCTTTCTCACAGTGAATTGCAAACTATGATTGTCCAGCAGTGGACTGATCGTTAAGACACGGTTCCCAGCAGATCACCGAAGTCAAGCATCACTGAATACGGTCATTGTGAGGGTGGGTGACCACTTGGATCAGTCTGCGTAGGTACCGAGTGTGTGCGGTATTGGTCCTCGTTAAACTGTGCTACCGTAAAGTGCTCGACTTCGCGCGCAGGTAGTCAGACTACCGAAGCGGGGGTGCCATCCCCTCCGCAGAGGATCAAAATTGTGATGGCATGTCTTCGGATCATCCTCCGGGATGTTTCCCAGAAAGTCGCCAATAGCCCAATGTGCAGCTCTAGTGCGACGTAAATTAACAACAACAACAACAGCAAACTATAATTAACTATTTCTCTTAGATATTTAATAAATTACTCATTAGCATTTTATTGATTCAGAAATTTAAAATATTAAAATCGAAGTTACTTGTTGATTCACGCTATATTTTCTCTTTACTTTTCCCTGCATAATCAGTAAAAGTTACTTATCTTTACTGGTCATGCATTATTTGTTCAAGAATCAGGTTTCTAATTCTTGCAGAAAATTAAATATGAATGTATCTTTTCCGTGATGTACTTTTTATATATTTTGATAATGTATTATTATAATAGTGTATCTAATTATTCCGTTATTTTGAAATCCGATATGAATGTATCTATTCCGTGATGTGCTTTTTATATATTTTGATAATGTATTATTATAATAGTGTATCTAATTATTCCGTTATTTTGAAATCCAATATGAATGTATCTATTCCGTGATGTTCTTTTTATATATTTTGATAATGTATTATTACAATAGTGTATCGAATTATTCCGTTGTTTTGAAATCCGATATGAATGTATATCTCTTCCGTGATGTGCTTTTTATATATTTTGATAATGTATCATCATAATAGTGTATCTAATTATTCCGTTGTTTTGAAATTCAATGAGTCAATCCAATAGTATCAAGTTCAAAAGGAAATTTTGCCCTGAGACTGAGTTTTCCTTGATTTACTTTTAGGCTTTAAACTTTGGAAAAAATAGGCTTCAGAAAGAAGAGAGGAAAAAATAAACTTCTGAAAGAAGGAAATTGATATGCAAACTAAGTGAAGATATGTTCATTTTGGGACTTATTAATTTCTTCATAAAAACCCATCTTCACTACCTTTTTTCATTGTAATAAAGTGTTGTAGATTATCAAGATTATTTTTGTAGATTTTTAAACTTTTTATGTACTGATTTTAATAACTTTTAAGATTTTTTTTCCTTCCATTTGTCAAAAAAGTTGTGGTATAAGAGATAATTGAAAAAAATAAGTATTTCTCTTAGGATAGGAATTTAAAAGTTTATATTAGAGAATAGCTTTTAATCTCTTCTGTATAAAACGTATGTAAATTATTGTATAAAACAGCTATCAGCAATTTTGAGGGGAAATAATTATATAAATTATTGTCATTTGAGTTCAGAAGCATTAAAATTGTTTTTATTATCTGAAAATCTATTAAATATCACAAGCAAAGTAGCTTGTCTAATAAATCTGTTTCTTAGATACGATTATATCAAAAAATGTTTTTGAACATATTTAAATATATTTTTAGGAATTATATTAATGATATATTTATCATTCCTATGGAAAATTTTTTAAAGGTATATAAACAGAGGTTACTTTGTTTTGAGCATTTGTTGTAGATAAAAATTCATTTGAATAACTGAATATCACGCAATAAAAATTTTATTTACTTTTAATTAATAACATTTAAATCCAAGATACTGAAGCGGTAAGATAACACTTGATTAAAAAAACTACATTCGCTTCAAAAATATACAGATTTGATAGACAGTCAAAATGTTTGATGCGCTCAAAAATAAGTACCCACTTTTAAGACTTGCCAGACGTGAATGAGTAGAAGCAAAATCTATTTAAAATTTTAGGAAAAGTTCGGAATTTGTATATGGTTGAAGCGAATGATTTTTTTAAAATATTTAATGCAAGAGAATATCTTTAACTGAATAGTAAGACCTGAGAAACTTTCGGGGAACTTAATTGAAATATAAATTTATGAGAAGAAAATATGAAAAACAAGTTTATTTCTCAAGGATTAGGAAAAAAACAAATAATACTTTACTATATAATGAGCACTGAAAATATTCTTTTGAATATTTAGGAGTTCTTCTTTCAAATTATGTAATAGAATAAAAACCTATTTTACTAATTTCCCCTCATTCCCCCAAAAATCTCTTTCACTTTTGACAATATTCTGCTTTAAAAACAAGGAAAAAAAACTTTTTTTTATAATTTAGAAGCTTAATATTTTGTTTTGTATCATGTAAAGCCGTAAGAAACAATGTATTCTATTTATTAGCATATAAATGCATTATAAATTGAAGCGTAATTACACGTCGTGTCATGTAAGTTTTATTTGAGGCCACTGAATCTAATCTAAGTAAGGCTAATGAATTCACAAGAAGCTTTCTATTATCTTGCATTCAGGACAAAAGCGATATAGAGTCATGAATGAGGTATTTATTTAGTAACTAGAATTAATTTCTCGAAAAGGAAGACGTAATTAAGCTTCATACGCGTGAGGAAGGAAATCATATATCCATTTGGTATGAAAAGGATAGCTTTAAATGCGGCAAATTGTAATTTTGTACTAGACGCATTTTACAAAGTGCAAATACATAAGAGAATTTTGACATGAAAAATAAATATCCTTACTTCAAAAGTCGTGTGGGCGTTAATGGTTTCCTTTCTTAAATTTAGATTCTTCATGTTTACTTTGTAGAGTAGGATGTTCAGCTACATTGTTAGAAATCTAAAATTACGGTGAAATAACCAACAATACACAGTAAAAAAACTCATTAAATCTTTAACCAGTATTTGGTGCAAAGCTTCTAATTATCACAAAGTTTATTTTAAAAAAAAATAATTTTATTTTAGTTAAACCATGAATTATGAAGTATGATCGAGAAATATTTCCATGGTGCAACTAACTGCACCAAAATTTGGTAAAAGACACAATAGTTTGACAGTGACTGTAAACTGAACGATATCTGTTTATGACACCATGTTTTTTCTGCAACTTGGTCTTGGTGTCTTAGGACGACTAATGCATATTGTTTCAAGTATCAACTTATTTAGGTCGGTAAATGTTTCATTTTCATAAATTAGAGTTAATTTCTTTTATGTTCCCGTTTTTAATTAGGTTGATCCATAAAATGGTTAGAAGTATGTCATGAAATAACCTACTTACGGTAAATAGTTTCGTTGCGGTAAATAGCAGCAACCTTGTCATGAATTTGAACGCTTTAAAAATACCTAATAATGGTGCAACCATCCTCAGCTTTCATAAAAGAAAAGGAAAGTAGGCGTTTTGTTTCTCAATAAAAAGTAGCACCTTTTTTTGGTGCCACCATCTACTGATATTTTGAGCTGGGGAAAATATCGAAATATGGTAAAATTGAGCTCATTTTATGTAGCCAGTGAATGAATATCAATTTTTGGTGCAACGTAGTTCAGAATTTTTAACAGTGTAGTCAATCCACCCAATTAATCGTGAACTTCACTGTAAAGAGCATTTTAAAATTTTATGTTTTTGAAACCGCTTACAACTAATATGTTAAAAAAGCATGAATGGAAAATTATATATTTTTTTAACCATTTGCAATAAGCATGGTTTCAAAACCATTAAAAATTAAAAGGACATTGGAACTAGGATTTTCGTTAAGTAATGAGCATTGGATTTAAGAAGTAATTGAGTTTTTCCAAATGAATCGTGGAATGTAGTTTAATTAGTTAATCTGGTTTTTGCACCTATCGTAAGTGATCGGAAGTACTCGACTTTTTTTGTGTTTAGCTGATTCATGATGGTTCCAGTGTTGGTTTACAAGGTCGAAAATCGGGAATTACACAGGAAAGGAAAAATATTGTGGTGTCAATGATTGGACTCGAAATCTTGATCTGCCGGTCATGAATACCCAGTTCAGGAAATTAAGTCGTGATACTCAGCAACAAGAAACTAAGTGGCTTCATTAGGTTGGGCAAGTTAATGCGATAAAATTCTGATTGTTTATCCGTAATAGATGAAAGGTTAATAATTGGTTATTCTCATCGTTAACAGTTTGAATACCATCTTAATTATGGTTATTTGACTGTGTCCTTTGAATATGGTAAAATAACAATTTAATAAACAGTTATTTAATCATTTTTCACGAAATTACTAACAGTGTATATAGTATTTGAAACAATGTATGTTCATTTGAACAGTTATATAAGAACGTAATAAAAAGAAATATATTTAGTGCTAACGAGGCAGCAGTATTTCATTTTTGGTTATTGATTCTTATTTTTTTAATCACTTTTTTCACATAATTATTTACTTTGCAAAGCATATCAATTATTCTTATTAAAATGAGTAAAACGGATTTTCGTTTTTTTCTATGATTCCAATACATTTTATTTCCATTCATTATAAGGTTTTAAAAAGAAGAGGTTTTGCGTCATTCTTCCTTTTTGCCATGAACACAATTTTTTTTAATTTGATTAGTTAGTAAGTTAAATGTATTTATATGAATAGATTTTTTTTAATTTTGGCCTAGAATTTTTTTTGTCTCTCCTTTTATCTCGGATTTGATATTTTTCCACGAATCTACCTGTTCAATTTTATTTGCTTCATAACTTGAATACATAAATGTCATTCGATTTGAAATTGGTTTCAGGATTAAGTGACCAGAGGAGAAAACTTACAAACCTTTAAAATAAGCACTTTTTTTATTCAAATAGAATTATAACTAATAGTTATCATTACTTTGTTTCCTGAAAAGAAACATTCCGAATTGTTAATCAAAAGTGACATGAGCGATCAAAATTATGCTAGTTCACTGAAAAAAATTAGAGGATATAAAAACATCACTAACATAAAAGGCTTTCTCTTAAAAGTAATACTCAAATATTGAAAAGTAATGCACAGATATTAGAATCAGAAGTAAATCTCTTGAAGTATATTATGTTAAAAATCCATCCTATTCTTTACGCTTATATGTTTTCGATTGACTACGCAACATCTTATAAGAATATTTACTATAGAGTGATTTACAAAAAAAAAGAAAAGAAATAAAGCTGATTTTTTTATTATTGTTATTACATTGAAGGGTAATATTACATGTGCCAACCTCAAATAAATTCAATACTTATCTTCTTTCTTTCCGGATCTCAAGTATTGAAAACTTTGGAATATATTATTGATTTTTTTTGACATAGCATTTCTTCTATAAAGCATATTTTAAATAAAAAGGGGTCTGCTCGAGGTTATCTATCTAATAAAAATACCCAAAAGCTGTTTTAAAATAAAAAATATATTTTATTTAAGAGGTATTTCTAGGGTTTTAACAAATGTTTCACATTTATTTTTAAATCAATTATTATTGCGGATTGGGAAGTTAAATCAGATTTGAATGCAAAAATAAGTAATGAAATTAATTGTTTGCCTGATTATTTTAAAGTTATTAAATTATGAAATGTATATCGATGAAAGAAAGTATAAAAACATTTTGAGAACGATAACCAGTCTCTATTCATTTTACACTCAAGCATTAAATTTTTGCGTCGCAATAAAATTCATAATGGTGCTAAGCTGCTGTACAAGTTAGAAATTTCTCAAAATTACAATTAAAAAACTATTTATATAACTGTTATTTTCTAATATTGAAGAAAAAAGCAGTCAAATAATCATAAATAAGATAGTATTCAAATTGTTCACTATGAGAAATACCATTTATTAATTGATTTCACTTAATACGCTTAATAACAGAAATTTTTCGCACCAGCTAGGTCCATTTAATGAATCCCCACTTCGTTCCTTGACACTGGATATAAAATATAGTCGAGAAGGATATTATGTGACATTCTCTGCAACTGATAAAGAGTTTCCAGTATCCTGCACCCCCAATTTGTATCCTTGGACTATTAGATTACGATACATAGATGGCATACATAGATGGCAGCACCGTAAAGCTATAGAGCTTAACACTAAAGTACTTAAACTTAAAGTGCATTTCTTATCTCTAAAGATAGGTGAGACAGCCAGATAAACTAATTATACTACATTTCATGGTTTATTTGATAAAACACAAATCAACTCCTACCTAACAAAAAGCCAAGCTCCAATGCCAATTAAAAATTCCTTTTGAAAGTCTTGAAATCATGCTAATTGTAAATGGCCTCAAAACCGTATAGTTTTTTATTCGTGGTATTTTAACAATACTAGTTGTTAACGGTTTCAACTCTATAAAAGTATTGTTTGTAACTCTTTGGCCACGACTATATTCCCGATAGATGTCTTTTCGGGGCCTTTCGATTTTTTTAAAATGTATTATTAAGTAAAAAGAAACAAGAGAAAAACGAGGGAAATTAAGAAAAATCAATAAGTTTTAATTATTGCGCATAACCTCCAAGCATATCGAATCCATAAAATAAGTTCAAAATGTAGAGGGAACATGGAAAATTTCAGAATAATGAAAAAAGAATGGAAGAAATTTCTTTTTTTAAAAATAAATTATTTTTCTTCTATTCTATTAAGAATAAAATAGAAGTATATTAAGAAAAAAAAAGAATATAAGGAATATGTAGTAATTTTTATTTATCCAAAACACAAATCGACAAACTCATTAAAAATTTGATAAAAAAATAACGGATACCTAACTAAAGCAATTGAATTCTATATAAAATCATTGACTTAATTGTATGTTATTATAAATACATTTACTACATTCTTTGTTAGTTTGTATAAATTTTACATGCGCAAATCCATTACAGGCAAATCCGCTGATAAAATTCATATCTCTTTCTCTCTTTTCATTCTTAAATAAAGGTTAATTTCCTAAATCATTAAAATTGTCTAATTAAATGTCAATATTATTAATCTTAAAAATTTCTTTAAAGTATCCAGTATAATATTACTGTGAGCATATATGTTTTCGAGCCAATCTTTGGTAACTAAAAAATCAAACGTGCTTCAGTACTACGGTAAGAACGTACTATGAAACAACATTCCTCTATTTGCGCCTTTACCTAAATTTGTGCTTCTGTTTTCCTATTTTGTAATCTGACAATCTTATTACTAAAATATTTTAAATCATTCTTGAAAATTTTCCCGTTGATGTAAATTCATTTGAATTGAATATTCGCTGCATGGATTGCGTTTTATGTTTTGTTCTGTTTTTTATTTACATTTTATTTTCTGTTTTTTATGTGATACTTATCACTTAATGTGTTCTATTCTATTTTCATTTCAAAAAAAATTTTGAGTGCTCCTCACACTATTGTATTAATATATTTTTCTTTGACTGTATTGATACAATATTGGAAAGTATTCCTTTTTGCAGATAAAATCGTGTGAGCTGATGATGAGGTTATACTTTTCTTCCCGGATTATTTTATTATTTTTTTGAAATAATTTTCCTTTTTTTTTCCTTATTCTGTATTTTTTAAAATATTTTCTCTACGTTTTGAAACATGGGAAATTTCGCCATATTCCAGTAGTTTTAAATTTAATAACGAAGATATAGATCTGCTATATTCATAAATGAAGACATAGATCTTTAATTGCAAATTTGTCATTCCGACAGCTTTTCTTGTAAATAAGTTTTGCTTTAAAGTTATGAACATTTAGGGTCCTTTACCTGATCTGAATGGACTTTGAAAATAAAATTAAAAGACATTCGCTGCTTATTGAAAATTAATTATTGCCAAAATTCAATGAGCGCAGAAAAGGGTTAAATATACGAATAATTTATTCAAGTTATAAAACATTTATTAATTTTTCATCAGCGGAATCAATGATATTAGAAGGAAATCCGCAATCTAAAACGATTCCTTTATGGTAACGGAGTTTATTGTTGGTGTTAATTTTGGAGATTTTTAACAAATATAATTCAGAGAAAAGTTAAATGTCGTTGTTGGATTTATGTATCTCAACTCCCAACTCAACATCACTGATTTTATACTAGGATGTTATTATTGTTATTCCATAATAAAAAGCCACTGTTGAATTTATTTATGACAAACCCTTAAATAGAGCTGAATTCTATTTATTAGATCCTGATTTAAAAGCAGGAATAGTTCCGATACTGGAATATCACTGAATTTCTGCTTAAATTAATTTACTATTCGGTTTCATCAATTTTGCGATTATTCAGCTTCGATTTGTTACAATGTATGCTTCAAAATTGAATTTTAATACTGTATAAAGTCTGATGTTAGGTTTTAAAGTTTAGTTAACAAAGAATGCTTTTCATAATGTTGGAATGATTATAAATTCAGCAGCATTTATAAATACGTAATTTATGCTTTCTGACGTATTGGAAAATCCAATGATTATAATATCTTTAAATTATGGAATTCTTATTATTCAAAAATTGATAAAAAATGTAAGTAAATCCAATATAAAAAATGATAATTGGGTAAAATGCAATTAATCATATGCATTTTCTTGCTTTTATTTAGTTTTGCTTAAACATAAGGGTTGTACCTAAGGTGTTTATTCAGTAGTTCTTATAGTGTTCCGGCTCATCCAACGTGGATGAACCCACTATTGTGAAAATTTTAAAAGATAAAAATAATCTGATATTATCATTAATAGATTCATTTTAATTTTTTTTATATAGGTGACAATTGCAATAATATTTTCAGTAATTTTATTCGCTTAAGTAGAAAATTATTTAATTCTATTTTTAAAATTACTATATTTTCAATTCTATACAAAATCAAAATTTCAGAATCCATTAACACCGCATTGTAATATAATTATTAAGTATAAAGCACACAGCATGTTAATAAAGGGAGATTTTTAATGATTATTGCATTCTGAAATTGAAAAAAGGCTTAAAACAGTTGTAGAAAAATTTTAGTTTCTTTAGATTTCGGTATGATGTATAATTCGGTATAATTTTTTACTACTATATTCTATTGAAAAAGTGAAAAACAATAATAGTTTTATTTTAGATATATAGCCCACCTTCAGTTATTTGAAATTTATTCAAATTATTTTATTTTCCCTTAATATAATATAATCACATAAGTAAAATTTTTTTAATACATAAACTGTGAGACAAGATTAATTAGTTAAATTCATTAAGAACAAGTTATCTAATCTAAATGATCTTCCATTACCTTTGATTTTACCTTTAAATGTTACTACTGCATGATATAATTATTTTTTAAATATTATTATTATTGTACTGAAATAGTATTATTATTACAATGAAATATTAATATAATTATACCATTATACTGATATATTATTAATATGCTGAAAAAATATTATTATATTCTACTAAAATAATAATATTATTATATTGAAATATTTTTAAAAATGTAACCCTTACTGGTCAGGAATTCAAACTAGCAAATTGCAATTATTAATGCATTAAAAGAATTTGATCCATGCTCGTGTTGCTCCCCTAACCCACGTTTGCTGCGCCATCATTTTATTTCTTGAAAAAGATAGTTGCATTAAAACTAAATATAATTAATGCATTCTAAAATTTTTAATTGTTTCAATAAAGAATTGGTACCACAAGTTTAGTTTAGAAAAATATTTTTGCATTATTTTCATTGTAACTTCATCAAAAGTCTTATCCCCCCTCCTATTTTCTAGATAAGTTTTGGTTTCAATAAAAAAAAATCATTAAGTATTTTTCACCCCGTATACCGATAGTCTGAAAATATTTTTCAGTATTACTTTTGAATTTGAAATAGTTATTTCGTATTTATTATTTTAATTGCAGAATTTTTACTTAAAACTTTTAATTGAAAAGAATAGGTTATTAAAAAAGGAAGTGTATTTTTCATTGACTTTTCATTAAACGATGGTTAAATATCTTTATTATTTAACGTTGCATTGATATTTAATTTTATTCTCCTATTTTTAATGTAATAAAAGGAGGTGACGCATTGTTAAACTAGTAACTGCTGAATTGGTCGAAAGCAACAGTTTGAGAAGTAACATTTTGGCTTTTGCTGAAAATAATTTTACAGTCACTTGTGTTTTCAAAGGTGGCTAACAAAACAGGTGCTTACACTAAGAGGAATAAAAATTTTTCGACTGGTAATAAATACGTACATGTATTCTTTATATTAAAAATACATTCTGGCATGTAAAAATTTCATTCGGTTCATTTTAAAAACTGACATGCACGGCAGGTCATTTAAAATTTGTTATATTCTTCAAACCTTGTTATTCTTATAATTCTGAAAATTTCTTTCCATGTTTCATAGTATTGTAATTTCAAAAAATTAGAAAACTTACCTAATACAGTAAGTCGAGCTACAGAGCGAATAGGTTTTTCGTTTTTGCCCGGCCCAACCTAAAAAGATAACAATATTATTTACAAATGAGAAGGGAATAAATAAATGGATAAAAGAGACACAAAATGAGATATTATGATTTAATTCTTACAAATACATGAGCGCCACTTATGAAAAACCTTCAAGCATTTGAAAGGAATACATTTAGATAGTTGTACTTTGCCGTGGTATCAAAAAGTAAATATAAAGGACAAAAAAAAATTTAAAATTGAATAAATTCAAAATTGAAAATTCAATAATTTTCGCATGATAAGGTACTTATATTTTTTTTCAAAAATAAGTTTTGTTTTATCAGTTTTTCTTTTTTTTTTAAATTCCTTTTTAGCATTCATAGCATTAGAATTAGGAAAAAAATACCACATGAAGCCACTTTTCTCAAACTTAATCGTGAAGAACTACTGTTTTCAATGAGACGGTAGCATAGGTATGTGAAAAACGTTGCCATGCTAGTGTTAACCAACAAAAAACATTACTATTAAGGATTACAAGACTAGTACCAGATTGATTGCGGGGTAAACTTCGAAGGTGTTTCTGATGACAAAATTGTACCGATTCACATCTCCCAGTCAAAGAAATAGATTTTGATGTCTTTAATCTACTATCATGAGATTTTGACAACGTCTTTGTTTCCTTATTATATAGAAATTAAACTATGGAATTTCAGACGTACATTGTTCTAATATAGTTTTTGAGACTAAAAAATGCTTATTAAGGTCTGCAATTTTAAAACACTCGATAAGAGAGAGGTTTTTTAAGTAGTGAATATTATTTTTTTATTATGATAAAATTAATTATCACATTTTAAGAGGTTAATTTATTTTATTATTCTAAAAGACAGATTCACTAGCTGATTATGTTAAGTAGAGACAATAATTTTTGTTTTAGGTTTCTTTTCAAGAAAATGTAAATTAATAAAATCTGAGAATTATCTATTAAAATTATCAAAAAAGGGTCTATATTGAGTTTAGCATTCAATCGACAAATTTACAAGAAATTATTTTCTCTATTTTAAATATTTACACATTAACTTCCGTTTCCTGCTTAATAGGATAATTTTTATTGCTAAAGTAATTCAATTATTGTATAAATTAGAATGCTTTTGTGATATAGCAAATACAGTGCTCTAAAAATGCTAACTTATAGAATTTATTTAAAAAAAAATTCAATAATTGTGTCTCAAAACATTAACGCTCTTTTCGCAAGAATTAATTCAACCGATAATCAAATAAAAAGTTTCAGTTTTTCTTTCATTTATGATTCGTTAAACTTGCGTGTAAAAATGTATTTCTTGCAAAACAAAGACCAAACGTAATTTAAGAACGTTTAAAAAGCACAAAACTATTCCTTTTCATAGTTATAGAATTTATTTATTTCATTTTTAAACACACTAAATATTATCTAGCCTTATTTTTATAGAATATTTAAAAAGTACCATTTCAATGTCTAAATACTTAATTAGTGTCGTCATTCATAAAAAAAATAAATTTATTTAATTTATAAAAAAATGTTTATTTTCCAAAACAAAATTAGTTTAGCCTCAGTCCTTAGTATTTTTTTACGAACGAAATGACAATAATTTAGTTTCTATGTTTAGAAAATAATTAGCTCCACTGCCTCATTTATTTGCTTCTATGTCGAGTCCTAAAATGCACGGAATTCCGATGGAAGGAAAAAGGATAACTCTTAAAAAATTTCACATATCTAGCAAAGTAAATATGCTTTGAGCATTTACTTTCTCTCTCTCAAAATTTCAGATAAATCAACTGCGACAAATAATTAAACATTCATTTATATGCAGATACAGTGACTTTTAGTTTCAAAAATCGTGACACGTATACTTTTAGGAAAACTAACCACTCATGAATGATTCTCTTAAGAAGAAAAGCTGTTGAGAATTAATTAAAATCGGATTCGACTGGTTGGCGCTTCACAGTCCCCATATCTCAAGAGGCCATTTGTTCTTTTCTCAATTCCAATTCTTTGGAAAACAACAAGCATCGTAATGAATTGTTTATTTCAAAGTTTTATCTTTTCTCCTTTTATAACATGTATTCTATTAATTTGAAGCAAAGTCTAGAACTATTTTAGAATTACCATCACTGTGATGTGGGAAATGAATAAAAGAATCTTTTTATGTTCAACATTTGTGAGATGTTGTTAGCTATTATGGTGCTTTAATTAAATGTGTTTATCAATAGCATTAAGAGTACTTTTATGCTAGTTTAATAAAATAGATTGTTAATATATTTACCGTTGCAACTGTCTTGTGCTATTTTTTCTATTATTGAAGAAAAGAAATATCGTTTTCTTTCTTATTCTATGAAAATTTAATTAATAAATGTAACTATTTCTCTCAGTCTTATTCTATGCTACAGCCTAATATAACCTTTACGAATTGCTTATTGATCTTAGATTTCTTTTATTACATTTATTAAAATATTAACTTTTTAACGCATAATACATTATATTACTATAGCCTTTTTGCACATTATGGATGTATTTGGTACCTTTCTAAAAATACTTAATGCCTTTATCTAGGATACAGATTCTGTTTTCACAAAATTCTTTCAACCTCAGAGTCCAAAAAACTTGACTACACAAAACATAGTAAGTAGACAAAACGAAAAAGAAATAGTTTCTAAGGAACTGGAATATTATTATTATCATAATATTGTTTCAATATACGCTACTTTCAAAGCGAAAAATATAGAGTCAAATATATTCTCCTCTTTCATACTTAGTCACGAAAAAAAGTCAAGGGTCTTGCTTTGTTTAGTAAATCTTCCTCAATATTTAAAAAGAAAAGAACTTTAATATTTGGTTTTAAAATATTTGAGATCATACTTAATAAGAATTATTAACATCAAATTAGTTTTGGTTTTATTTTCTTAATTTTTGATTAAATAAAAAACTTAAAATATGTATGAAGGAACATAATATACACTATCAGGAGGAAAGTGACGGGACAACTGTAAAGTTTGGTGGAGGAAGATTGATGGTATGGGCCTGTTTCTCCTGGTATGGGGCTGGCCCACTGGTGAAGGTAGATGGTATAATAAATGCCATTGAATACGGCTATATTCTCGATAATCATGCCCTTCCTACCTTGTGGACAACGTACGGTATGGTTGATTGCTTGTATCAAGACGACAAAATCCCATGACGCAAGGAGGACTCTTGATTGGTATGTGAACAACAGCGTTAAACGCATGGAGTGGCGGTGCAGATCCCTGATCTTAACCCAATTGAACATCTCTGGGACGAATTGGACCGTCGGTTGAGGGCCTGCACCCCACTCCCCAAAAGCAAGCATGAACAATGGAACTTCCTGTTAAACATTTGGAAGGAAATTCCTCTTGCCACTATGGTTAATTTAGTGCAAAGCATGATCAGAAAAGTTGCAGCTGTGATCGCAGCCAAAGGAGGCCCTACCTCCTGCTAATTTTAATAAATATGGGTTTATGTCGTTATAGTGTCGTGTCCCGTCACTTTCTTCCAAATAGTGTAGTTGAAATAGGGAAAGTATCATGTTAGTTTTAAAAGCCCAAAACTATTAGAAATTTCTCAGAAAAAATGGTTAAATAACTTTTTATTGGATGGTTATTTTAACATATTTAATGAAAACAGTCAAGAAACCATAAATAAAATGGTAAACGAACTGTCAAGTTTGAGAGAAACTGTTTAATAGCTGCTTTCACCTAATATGGTTAAACAACCAGAATTTTATCGCACCAACTAGAACCACCTAATAAAACTACTTACTTCTTTGCAACTGCATACGTATCATAGCCGAGTGGGCTTATCTGCCACTTTCATGACCGACGGAACTGGAGTTCGAGTTCTAGTATTGATACCACAATATTTCCTCCATCCCCTTCAACGCATGAAGAGTTTCCAGTGTCCGGCACTCTCCAATGCCAATTACCTTACGAAAAGCCAAGCTCCTATGGTTAGTTAAATAATATATATATATATTTTTTACGTTTTTGAAAAATGCTAGTTGTTTATGGCTGAAAAACCGTATAGATTTATATTCATAACCATACTTTTTGAAAATAGTTTCAAAAGCCATAACGGAAAAAAATGTTCTTTACCGTAATTTTTACGGTTAATCGGATGGACAGACATCTACCAATTATTTTACCATAATTTCAGAATAAAAATTTTAACAGTTAAATACTTATTTAAATTCTCTGGTAGCTAAGGCTAATGTTTTATGTTTTTTGTGTAAAATTCTATCATGAAACTCATTAAATTTTTTTTACAAACTGTATATAATGATAGTTTAAACTTACTTGACACTGAAATTCTGCTTCGTCCTCTAACCGGGCATCATGAACTAACAAAGTGTAGGCTGATTTTGAATGATCTACTCTCATTTCATATCTTTCATATCCGGGTATCTCAGGATCGTATCCTAAAAAAGTAAGTAATTCTGAAAATAAGTAATTTTATTCTTAAAGAACTCTAAATATTGTGGAAAAAAATATGTACTTGCATAACACACACACACAGACACACATTTCTATTTTTCCATTTGACAAAAATGGAAATGAGTGCGTTTTATAAGTAATAAATATAAACCTGAGGTTTCTCGCAAACCCACGCATTTCTTTTTATGGATGTAAAGTAAAATTATAAAATGTAAGTAAAATTATTTATTTTTTATTTTTGCTGTGCTTAACACTCCATCGGGCGCGTTGATCTGACAGATACAGGCGTGTCAATATCTCTGCTTTTGTCCCCTAAAACATTTTCTTACGACCTTGACCTTATCAGTATCTGTCCATCTGGCCCCCTGCTACTTTGGAATGCAGTAGTGACCAGTTCGGTGTAGGAGTATTTCCTGTTTCTAAGCTTGCTTGAAATTTTGTATCTGTTAGATACACGCGCCCGATAACGTTTGTCTCGTGAAGCTACATGGAAGTATCGAGATTCCCTGAGCGTTTTTGATTTATCTTTTTCCTACGATGAGTGCTAAACGCTTTTTAGATTTGAAAAATCAGAAAAACCTAGAGCTAGTTCATAGTATTCTATTTAGTGATGGAAATAAGGAATTAAATGCTGAAGAATTTGATGAAAGTGATGCTGACGAAGAAGATATTTTAGAAACACGTGAAGTTGATTGTCATTTCAGTAAAAGTGTTTATAATGACTCAGAACTCGATGATGATGTTAATAATGATGATTTTTATGTAGGAAAGGACAATAATACTTAAATGGGCAAAACAGATAGGAAGAAAAAATTTGACTTAAATTTAGAATCGGATTCAATTATAATAATTGATTTGTCACTTTTATATTATGTATTATTTGTGCATAACTGTCCTTTTTATACTTTTTCAACAGTTTAACATGTTTAATTAAATGTTTTTTACAGCATTTCACTTTTGTAATAGCGTTTGTGATTAGTAAATAAAAATTATTATTGAAAATATTAAAAAATATATAAAAATTAAATAAAAATTAAAAATATACATAAAAAACTAATAAAAGGTCCGGGTGTAAAAGCCTGGACCTAAAAAGAGTAAAAATAGGAGATTTAAGGTAATACATATTAACAGAAAACATACAAAACAGAGATGTATCTGACAGATACATCGCGCCCGATGCCGTAAGTTTCGAGACGCGCCCGACGGAGTGTTAAGTGAAAACTTGATGAATTCAGTAAACATAAAGAAACCAAATTAAAAAAATTCTGGATTTGAGAGAGGAATAAAGTTTAGAATGGCTCAGGAAGTATATTCTTCGTTTCAAAGATATGTTTATCTTGTTTGAATCTTAGTAATGGCTAGGTATGCAATAACTTGCGCACTTTTATTGTTTTTTTTTTCTATAGTACATATTTTACTTTTGGTAAAATATGCTTACATGCGTTTTGTACCGTAATTTTATAAAATTTAAATTCCCGAGAAATTTTAATTGCACCATTTTTCAGAAATTCATTTTACATAGATGTTCTAAAAACTATTTACTGTAGAAATGTAATTTTGTTACAGAAAATTAATTATATGTTTAAACATAATATGGGACAAGAATGTCGTGATCTCAAGATGGGGTTGCTATCATTAAAACAAAACCTAAGACCGTAGTATGATGTAATAGATATTAAGAAAGTGTAATTTGCAAAAATCAGTTATATATCGTTATAGTAGCTCGGTGCAATGTCTTCACAAACTGGCAAGATTTATAAAGTTCAAACTACTCTTTAAATAGTTTAATGACAAAATCGGAGTAATAAAATAAAGTTTAATGACTGATCAATCATAAATAGTTATTCTATACCAGTGTTTCCCAAACTTATGACTTTTGTGTACCCTTTCTAAATTTGTCGTAACGCTGTGTTCCACTAATAAAAAAAATGAATGTATTTTTTACTATAAAAAATTACACAAAAGTTAAAAATCACAAATGGCTGTTGACATCACTAATTATTAACTGTTCACTCTGCAAAAAATAGCCAATTGAAATATACGTTATCGTAAATTTTCATGGCTGGCTTTGTTTTTAAATAAAATTTTTTTAAATGTTCCTGTGTTGCAAGATATTTCGCATAAGAACGCGTACCACCATTAAACTGTTCTCGTACCCCTGGGGGTACGTGTACTACACTTTGGGAAACACTGTTCTATACTATTTGATGCAAACTAATGTTTAAGAAAAGTAAGAATAAAAATACTTTAATATGATTCTCTAGGAAGTAAATAACCACTAATCTTCAAAAATGGCAAATAAATCATTCTATATTACCAAAAAATAAAAATATTGCTCCTTCATTTAGCATTTTGATATTATGAATGCACTTTTAACATTTCAAAATGAGAAAATTGAACCATAAGTTATGTGCTTTAAATAACCTATAAAGAAGTTTAAGTTCCAAGAAAATATTCTAAAAAAAGTGTTGAATTTCCAGCTTGGCTTTTACGTGTTCCACAAAGAGATAATGTTAAAATTTTCAGATTTAGCGCTGATCAAGTGTAACGTTTTGAGATTTAAATGAAACCTTCCGGAAACAAATAGTTTGGAGAAAAGGCCATTTCGATTCGTTCCCCTGAGAAATTCTTGAGTTTAGTGGTTGAAAAAAAGAAGATCTTTCTTGTCAATGAGATCTGTAGGGCTAGAGATAGCATTTTAGGATTGTAAGGTCAAGAAAGTAAAGCCGAAAAAGCTCGATAAAACGATATCAGCGTCATCTAGTAAAGCGATAGTGCACAAGTATGTGAAATGTTTCCCAAACATATCTTTACCAGCTTCTTTCTTTATACTGTTATTGACAGTTCTATACCTTTGTCAGATACTTCCTTTATTTTACGAAATATTTTATTTTGTTTCAAATGCATTTTGTATTCGAAGCAGGAGTTCAGTTTGAAAAACCAATAATTTCTATTTTGAAGTCTGTTCAAGTATTATATTTTGGATCAAACTTTTCGAGATCATACTGGAGAATAATTGAAAAATTATGAGAAAAAGAACAAAAAACTATTAAAATAATGCGAAAGTAAATTAGTAAAATATTATCGTTTTAGGGACAGAAAGAAGGATTAGCACTTCAATAGTAAAAGGGATTCAACTTTCAATTTGCTAATCTACGAAGAGTTACGTGAAAGTAATTTCCTTATTTTTAAACAACTATCACTATTTTTCAACATCCTTATATTCCCGCTCTGAAAAATACCACCTCTAGAATATAGTTAGTGACAGGAAGAAAGTTTTGTAAATGACCATAAAAATACAAGTTTTCCCTATTTTTTCTACAATTAAAAAATATGGCCCGTAACCGTAAATAAGCATTAAGCTTATAGATCATTTGTAATATAATGTCATGCTCCTAAAAGTTATCTTCTGTTCGGGCTTAGGCAAAGAGTGAGGATTGGTTGTAGTCTGTAGTCACCAGTATGGGAGCCCGAAAGAGGTATTATGGCGCCTCCCGGATCAAGCTGAGAACCATTAGGACCGTAGGCAAACGTTATAATCACATCACCATAGTAAGGACACGGGGGAGTTATAAAGTTTTATATAGTGCCTGACACGATAAGTTGTATGAATTTTAATTAATAGTACAAAAAAAAAATTTGTTTTTTTTACCTTCTGTTTTTGTTGGATAAAATTTAAAGTCAGTAAAAATTAGAATAAAATTTTTTATCATTCTATTCATATCAATTTATTCTAATACTTCTTTTTTTATCACAACTCTGTGCAAGTATAATATTCATTAAGGTAAACTTTTATTATAATAATAATAAAATACCTATTCAGTTTTAAAATTTACTAAAATACAAAATTATTTCACAACTGTTTTTTTAAGTAGAATTTAAAATAAATAAAATATGTATAAGTCTTCCTTAAATGGTATTGATATCTAAAAGTTAAAAAAAAATAATTGCAATATATTCAAACCCTTAGGAAAATTTACTATAGATTTGCGATAAAAATGTCATAGAATATCTTTATGGTGTTTTGCCTATGGTAAAACTCTATCACTCAATTCTGCCATAAATATATGGCAAAATTTTACCATTAGTGCATAGCAAATTTCTGACATAAGCGTATGCAAAAGTGCATGGTACAATTTTTCCATAAGTAAGTCCCCATTGGGACTTACTTGTATACATATCCTGTGGTATTATTTTATATAGCAAAATTTTTGGGATAAAAATGTGTTGTGCTACTGAATATGATTTTTTTCATACGTTATGGGAACATTTCTTCACTGCCCTATGGAATTTTTTCATAAAACTACACTTAGGCAGATTTATACATGTACGAAGTTCATTAAATTACGGAAAGTTCTTTTCCTTTCGGAGCTTTTCACAAGAATAAATATGAGAAAGATAAATTAAGGTGAGAAATTAAGTAATTAAGATACATATGTAAGATAATAATTATGTGAAAAAGCAAAGTACAATTTCCCCAGATCATTCAGATCTTTATGACAAAAACTAATTAGAAAACATAAATTAAATAAAGGTAATATGATTGAATTAAAAATAAATTGAGGGGGAAGTTACAGATTTCTTGTTTTTCTACTGCTCATTAATTCAAAATGTATCAACACATCAAAGATTCGGCACAATATCGTAGAAGAAGACAAAACATAACATTTGTTAATAGTGATATTCATGTAACATTGTTGTAACCGGGGGAGATAATTTGTTTCTAAACGTTTCTAAAATCATGTCTATCCAAAATCAAGTAGAAAAGTTCTCAAATGTAGAAAAACGGTGTTCAAACTGATAGGATATTATATATATACATATACATATATATATATATATATATATATATATATATATATATATATATATATATATAAATAACCGTTAACTCTTAAGATTATGTCGTAGCCTGGTACAACCAAAGATAATGGTATTTTTTCGCAATGAATGGAGCTGAAAGTAAAAATTAACGATCAACTCTCGAATTTCACAGAAATTCCTTAGAACGCATCTAAATCATTGAAATGTGTTGTATTGAGCATAGTAAATTTTACGTTTGCATGCATTTCTAAGACTCTCAAAGTTCAATGTCTTCGAAACCCTCGTTTAAAAAGTACTTACAGGCTTATGACTAAAAATTGATTACTAAGTTTAATTGAAAATAAATTTTTGAAAGACCGAAAGAAAGTCCAAACTATTACAAAGTTACAGTTACTAAATTAATAAATAATTTGTGTATAGATAATTGTCCACTGGCTAACATAGTGGAATCAATTTTCTGTCGTTAGAAGAGGTCCTTTTAAGGTGTGGCTTATTATGATTTCAGTATTAATACACGATGAAAAAGCATCTTACGTTTTGTAGAAGATCAAACAAATAGCATTATACTATTCAGTCTTAAAACCTGAAATTATGCGTGTGCGAGAAATGATACCCCTGAAATTATATCAACGTGTTTCAATATTATGTTTTCTAGAAACCTTTGCAGTAATTATGTGATATTAACCTCTCACGTTTGATTCGTACATATAATACACGTTTCACTACAAACAGTATGTTTTATAACAGTGTTATATCAGTTTGATTGTGCATTTAACACAAGAAAAAGCATAAAAGCAATCAAGTTGAAGTGCTACAGTGAATTGAAATTATACTACTTATGATAAATGGTTCTTTAAATAACTGGTTTGGTATTAAAATGTTTAAAAAAAATGAAATGATATTTGTGTTGATCATTAATACTCATAAAAACAAGAAATTAGATAAACAATAAAATAAATTAATGAAAGTAATTCATAGACAAAATTACATTTGCTATTGTCCTATGGAATATTTCCAAAGTAACAAATAAAACAATATAGTATCATTATAAAAGAGCGTTATATGTGTAATATATTGCCATCTAGAAACAATCTTTAAGAACTTAAATATTCAAAAGTAGGCTTAAGTTAAATCTTTCATATTTAAAAATTTTCTTTAGTCACTTGAAAGATTTATACATTCATACCCCTTTGAAATACACAGATTTTATTTCGGTTTTAAAATTCATATTTATCTACTTACGTAGAATCTAATTGCACCATTTTATCATTTCTCCCTAGATGCCTGTTATTTCAATTAAATATGTCTTTGAAATTTCTATAAACTTTACATAAACAAAAAATTAAAAACTAATAAAATTTTACGATAAAAAATAAGCAAAGAGTTTTCCCTTTTTTAAACATTCCTTATTTTTTTTCATCAATTAAATAGTAACTGAAAAAATACTGCTTTTGCTTTATCATAAGAATTTTTTTAATTGCTTCTTTCATAAATATTTTTCTCCCATTCAAATCTAGGTTTTCGAAAAATTATCAAGACAATTTTGTTTTTTGTGTTTGAGAAGCAATTTTAGTTTCTTTCATAAATAGATTGAAAACTTTAATTAATTTTAACTTTTAGACTTAATTATTGTAATGTTCTGATAGTTTAAAAAATATTTCAACTGTAGGCAAATTATTAGTAAAAGTATTCATAAAACAATTTTACATGGAAGTTAAAATTATTTAGTTTTTCTGTAACATTAGAAAGACTGATAAAGCCAATTTGTTTCCCCAATTGCCTTTTTTTGCTCTCTTAGTATTGAGTATTTCTCAGTATTTGATCAAATTTTGAAGTTTATTTAATCATTGTGTTAGCTTTATTGAAACGTATCTATAAGATCTTATAATGGAATGGGGCTTGGCATCTTCCCCGTGAGATTTCAAAATCCAGCGTCAATGACCCGCTTTTCATTTTTATATTTTTCTAAATTACTTCTTTCCTTAGTTAACTTTTTTTAGTTCAAGTAACAGACTTAAAAAATTGACTTGAATTAAAAAATTAAGACTTGATTATTAATGGAACCCTGTAAATATCATTTTCTTCTTTTAATTCTTAAAAAGAATTATGAGAAGGAAACGGTTAAGCTTAATAAAACAGCTCTTGGATGTAAAGCAAGGCATAGGTTATTTACTCCGAAAGTTTATGGTTTTATGTCAAGAATTTTCAACAAATGATTATATTGACGAAAACATTTCATTCTTGAAAAAATTATAAGAAAGAAACGGTTTAAGGTAATAAAACAACTTCTGCATGTAAAATAGGGCATAGGTCTTTCACCTCCCCTCCCCAGAGTTTATGGTTTTAGTTCAAGAATTTTCTATAGATGGCGCATCAAATCCCACTTTCCAATTTTTCCGCTGCATTTCATAGTTAACAAATTTCGCCTTTTGATTACAACATATAATTGCATTTTATTCTGGCTTTTTAAATTATACCGTAATATAATTTTCTTTTATTGAAAAATTAGGAAAATTTGTAGTGCAATTTTCAATTGCTTTGCTTTGACTTACAAGTTTACTATTTCCAGCGCCATCATTTATAAAATTAACTTGCACATGATTTTTTTTAACTTCTACCATTTTCTTGTTATATATATATTTTTTAAATGTTGTCAGTCTAATTTAGAAAACCTTTTATTTAATGATACTTCCATACTAAATATCTCAGTATCCAGAGATGCCAAGTAAAAATTGCATTTATTGGGACCAATCCATTTCCGGAGAATAAACAATTCTAGTAGCACTCAGAGACATTAGAAGATCGAAAACAATAATGCTAATGTATTTTTATCCGAAGCAATAGCAGAAATTAAGCAAACTATATTCATTGTTTTTCTTCTCTTGCACCCAAGAGACAGGGTTTGAGAAATTTCGCGAAAGGGCCAGCTATCCTAGATAGAATAATGACGACTATCTATCATGCAAAAGGGCATTTCCAGTTAGAAATATATGAGCGCATTCCTTAGGGGAGGAAGATGAATATTCTTAGTGCGTGTTCAACGTAGGTCACCTGACTGAGATTTTGTGGAATCAAACGTCTTTCTGTCATCTGCTCTCTTCCTGAGCGATCAATAAAAATAAAATTTTCTGCATTTGGGAACTGTGAAGGAAATCTCTACAATATTTTCACTCCTTTTGCAATAACATACTCTAAATCAGTTTTTGGAATTAAATATTTGCACTGACTCTATGCAAATATATTTCAACGTTTTCAGATCTGAAATATTTCTTCTAAATGTGTCTTCGATCAATCAGAGAGTAAGAAGTATGTTTTTATGATTTGTAAATATCTCTGTTCTTAAAATGATAATGCTGTTATGAAAAAGAAACATTGTTAAAATAAAAGTACTGATTTATATGAGCTTTTATTGAATAGAAATAATTATTCTTGCATATTAATTATTATTTTTTTATTTTATGAAAATCAGAATAAACCGATTGAGCGAAGTGCACTAATTACTGTGACATTCGAATAATTTCTTTTGCTATATTCAAAGAATGCAAATTTCAGTAAAAAAATATCAGGAATAAATTTTTTTTTAAGAATCTCTTTTAAGTTAAATTTAAAATCCCCTGAACAAATAGAAGGAGATTTGACAAAAAAATAAAAATAAAAATGCTACTTTTTTGTTAATTGGGGTCTGATGGAACATTTTAAAATTAAGAGAAATTCGCATTAAACTACTAGCTAGAGCATACATATTTTTAAAGTTGAGAAATCAGACAAACATTATCTCTCAAGTTACTTTTATTGTTGGCAAATTTAATGCTGTGACCGCCAAACTTTGATAATTGTTATAATCGAAAAAATATGGTCCCAATAGTTCCATCAAGAGTTTCTATTTTTAGTTTATTGCTATGACCCGTACTGGTAGTTTTAACTGCAGACAATATTATTGCAGTACCTCTTTATGTACTTGTTAATAAGAAATGCAAACATATTGCAAAGTTTTTGACAACGAATTAATAGAACGGGAGTCATGACCCAGTCAATTTGATGATGCAAAATTTTTTTGAATTTTTGATTCGTTGTAGTAGAAATCCTCCTGAGCAAAACTTCTCATGGGCTCAATATTAAAAAGTAAAAAGATTTTGAGGTATGGAGTTTTGAAATTTGAAACTGAAGTTCAATATTTTGAAATATGAGTTCATTGAGCAGAAATGGCTCGTAAAACCTACGTAACATGGACATTTTAACACTTTGTATCTCGCAATCTGCTGCTTTTTTTGGCATTCGTTTTTTGATCAGAAAGATTTTAATGACACCATATCAAAGCTTTAACCAAATCTACTGCTGCCCAAGCCACAAATGAAATGTGCAGAGTTATGTTATTTTAACATGTTAAAAATTGCGTACCATAATTCTAGTAGTTTTTGAGAATATTATTATATTAAATAATAATAAAAATATATGTTAACTAAAAACTATATTTTGAATAAAAATATCTTGTTTACTCAAGGGTGTGGATTAGTTTATAAAACTAGTTTACTCGAAGCAATGGCAAAGCCTCCTTTTGAAGACTTCAACAGGACAGGCTATTCCTGGTTTGCAAAATTTGGTTCAATAGAATCAAGCCACTTAAGTTCTAACTTTCTCCTTTTCAACCACACTGTTAAAATTTTCATTCTAAAATCATGGTAAAATAACTGGAAGCCGATTAACCGTAAAGTTTACGGTAAAGACCATTTTTCTTCCTTTATGTTTTTGGAACCATTTACAAAAAGTACGGTTATAAAACCTGAAATACAAAACTATACGGATTTTTAACAATTTACAACTAGTATTGGAGAGTGCCGGACACTGGAAATTCTTCATGAGTTGAAGGGAATAAAAGAAATATTGTGGTGTCAACACTAGGACTCGAACTCCAGTTCTGCCGGTCATGTTAATTGATAGATAAGCCAGCTCTACTATGATATGTAGGCAGTTGCAAAGAAGTAGCTTCAGTAAGTTTTTCTAGTTTAAATTCTTCGATACTCGATTTATTACGCCATTTACAAAATAAGTCATTTTAAATGACAAACTTTTGAACTAATGCAATTTGCATTTTGTTTTTCATTATTTAAGTTATGCATAATACACCGTTAGCAATTACTCAATCTAAAATTACGGTAAAATAACTGGCAGCAGTCTGCCCATCCAATTAACCGTAAAGTTTACAGTAAAGGATCTCTTTCTTTTTACGGTTTTGAAACCATTGACAACTAATATGATTAAAAAATAGGATTACAAAACTATACTTTTTTTAAACCGTTTACAACTTGCACGGTTACAAAACCGCAGTAAGGAAATTTAACTGGACATTGGAGCTAAATTATTAGTAAAATACTGGGCTTTGGAGTTTGGTTGTGGTTGAGTTATGCTTTACTAAATGAACCGAGGATAGATTAAATAGTTTATCTGGTAGCTTCACTTATCGTAAGAGATGGGAAATACTATACTTTTTTGTGTTAAGCAGCTTTATGGTGTTTCCATCTATGCGTGAATTAGAGTATCGTATTATAATAAGCTAGGTTTGCAAATTAGGGAGTGCAGGAGACTGGTAATTCTTCATGAGTTAAAGGGAAATGCGGTAATATTGAGGTGTCATTGCTGGGATTCGAACCCCCGCTCATGAGATTGACAGATTAGCCCGCACCGTTATAATATGTACCCAGCTGCACTTAACTCAGTTGCCTCATTATGTGGGGATAATTGGTGCAATAAAATTCTGGTTGTATATCCATATTAGGTGAAACCAGTTAATAAAAGGTGGTTTTTATCACAGTTAGCAGTTTGAATAACATCTTATTTATGGTTATTTGATAATTTTGTTTGAATATGGCAAAAAAAACATTTACATAAAATACTGTCTAACCTATCTGTCGAGAAATTCCTAAGAGTACGCAACTATTTATTATAAAATATAATACATTATTATAACTTAACACTTTTTCCTTTAAATTTTACTTACAAGTATGAATAGCGTTTTCTTTCACAAGAATTTCTAGAACGTAAGTACATTACATTTCATAGAATGAAATGCATTTAAAGGTTTTTCATAATGTACGTTTTAAAATAAAATATTTTAAGGAAGAAAGTTTTTGGTCATCTTTCTCAAAATATAAATTGTAACTTTCAGAAAGTGAAAAGACTTAAGCTCTTTATGAAATATTCATGTGAGATATTTTATTAGATGAACCTAAAAGTTCATCTTTTAGTAGATGATCCCACAAAAGCGACAAAAACGTATGCTTGAAATTTATCAATGAACCCTATCACACTTAAACGAAAACTTTTAAAAGCTCGAATTGCAACGATACCATCAAGCAATAAAACATATTTTTATTGCTTTCAGCTTTCAGGAAGATGCGAAAATGAATTAGAAATAAAGTTTCTCATGAATTGAAACTCCGATGTAGAACAAATTTTGGCTATTTTAAGGTAGACCACAAAACCTACACTTTTATAGGTTTTTCGGTACTTTACCTCAATATATAAAGCTGTCAAGATGAAAATTCCTATTACGAAAGCTGATATTGTAAGACTTTGCATTAACTTACTTTATTCTTTTTATGGACAATGATTTTATGGATATATTTTTGAATAAACACTTACTGTTAATTTCTTGCTTTCCTCTGATTAATAAAAAAATATACAACTACTGGTCTGATTCAAATTAAATGCCCAATTTTTCAAATAGTATATTCGAGATAAATAGAATTATTTGTTCTAGATTAATCAAATTTCAAAAATCACTAATCAAACAAAATATCAGTCATTCGAGCATTTTCCTTTATTCAAGAATAAGAAAATATAGCAATAATGCGAATTTTTTCAATTTTTTTTTATAGAATGTATTTAAGGAATTTTAATCCTACACCGATAAAGAAAAGAAAGAAATCCAAAAAGCTCAGTAATTAGTACCAGAAGGGCATAGATAATGAATTTGATAAAATTAGCACTAAAATATCGCTCATGGGCGACAGTCGTGGCACAACTCAAAAAAACACGATTTTCGAACTAAGAACAGGTGTAAATACGGAAATACACATTCTCTCAGCTGCAATACTAGCACAACTCATAATTCAATTTGAAGGTAATCTTCTTTTAAGCAAACTAAAGCACTTATTATGCATTTACCTCACAATGAAAACTTTAAACCTACTTATCTCAAAACATGATTTTTTTGAGTTGTGCCTCTATTGCAACCCATGAGCGATATAGTTTTATATTATATGATATGCCAACCGAATAGTTTAGGGGTCGGGGAACTACTCTTGAATCAGAAAGGTTCTGGGTTCGAATCCCAGACAAGACATGGATGTTCTTTCCTTCTCTGCACTATCTGTCCTGTGTAATAAATATCTACTAAGAAATATTTTTGTATGGAATTATCTTAGGAAAATTTAACTTTATAATTGTGCGTAAAAAATGCTTTAATTCACTTAGGAACTGCTAAAGATATAGCGAAATATGCAAAAACAAGCACTAAAGTTCTAAATTTTGGAGCTCTCTTCTGATCAAACTATGGAGACCAAATTTCGCTGATTGCTACTACCCCCTTTATGTTGCGGATCAAAAATCCGAATCTGTCAAAAAAAGGTATGTTTATTCAGAGAAAGTACGTGTTTGTGCTTGATTTCGCGGTCTAAAATATCGCCTGCTCTTATTAATTAGCATATTTGAATTCAACCCCTCGAGGTCATTCAGATTGAGTATA
Source organism: Parasteatoda tepidariorum (assembly GCF_982258835.1). Classification (NCBI taxonomy): domain Eukaryota; kingdom Metazoa; phylum Arthropoda; class Arachnida; order Araneae; family Theridiidae; genus Parasteatoda; species Parasteatoda tepidariorum. The sequence continues at coordinate 52,379,490 of NC_141766.1, forward strand.
TATATATATATATATATATATATATATATATATATATATATATATATATATATATATATATATATATATATATATATATATATATATATATATATTACAAACATTTCGATTAATTATATTTTGCATATATAATTCGGTGTAATATTAGCGAGTCTTTTAAGCCTGTAGAAAAAATATGATTCATTTATGTTAATTGAATAAACGATACTTATCAAGTATCTTTCAAAGCATTTCTTTAACAGTTTTAAGTTACTAAAAGAAATGTGTTTGAGGTATAATAAAAAGACAAAAACAAGATAAAGAGAGAAGGCAATCGACCAGTATTTGTTCTTACAGTTTTGTCCTCGATAACTAATACCCACGGACAAGTCAGAGCGAAAACAGTCGATTTCTATCAATGACCTTTATCTGAGTAAGGGGGTGGGTACCAATTAGATGTTGGCAATCATTCGAAGGGAGGGCTTAGTTGGATCTCAAAGCAAAATCGCTAGCGAGTTAGAAAACCGTTCGTTTTAGCAGTTACAAGGCTTAGATTCCCGAAATTCGATTTCTTGGCTGTGGCTATGTCTGTCACATTTGAGAAACAAGATAAAACTAATTTCATCCCTCCTAAAATTCACTCTATCTTCTATGAAATCAGTGATTTGATTCACCAGATTTAGAAGTCAATTACGTTTCTAGAACGCTTTAAAAAGAAAATGCTTGGAGATATTGTTGAGGAATTAAGAGACTTGTATCGTCATATGGATTTTATTGCTGCGGCTAATGATTATGAGCTCATTAAAGCTAAAATAAAGGAGGCTTCATTAGATTAGATAGTGATTAAATGCACTTGGTACTGTAATTTATTTAATTCACTCAATTTCTTAATATGCATTTAATTTCAAAAATCAACTAATAAAGCTTTTTCTACTTTTTTATTCGTAATAATACAACAAAGTTAGTAAATCCCCCCCCTGTGTTAGTTTGGTTATATATTTGAATACAAAAGCCAGTGCAAATATGTATTTTTAAAAAACACACAAATGATAGTAAATTTTATGTTTAATAGTTGCCATGATAATAGTATAATAACTTTTTACTTATCTGGCCTCCATTTAAACGAATGTATGATTTATCTTCGTCTTATGACTGTCAGTCATTGGACAAAATTTTTTTTTACGTCATAGAAGCAAAACTGAAAATTTTGGTAAGCAGAAAAAGAATACATATCTATCCAATGCCCACCCGGATATTGACTTTCGTCTTTTGGGTATTAGAAGGTCAGATTTGTTGGCCACTATCACAGGTTCACCATATTGGGAAGGGCATGTTGCTCCCTCTTTAAGAAGGACAGAAAGTACAGAAAAAAGAAAGATCAACCATGTCTTTTCCGGGATTCAAACCTGGGATCTTTCTGCTTTAAGGTCAGTTCCCTGATCCACCATACATACTAGTCGGCGTAGTTCTGAAATATATATTTAAAATCTAAAAATATGGTTGAAAATAACTTATTGAAAGCATGTTCAAGAATCGATTATTGAAGTGCCATAGGATTTTTCTTTCTATTTGGACATTGAAAATATCTACTTTTTTTTAATTATACTTATATTTTCACTTTCAGAAAATCGAGTTCCTGCCCTTCATAAGTGACAAAATTTAAAGAAAAAAGAGATTAAGATACACTATTTCAAATAATTTATGAAATTTATGAAACTATGAGTATTATGAATTATGGAAAATTATTCATAATAAAATTATGAAGTATGAATTTTCATTAAAATAAATACTCCGCACTTCTTTTGAAACACATTTGCCCCTATACAGATTTATGTACCATACTTGATTTTCTTTTCTCTACCCTGCCTTTATTCTTTTTTGAGATCGTTGTTTCTTTTTTCATATTTCTCTGCAGGTTTCTTTTTTAGATAAAATTGACAGATATATCTAAAAGTATAATTAATTATACTTATAATCTCACTTTGAAAATAATCGAGTTCCTACTCTTCGCAAATGATAAGAGTCATAAAAATAGACTGGAACACTTACTCTATTTCAACTTATTCAACCTAAAAGTTAAGAAAAAGGAACCTGATATACGTATGTTATTTTTTGAGACAATTTTCATTATAATCAATACTCCGCACTTCTTCCGAATCTTGTCGCAATATAGATATGTGTACCATGCTTGATTCTACTCTGCTTTTTTTCCCTTTTAGAGAGCGTTGTCATATCTGTTTTTTTCATATTTTCTACTGGTTTCTTTATTTTAGCAGCATTTTTTGAAAGTCAAGCTGATTAAAAAAGTTTTTGACGACACGCCATAAATATATATTGAGGCCAATCCGTCTTCTTAAAATTGTCAGGTACATTTATTTATCTTAGATTAAATTCTTCTTTCCGTTTAGCTTTTTATATAAATTTACATATTTATTACTGATATATATAAAAACGTATAATTTAGCATTATGAAGACATGTTAAAGTGATTCCGATGAGTAATACATTTTTTGAAATATTACAAATTACCTGAAAAAAACTCTGGCCCTTGCTATCATGTGTATAATTTTCAATTTTCACGTTCCGTTTTAGGTTCCGTCCAAAAATTTGCAATGTTTTAAAGTTACTGTTTTTTAAATTTCTGCTGAAAAAAAGACTGGGTTCTTGTTTTTTTAGTGTGTTACATATTTCAATAAAAATAATTAATCAAGACAGAGAACGCATATATATCGTCGAGCGATAATTAGAAAAATAAAGTCAGGGAATTGAATCAACATATTTTTTCCACACGTTTCATTTTCGCAAGTAACTTCGATTGTCACATTTTGTCAGATGCTCTCTAACTAAAGTATTTTCTCTGTTTTTCTGCAATATCATGTTTACAATAGTAAAGTGTCCCAGACTACACTAGTGTAATGAATCAGTACTTCTTTTCATTCCTACTGGCTAATATTTCCGTTTCCTTTATTTATTATTTTATTGATTATTATTTTTAACTTTTAGTATTAAAATCGATTGCTGTAATATATATATAGTATTTTTTAATTGGCCACTTAATTCACGATGCTCACTTTTAACTTAACTAATTTTTTTCACTTGTTTTACTTTACACCAGCTTTACACCGGCTTTTCTCAAGATAATGGACATAGGAGAAAGCCGGGCACGGGCAGTTCTTGTGTTGAAGGAAATGGAGGAAATATTGTGGTGTTAACACTAGGACTCGAACTCCAGTTCTGCCGGGTAGGAGATTGACAGATAAGCCCTTTCGGCTATGATATGTACGCTGTTGCAACGAACTGAGTAGTTTTAATAGTTGGTTTCAGTTGGCGCGATTAAATTCTGGTTGTTTAACGTATTAGGTGAAGGCAGTTAATAAACAGTTTTCCTCAAACTTAACAGTTTGATTACCATTTTATTTATGGTTATTTGACTGTTTTGGTTAAATACTGTAAAAAAAGTATTCAATAAATTGTTTTCAGTCAGTTTTTCCGAGAAATTTCTAACAGTGAACAAGAACATGACATTCACCGATACAAAATTGTAAACCCGCATGTGAACTTTGTACGTACTTAACATATATATATATATATATATATATATATATATATATATATATATATATATATAAAAGCCTTTTTGTAATACCTCAAAACACTTTAATAAATGCTAGACAATGTTTTCTCAAACAATTCGATTTCTCACAAATCAAGAGGAATTAAAACTTTAGAGTTTGTTTTGAAACTCTCGTCATATGAATTACAAGATTTCATATGATTTGTTCCAATTAATTTTGCGTTGACGAAAAAAGTGTTGAATTAAATTTTCTCGTCCAAATGCTTGATTCCTCTAGAGATAAAAGTTCTTTTGAAAAAAAGAATTGAAGCAATACATGACTAGATATCGATTTAGAAGCAATTCAATTACGAATGAAGGGTCGTTTGTTATTTCGGAATTAAGAATGATTTTACTTAATCCGATTGCTGCGTACGGATCAAAAATAGGAAACAATTAAATAACTGATAAACTGATAAAGTCTTGCTAAGCTAAACTAAAATGACTCATCAAAAATTGAAGTATTCGAGATTTGTGTTGGATTTACTTTATATGTAATATTAATTATAAAATTAAAAATTGATGAAATTATATGTTTTTAGAATATTTAGAATATTTTTCCATATATCTTGCATGTGACGGAGGGAAGAATTCCATATCTTTAAAACATAAAGGTTCATGTATTCGTATTAAACTTGTTTATAGTAAATTAGGGCTTTTAAAGTGGATTATATATTCGAAACCATGGGTCGCTTGAAACCGTGAATTTTATTGCAAAATAAAAACAAAAATAACTTTCAAAAATAAAAAATATGATCCAAATTTTATTTCCCCCTAAAATTGCAAAGTTTTATATACATATACATACATACATATATATATATATATATATATATATATATATATATATATATATATATATATATATATATATATATATATATATATATATATATATATATATATATATATATATATATATACAAAGAAAAAACACAGTTTACATTTTGATGATATTGCGCTGTTGTGTGACCCTCTTATTTCGGTTGGGTATTTCAAGGATAGTTACTTATAAAAAAAAATTTCTTTCATTAATACAATTAAATTATTTTTTTTAATGAAAAAATAAATAACTGTTTATTTTTGCTAAATGCGCAATAGTTTTTTAAAGAGTTTATTTGGTACCAAGAAAAACTTTTTTCTATTAAAATATATAACGATTCTTCCATATTTTTCACAGCACTGCAAAAATAAAAGGAAAACAACGAGCAAAAATGCGTCGAAATAGCCCAGAAAAAATAATAGTCGAATACCCAACCTCCTTGTATTCAAAATTGAAACAGTTCATGCTCATTTTTGTGCTAAAAGCCGAGTCTCAAAATTAATGTGGAGGGAGAATAGTGTGAAAGAGACGTTCGTTTGGCAGTTCGTAAGATGCTTTTACCGCCATAGTTGTACAGAGAGAAAAAAATAAAAAAAGCGGATCACCCCTGAATTACTTTTGATCTATGGATCGAATCTTCACGTTCTAGACTCCATCTTAATTGTTGGAAGGGATGACTTCTAATATGCTAATTAATTAGTGCCAAATGACATTTTCAGTTACGAGTTCAGACACTAAAACGTACTTTCTCGAACTAAACATACCTTTTTTTTCAATGATTCGGATTTTTGACTCCCAAAACATAGGGGGCAGTCGAAATCTGGGAAATTTGGTCCCCATAGTTTGGGTAGGAGAGAGATCCACAGTTTGAATCTTCTAATGTTATTTTTATTTTTTGTGTATTTCGCCATTTCTCGAGAAATTCTAAAGTGAACTGAAAAATCTTTGCACACAATTATAAAATTTGCTTTTCCAAAGATAATCACATGCAAAAAATAAATTTTAGCAGATATTTATCATTACTTTATTATTATTTTATTTAATAATAGTCGTAAATCTTTTGAATTGTGAGGTATATAATTTTTCACGTAATTTTAAAGTATCTAACTTTACAAGGCAAAAAACAAAATTTGAGCTAAATTGGGTGAATAGTTCCTGAGAATATTCAAGTTTTTCTAAAATTCGATTTCTCAGGAACTATTCAAGCGATTTTGCAAAAAAAAAAAATTATTTTGCCATGCAAAATTAGATATTTTAAAATGATGTAAAAAATTTTATGCTTTACATTTCAATTTTTTTTTACTATTGCTAAACAAATCATAAGAAATAGTAAATATTTACAAAATTTTTCTGCATGGAATTATCTTTCGATAAACGAATTTTTTAACTGAGTGCAAAGATTTTTCAAGTCATTTAAGAAGTTCTCGACAGATACTGAAATACGCAAAAAATAAAATTTGCAATAGGGGGTCCAAACTTTGGATCGCTCTCCTGATCAAACTATGGGGACTATATTTTTCTGATTGCGGCTATCCCCTATGTTTTGGGATTCAAAATTTGGAATCCGTAAGAAAAAAGGTATATTTTTTCATAGAAAATTCATTTTTGTGTCTCATTTCGTAACTTAAATTAGCGCCTGCACCTATTTGTGGTCACTCCCTGAACTCATTAATATGGAGTCATAGAACGTGGATTATTAGATCAAAAGTTATTCAGGGTGGTTCATTTATTATTTTCACATTTAGGTACAGAGTGAGATAAAAAAATTTAAATAGTGATACCTCAATGACATATCTTGACTAACAACAAATTTCCAATACATAGGTCCAAAAGGTTGCGGTTTGGAAAGTAGGGTCCCAATAACATAGTTAGTAAATTTAATTTCTTTCCTTCCTTATTTCGCTGTGTCATGTTGTGTCATTGCTACTTACACTGTGTGAAGCATTTTACAACAATGCTTTTCAGAGCATCGTACTACGAACTCGGATGATTAAAGTTCGATTCTTGCTGGCAGTCTACTTGACTTAAGAGACTGCTCAAGAATGAGTTAATGCTCTTTTAATTTTGAATACATGGGGTTTCAAATTCAATTATCATTTTTCTCAGCGTTATTTTGACGCATTTTATTTCATTTTTCAGTGTATGTGATATTTCATATCTCATAAATATCTTCTGAGAAGCTACAATACATTTAGAAATAGTTAAAATATTTTTAAAACCTAAATAAGTTATTTTGTGGTGATCTGTGTGAAGTTGCAGTGTACTTCTTAAGTGTATTCTAAATTAGACTGATGGTTTTCAAAAGTTTTTAATGGGTCATAGTTCTAATAAAGTGTTATTGTGACAAATTCTTGTGATAGGGCATAAATTCGCTATTTGCAGTATTTAATATTTTTTGACAATAAACCTATTAGAAAGGCTAAAGAAAGCTAGTAAACAAATGAAAACCACATCACAACATGTCACATTATTACATGTGGCTGATGGTACTTATTTTGAAAATATCGATGACATTTTGAAATTGACTGAGATCGACTCTCATTAAGTTTAATAAACAAAACCAAATACTAAAACAACTGTCATATTTCTCCTTTTAACGATACACAAAGTAAAAAATGGAAATTCACATCTATTCTACACGAATTCAGACACCTTTTGACTGGATAAGTGACGCTTGTAGCAAACCATAGAGTTAAAATATATATTAAATTAATTGTTAATATTATTAATTCTTCATTGAGCTCGTATCTGAGATCTTTTTTTTTGAGAATTGTTTTAATAATAAGTTTTTAATATGATCACTTAGAATATATAGATTGTCTCGTAAACAAGATTTATCGTTTGGATTATATGAAAACGAGCCAACGAAGGACATTTAGACTATATTTTGATCTTAAAAAAAAGTTCCATCAAACAGTCAGCGGTAATCTTCTTATCTCGATATTTATTTTGTTCGACGGTAATATGACATAGACTAAACCCTCCGCCACTTGTAACGGTAAGGCCAATATGCTTTATTACAAAACAATCTCGCAACTATCAAAACCACCTTATTCAAATGTCTTAAATTATATTTTTTATGAGGCCGTGCTAAGGTGTGGCTGTATAGAACTTGATAGGGCACTATGTATTAAAATTTTCAAGTGTTGATGATATATTAGCACCTGTAGCTTTATGCGCACGCCAATTTGAATTATAAAGAAAAAAAAATTTGAATTATAAATATAAAGAGAGAGTAGGGTAAGATTTAGAAGCGGGTCAGGTGACTTACTCGATTTTCTCTAAAACAATTATTGTTATCAACACATACAGCGGCAAAACTTTAGACGGAGTGTTGTGTTAAGTCCACTACCAGTGTTATAAAGTGAGATTGCTTCATTTGCAATGAGGAATAAAATATATATTTTTCAATCAGAGTTAAGTTTTACTCTCTTTCTAAGGGAATTAAATTTTTAAGCTATTTAATGAATTTAGGAAAAATATTCCAAGTTTAAGTTCGTCACTTAACTCCACTACTGTGCGTGTATGTGTAATCAATAATATTTGATCAATCATATACTTTCCAGAAACAGTTCGGATAAAGTTCAAAATTCTGCCATTTCGCGAAATGTTTCATTTCAACACGGTTTTCATTTTTGTCTCTTCGAAGCTCTTTTTTCCCCATATATTGCTGTTTTTTCCTTAATTTTTAGTTATTAACATTTCAAAAATAAATACTACACTCATTTTCAAATCGTATGTACAAAAATAAACTTTAAAAATTCTTTGTAAAAAAAAAAATTGGAAAATTGTATTTCCTTCAAGTATGATTTTTTTCTCCAAAAATAGAAGTTAGAAATACATTTTTCCTTCATGAAATAAGCTGACATTTGTACAGAAAAAATAACATCTAACAAAAGTGTTTTACTTAAGTACATCAATGTGAGAATATGAAATTCGATTGCTGACTTAAATAGATTTTCAAATAAGCTACTTATACTCTTATGAAATAAACTAAGAGAAAAGGCAGTGATAGAGTCAAAAATCGGAATGTTGAAAAGAAAAAAGAGAGCTAACAACGAAACGAAATCAGATCAGACCCTCTATCTGATGCTCAGATGAAGGAGTAATCGGCTTTTCCTTACCTTTAATTCTCCGAGAGGAAGTCTTTGTTGTAACACACGCAATTATTTCTTCTTTGAAAATATGAACTTGTATCCTTCTAAAGATCGCAAGAAATTGGAGGAAGCTCAATAAAAATGTCTTTGGGGACCATAATAATTAACAAAATCATTCAATTACATACCGTACTACATATATATATATATATAGATTGGGAGTAGAAATTAATTCGGTCCGTTTTTTGGTACTCAAAAATGAATTTATTTCAGAACAAAATGAATGAACAGATTACTCAAAGTATTGTCCATCGCTGGCTACTACTTTTTTCCCACCTCTCAGGCAATTTTCGAATTCCATCTCAAAAAAATGTCTCGTCTTTTGAGGCGATCCAAGTTAGGAGCCAATTTCCGATTTCTGCGAAAGAAGTGAACTGGTGACCTGTGAAATCGTGATGCATCCATCGGAACAACCAGTAATCAAAATTAGCAATGTCCAGCGAATACATCGGGTGCGGTAAAATGTCCCACTTGAGAGTTTCTAAATAATTTTTTACGACTTTTGAGACATCAGGCCGATCGTTATTATGCAGAAGAATAACTTTGTCATGTCTTTGCTCGTATTCCGGCCGTTTTTCTCTCAATGCATGGCTCAAACGAATCAATTGTGCCAATACCGATCACCAGTAATGGAATCACCAGGTTGTAGCAGCTCATAGTATACAACACTATTCATCATTCACTATTCTTGAAACGTCGAAACCGTCCCCTACATGATTTATCATTTGCAGCATTGTCACCATAAACTTCTACGAGCATTCGATGCGCTTCAGCTGCACTTTTCTTCCAATTAAAGCATAAAACCTCCCGCAGACGCTGCTTTGTTACCGCAAAATTTGACCTATCCAACAAAGTTAAAGAAAACATGGTTTTCGTATGAAACTCAAAGCAATATAAATTGAATATTATGGACAGACGTTTAATATATATATATGGGTCATTCTCACAAAAACAGTCACTTTCATGTCCCCAGTATATTTTATGTTTGTTTTACAGCTTACGAAAAAAAAAAAATTCAGGGAAAGTGTCCTTCAGAATGCAAGCTAACAAAAGAATAAAAATAAAATTATCAATTTTTATTTTTTATTTATTTTAGGTAATTAAAATATACCAATATGTCATTCCCTCACTTGTCCCCACTGCTGATTTAAAAAAAGAAAAAAATTGTTCCTGAAATATAATTTTTTTTGTTGCAAATTCGTGTTTCTTATTTCAGAATACTGAAATATAGAATTCAGAAAATCAATTTTAAATTTAGTTTCTGATAAAAATATTAACACAGCACTATTTTAAACTTTGTCCCCAGTGTTTCGTGTCATTCCCTCACAACAATGTTCTTATGACCTGAAATCTTCTTAGAATAAAAATATTTTAATGAAAACTTCAGAAGTTAACAACTGGCATCATGGAACAAAATTGCAGTATGTTTCCATCTTCAACTTAAAGAATCTTTGCTGTGGAATAAATTTGAATGAATCAAATCAGGTAAAATTTTTTACATTTGTCATTCCCTCATGTCATTTTTTAGAGTAAAATAAAATACAACTTCATCGAGAAAGTGGATAATTATATGTTGCTTTCTTGTATGAATATAATTGTATGTGATTGACTTCAGAAATTAATTAGGTCTAACTGTTATTTTTAAATTTTATTGAATTCGTCATTCCCTCACTAGTGTATAAAGTGAGGGAATGACGCTGAAGTGAGGGAATGATTCAAGATGAGTATATTATTAATTTTTTTTTTTGTTCAATCGTGCCAGCCAATTTTATTTCCCAAACCTGTAAAAACTATTAAATATATAAGACCAAATTATAATAAATATTAGATATACTTAGTACGTTATCATTTTCAAACTTTAGGTAGATGTAACTTAGATAAAAACGTGTATTAAAATAGAATATCATTCCCTCACCATTAGTGTCATTCCCTCACTTTTTAAATAGTGAAAATAATTAATTTACTTATTAATTATTTTTGAAGAATAAATTTAAAAAATAATAAATTTATTTATTAAATTAATTAATTTATTTATTAAATTAATTAATTAATTATTAATTATTATAAATTAATTGTCTAAAAAATTGATTAATTTAAATATTAAGTATAATTTATAGGATATATACTTTCTTTATAATGCCATTACATATTTCTATTAATATAAAAAGCTTCAGAGCTTTTCATTCACTTTACTTTTTTGGGATTTTATGAACTGAAAAATGACAGTTTTCGTGAGAATGATCCATATATTTATATGTATATATATTTATATATATATTAACTTTGGTATGAATTACTTCGATCTTCTGATCATTTCGTCCTTTTAACAAAATTAAAGTACAGTTTCATGTTCAATTAAGTTAAACTGGATTCAAATTATAAACTTTGAGATTTCAAGTATGATGTTCTTTAGTGATATTAATTGTCAAATACTAAACAAGGTGATCTAATTAGATTTTCTTTTATTTAACTTATTTAATTATTATTTGTTCGATGACTGAAAATATTTAAAACTAATTCTCTATAGAAAGTCCAACATGAGCGGTAAAACTAGGGGAGTATAAGACTTTATTGTTTTCAGAGATATAGCAATGCACGTAAAAAATGAATGCAACATTAATTCTAGAAGCACCATTGGGATCAATAAGATATTTTTTTTTCATTTTCCGAAGTTCTTTTTGAGGAACATAGGTTCACATTTTCTTTCCATCTTCTTGAAATGTTTCTAAATAAACCGCATTAAAGTTTCATAGTTTTATGTTGATTAATAAAACACGAAATTGTATATATAAATACCTACAAAAACCATATTAAATACCTAAAAAAACCAAAGGGGGCCATTTTGACCCTCATAAAAAATTTTATGTTTGTAAGTGAATACTGTTTTCGAACTTACAAGCTTTGTAAGAAACATAAATTTGAGATGTTTAAAAAATATGTTAAATTATATGATATTTGTAGCCGCTAGTAGAGGTGTTATTTTGTTACAAATTCATTATAGCGTTTGAAACCATGGTGTTTTTAAAGTTATTTCTCTTATTATCTTGGACATGAAATTGCTGAAAATTTATTGTTATGTAAATCAATGTACTGATGTAAAATACTTATGTAAAACTGATGTAAAATACTTATAATGCTCTAATTAAAAGAAAAACATTTAAAAAACAGACATTATTAGAACAGTAGATCTAAGAAAGACAAAATTTCTTAGTATTTCTAGTTTCGCCTCTTCAACATCTTTTGCGCTGAAAAATGGAACCCTTAATATGTTGGAGCAGAAGAAACATTCTGAACAGTATTCAGTATTTGCAAGTGACAGCACAGGGTAGAAGTGCTGTCACAATAATAGTTTGAAATGTGAGATAGACTAGATGCTAAGGAAATATCCTATAAGATGTGAAACTCGCATGTGTTTTACAATATATGTGATATCGCTGTCTTTATGGCTCAGATAGTTTTCATTAAATTATTTGTCTCCCATTGCGAATTCATTCTTGTGATTGAATAAGAACTACGATTTGGTGTTTGCTAAAATTTCCTTTTTTTATCAACTTACCATTAACTAAAATAGATAAATCTAAAAATACCAACTATTTATAAAATTCTAGAAGTTTCTAAGCTATATTGTTACAATATATGGTTTACATAGGAACAGGGTTGAAAAAAATTAAATTGCTTTTATATGGTTTTCAAATGATTTTTCAAGTTAATGTAATGTTTTTCACATTTATTTACTAGCAAAATGATACAAATTAGTTTTAAATAGAGCTGACACTGATCAATATTATAGTTGGTTAGATTTAATGCAATGCGAATGCAGAGTATGTTACACATTAATAACAGTCTAAAATTGGTAAACTACTATAAAAATAATTGTAAAAAATTATTTGCTCAGATAAGAACTTTTTTTATTCAAAACAATGAGTGAGTGTATTACTGTTAATTATTGTAAGACGGATCTGAAATGATACAGTGCAATAAACAGTACTTAAAAATAAGGCTTTGTTACTTTTTAATTAAATTATTAAGACTTTTTATATGGTATTTAATGGCATAAATGAATAATACAAATATCTTTCCTACATATCAAGGAAAAGCATTCCAATTTAAAATTGTTTAGGAGAGCTTTTTCTTCTTAGTTAGCATATTTTTTTCCGATAATGAAAATCAGGAAAATTAGTTTATATCAGTTATTATATATAATAATAAATATTCATCGGAAATATCTTTTTTCTATGTCATAAATAATTACGAATATCTTGTTACCTATTTGGTATGCCTTTCTTTCAAAATACCCATTGAGATTTTCCAATAGTATTTTTGATTTACTTAAAAAATATCAAATGTTTTAAATTAGTTTAATTGAACTTTTCGGATTGCGAATACCATAAATAAAAGAAATATTACATTCATAATAAAAAAGCAAAATGTAAGCAAAAGCTTAAAAATGCAAAAGCTTAAATGATCAGCAAAAGCTTAAAATTTTATTTAAAATTTTCATTTCAATTATATTTTCGTACTGCAGTTTCAAAGTTTCTAAAAACTTTTATAGTTGTGAGCATGTAAACTACTAACATTTAATTTATCTTCTCTTAATTAGATTGTTTTTGAAGTAATTTGTCTGATGTTTACAGGTACGTCCACCTGTGCATCAAAAAATATCATAGTATAAACCTAATTATTTGCCGTATTACTATATCTCTTCCTTACTAGAATAATTTTCTATTTCTAACAATGTTTATTTTATTTTACTGAGATAGAAATGAATTTACTTTTAATAACAAGCATCTGATTATATTAAATGCATGCATTAATATATAAATTTTAATGGTTTATAAATAAAAATAATTGTAATTTATGTGAAAAATATTTTAATAAACTATTTTAAAATTTGTTACTGAGTTTTAGGTTAAACGAAAATGATTTGTCATTAAAAATTTAAAATGATAATTATAATAATAATTAAAATAATAGCTTTACAGTACTTTCTGTGAGAATTCTATTTTGCTTAGTTTCATATAAATTTCTTGTTGTTTCCTGTTAATTTTCTGTTTTAATGTTTCAAAGCGTGTGTTTATTTGTTTTAAAATTTAATTTATTGCCAAAAATATTGGAGAAATGTTCAGTTTTTTTTAAATATATTGGTAATATAATTAAATTTTAATTTTAATTAATCTGTAATAATAATTAATTTTAAGCATTAAAGTTATTGGTCAACAAAATTTTACTATTCTATCGAATTTGTTTTCAACAATTTTAGAAAATCAATAACTATTTTTTGGGAAAAGAAGTTCAGTGGCAGAATCAGTTTTGGCATTTATAAAGAAAATTGCGAGATTCCGAAAGGGATTTTAATTTATGATCTTTCAATAAAATATTTTGTAGTTTTGTCTCTTTTGCTCTTTTTTAATAGAGTTTTAGGTAAATTTTTAATAAAAATGAATGAGTACTTTATTCCATTGCAGTACATTTGCGTTGCAGTACATTACATTTACACACAAAATCACTTTCATCTTTGTCTAATTTATAAGCTTCCTTTATATTTATGTAAAATTAGGAAAAAACCATTTTATTTTCAAATTGAAATTGGAGATCCATTGGATAAATGAATAATTTAGATAAAATGTGTATTTTAGATACAAAAAAATTGATTTTAGAGAATACTTTTTATTACATAAAGTTGGGTAATAGTTTTTCTAATATTTTATTTATTTATTTTTTCTAGCAGCTGAAAAACTTGATTCCGTTGATATGTAAGTATTAATCGTCACTTGAGTTTTAGTGCAATACTTATTTATTTGAAGTTTAATCTTCAATTTTTTGTGGAATTCTGAGAAAGAGCTCTTAAGTTGTTTTGTAGATGTAGCGAAATTTGTATTGTGATTGATAATCATTATCTTTTAAAGTATGTATATTAACGTAAATGTAAGATAAACCTTTTAGAGAGCACTTTTTATAGTGCTCGTTATTTTTAAAAGGAACATAACATTATTTTTTTTTTATTTTCTTCTTTAAAAAAAAATTGGGGATTGTAGGGTATTTTTCTGCAATGAGGTGCAGGAAAGGTTTGAAATATTTCCGATTTCATAGCATTAAAATTATCAATAGTTATTTACCATTACAGTAAGACTCAAATTGAAAAATATGGTTAATTAAGTAAATTTTACATAATTTAAATGACTCAAGTACAAAGCACAAGAAGTACATGAATTATACAATTAGTATTTTTATGAAATTAAGCACAACAATTTTCAAAATCCACTAACTAATAACGCTCTAACTAATGATCCTAAAAATTATAATGCTGCATTTCAGCAGGCAATACACGACAACATGTTGCCCGCACTGTCCTGATCTTTCTTGACACAGAACATGTTTGCCTGTAGACCTGACCAGCACGTTCTCCTGTTCTCTCACCAATTGAAAACGTCTGGTCAATAGTTACCGAACGACTGGCACCTACGCTCGAGGAATTGTGACATACTGTTGAAGCTGTATGGAATGCTATACCCGTCCATGATATCCAATCTCTGTTCGACTCGATGTCCAGGAGAATAATAGCTACACTATCTACCAATAAGTATTTGGACACGTGTGATTGAAAAGGAAAGCAAACTTTATTCATAATCAATAGTTGGTAGAGCCACCAAGAGAGGCAATTGCATCGTGAACCCTCCGGGAAATACTTTCCACAAGTCCTTGTGTGACGGCTAGTGATATTTTTGTTCCACTCGGCATGGAGAAGACATGTAAGTTCCTTCACCGATTTTGGAAGGGTAGTACACCTCTTAATTCGGCGATCCAACTCGTCCCTGAGGTTCATGATAGGGCTCAGGTCTGGGCTCAGGGCAGGCCAGTTCATTCGTTTAACCCCATTGGCACCAAGCCAAGCCTTGGTGACCCTCGCAACATGACAGCTGGCATTGTCGTCCTGGAAGTAACAAGGGTCCGTAAGGGGGGGGGGAAGTAACCGTAAAACTGCCACAACGCAGGAAGCACATTGTCATCCAAAATAGTGCAGTAGGCATCTTGCATGGGAATAATGCCGATGTTTTTCCCTACACGATATATATCGGCGGGAGGCTTGACGTATTTCAGGACCGCAGATATAGTCATTTGCATAAGTGTCCAAATACTTATTGGTAGATAGTGTATTATTGCTGACAGTGGAAGCTGCTCTGAGTACTGATTCCTTAGGATCTATACATCCAAATATCCTGAAAAGTTAATCACTTGTTCTTCCAACTATAATGTATGTGTCCAATAAATATCATTCCGTTATTCGCATTCCTTCCAGGTGTAGTAATTTAAATGGCTAGTAGTGTATTTACGTACGATTTTCATATTTGCATATTAATTGATCGTTATGTTGAAATGCATCATTTCATAGATTTCTCAAAGATTCTAGTTCATCAAAATCAAAAAAATATATATTTTTCAATGCAACAAAACTATCTAGTCAAGATGGCAGTAATTACCTATCACATCCCTACCTAAAAGAACGATAGTTGCTGCATGGATAAAAAGTATATAAGTACAAGCTGGGTAATTCCATAGATACGGATGCAACAATTGCATAATTTAAATAAGTATTACTAAAAAAAGAAAGCAGTTCTGAGATTTTTTGTTTTGTTTAAATAACTGTTGGTGTTACCCATATTTATTCCATACCGTTCCTAGATAAAAATGTTTTCTAAAAGTTAAGAAAACTGCTGTTATGGAAGCAGCCTGGCTTTTTCTAACTAAGTTACGTGCATTTATAGTCTACAGATGCTACTTCCACTGAGATGGAATTGCTCCGCTGTAATATCAAAGTCATGTAATTTTATAAGTGGAAAAAAATCAGTAGCAGAATGTAAAATATCCAAGCTGAAAACGGAAAACATAAGTTTCTGAAACGGAAAAATCCGTACTGAAAATGGAAAACAACAGTTTATAAAACGGAAAATATCCATCATAAAAAGGGAAAACATTATTTCATAAAATGGAAAATACCCTTAATAAAAATCGGAAAACATCACTTCTGTGAAATAGCGGGAAAACGTTGGCAACTCTGCTGCCAGAGTAGTTTTCATTTTTTGAATTAATTTCAAAATACAGTTCGTGTAATCATTTGTTCATAATTTGTAATAATGTATTGCACTAAAATAGAATAATTTTATTCATAAATACCCAATAAAAATCCATCTTTGCTCCATTGAACAAGACCAGCTCGGTTTCCAACATGGCAATGAAGTTCTGCCGTTCTTCCTGCTACAACAGATGTATCATGAGGTTTTACTCGAAAATATTGTTGACATAAAATCACTGGAAAAAAAAATACCAATGAATGTATTTGGTAAAAATCGGTTTTATATTATACAAGTACGTTGATATAGTGTTAAAAATTTTGAGGCATATTGAACAGTATATGTGGTTCAAATATGCAGCAACCATTAATAATCAACCAAGTTCAACACATTATTGTATTTCTTGCATTTTATTACATAATAAGATCGGTTTAACTTGAGACCATTAATAATCAACCAAGTTTAGCGCATTATTGTATTTCTCGTATTTTATTACAGAATAAGATCGGTTTAACTTGAGAGAAATCATGGTTATATTTAGCATTAAAATTTGGTTATAGAAAATTAAACCTATATCAATAAATAGCATTTAACAAGTCGCAGCAAGACTTATATAATATGGTTCAGCATCGAACCGATTTACTGTGAGCGTTTCAAGTTCAGGGGGGTTGACTCAGAATGGAAGCTGTATCGAACAGATTTTTTTATGTCTCTGTAATCTGTATACTATATAACTTAATTTGTGTTTACATAAACCTAAGCCTGTGTTACGCAGAGAGCGGAAATGCATTAGAAAGCAAATATTTCTCATAGGACGTAAATTTTGCGAAGTTGTGCATTGTTCCAAACTTTTTTGCGAAAAATATAAAGGGTGTAGGCTATACCAATTAAATTAATTATTCTACATATGCTATAATGTTTTTATTTATAAAGCACTCTCATGTCATTTTCTTGGCTTACAGTAAGCGATATTAGATGCATAAATTTGAATAATATCATTAACAAAATAGACAGAAAAACGTGGAAAGGAAACATTATTCAAAGCTTAGTCTGTTGTGCGAAATTAAGAATACGAGTTCACAAGATAATTTCATTATTGATAAATAGTTATTTATATATCGATTAGTTGATACTATGTATTTCCTCTCTTTAATATAGAGTGCATAATTAGCTGAATACTTATTTATATTTTTTTAAGAAATTAAGATACAATTTAATATGCGATTATATGGTAAAATGTCTAATAATTAGTCATGACATAAAGTTTCCTTTCTAAGCTTTACCTTATCAAATTATATGGAAGTGTTTAAATACGTTACTGAGCTAGAAAAATGAAATATATTATTCACTAGAATTTTGCCAATTAGTACTTTACCCTTTTTGTTTCTGTCTAAGACAAAGATGTTGATCGGCTGATTTTGCCTCGGTAAGATTTTAAATATAAAATATTGCTTTATTTGATCTGAAAGTTTACTGTGATTACACGATAACGGCATATAAGAATAATAAGTAGAATAATATTGCGATAATTTATTTTTTGTTGAATTTTTATCATGGTCAAATTTACTTTGATCGATAATTATAATAATAATTACGTTTCCAAGACCATTATCTCTAAACTACTGCATTTAAGAAGTTAATTAGAGTTAGAGAAACTTTTTATTTGTACTCAAATAACTGTACAGTAATCCCTAAATTAAAAAGATTTTAGTCATAATAAATGTTTTTTTACAAATCGGTTTTTGTTTGGATAAATTTATGTAAAAGGTTAATATTTTTAGAACATATTTTACTGAAACTTGCAGACAATCTAAAGCAAATTTTTACAAATCAATGAAGCATACATATTTATATTACAGATATAATATTGATATGAAAATATTTGTCTAAAGAACTATTAGTGAATAAAGGAAAGTTTTAATGATTTTTTTAGCCCCAAGCTTTGTTTTGTTTATAAATGACATTGATAAAAGCACACTATTGTGCAGAAAAGTATACAGAATTTACCGTGAATTTGTTTAGTGGTTTACATTTAAAGATTTAAAACTTTTTAAACCCAGCAATGTAATGCATTCATATAAAATATAAGATGAATTATTTCTAATCAGTTTAATGTATTAAATGCAGAATAAATGTTTGCTACTGATATTCATGTTTTTTTTGTATTTTTGCATAAATATGAAAAATAACACACATTTTATCTCGGTTTCATGCAAAATTCCAGATTGAAACAAAGCTTACGTCTTCCGATGTATGCTTGTGCTTTCGTAAATTTAAATTTAATATGCCAGGTTTTAGATTCTGCCAAATGGCAATCATTGAAAGGGTTTTAGGTTACGCAAATATTTATATTGTTTACTTTTCACCAAGCATTGAATTTTAACGATAAATACATTTCAGTAATGAAATTCATCTTTATTTGAATTTTTAGAACATTTTTCTCCCTTGGAGTGAAAGTTAAGCTTTTTTCCTCTTTATGTGAATCCAAGAAAGATCAAATAAATTCATATATTAAATTATACTGAATTCATCTTTTCAAACTATTGAGTTTCTAAATTATTTCCATATTTAGCAATGGGTTTTGCAACAAAAAGAAATACAGAAATCAAAATAATATTATTCTGAATAAAATAAAGTATTTTTTCAAATTCAATTTCATAAGAAAAAACAATTTGTCAAATAACATTACCTGTTTTACATATTTTCAAATTTTTGATTCGCAAATTTACTCTAAACGCACAATAAGGAATTCAACATTTTGTAAATTAAATTGATTACTTTAAAAATAAATTAGAAGCGAATACTACGTGTTGTAAATAAAAATGGTAATTCTACGAGCATAAATGTTTTATTTTCTTAAACTTGTGTTAACATTTATTGCTGAAATAACTCTAATAATGTTGAAATAAAAATATAAATGATACTAAGCTTTAATCCCTTGAAACAATCATATACAAAAAACTGTAAGCTAATGCTTAAAAAGTATAATTATTTTAATCTAAATTTTATTATTAAAATTACGTGAAATTTTGCATGCTTAAATTTCGCAGATTTATCTCATTAAAAAATATTCCAAGATTTAACTAAGCATTTTTTTTTGTAAAAAAAAAACATATATTTTCCAATTCTCCTAAATAAAAAACTTGCAAGGTTTCAGTAAAAAATTAATTTTTTTAAATATAATAGTTGAATATTTTTTCAAGCAGAATTTCAAACTTTTGTTAAATCATGAATTACTGCTTCACTTAAGATTTTTGTTGAAAATTAAATGTTTTCCTATTATCTTGACCAGAGAAAATCCTCGTAAAGGGCGAAGAAATCTAATAACAATTAACTCATTAACTTATATGAGATAAAAATAATGTTTTTTTTCTTTTAATATAAATTACTAAATTAATTGATATTAGGTTTAAGTAGAGTCATTAAGTCAAAATTGTTAAAAAATATTTATTTAATACGCTAAATAACCAGCTGAATAGTCAAAAGCAAGAGAGAAATGAAGCTGAATGCAAACGAAAATTTCTACAAATTGTTAAAAAAAATCCCAACTTTTCAAAAACACCTCATTTTAGCTATTAAAGTAACAAATATAAAAGGCAGTATAATAATCTGGTGAAATATTTTTAGTCAATTAAAAACTAAATGGAAAGAACTATAAAAGTAATATGGTGTTTCTTAGATCTTTTTTCATCAATATTTCGCTCATAGGCTGCAGTAGTGGCACAACTCAAAAAACAAACTTTTTGGACTAAGAACATGTGTAAATAGAAAAATATACATTCTTTTCAGCAGCTATACTAACACACTCATAATCCAACTTGAACATATATATATATATATATATATATATATATATATATATATATATATATATATATATATATATATATATATATATATATATATATATATATATATATATATATATATATAGAGAGAGAGAGAGAGAGAGAGAGAGAGAGATATATTGTTAACAATAATCTGTTATTGAAAAGAAAATGAATGGCCACTAAGCGATAGGCAGTAGTAATTATGTGCATACTCAGATGATTTTGTAACAGGGAGCGTGAGATTGTGCTCCAAGTGAGTAAGCGTGAGGTTGTGCTCCAAGTGAGTATGATGGGCAGAATGATGTAACACCTTAATTTTTGTAAATATAGTTCTTGTAAATAAATTATAAATATGTTATAATTATCAAACTCTTACTTCCTGCCCCCCCCCACCGGAGCTACTCGACAGCTGACGTAACGGTATAGCCAACAATTCAGAACCGGGATTACCCGCGACGCTATCGGAATGCAGGTTGGCGAAGTTTAATTATTTTGTTTTTAGTATTCAAATGTATATTAACTTATTAAGAAACGTATGATTAAGTAGTAAACGAGTTTAAGAATTATATATATAAGTATAAAGTATTTTCTTAATTTCGTTTCTAATAAAGTAATTTTTTTTGCTATTGAAGTAATTTCATTTTCAAAGAAACAATCAGTTTTTTGTTAGGGGAAAGCACTAAAGTTTCGTTATTGATGAGGTATTTTTATGCGTAAAGTATTTAAGTATTTTTAATTCATGAAGTATGGCTTTTTGGACTTTTATCAGATATAATATGTTCCCACATGCTTTGACAAAGATTCTAGCATAGAATCAGATTTTTTTAATATTCCATAATCATCCACATTTAACACTTTCAATTTGAATAAATTTTTTTGACTATTAATTTAAATGAATAGTATTTTATTAAAAAACGCTTAAAAACAGCTAATTTAAGTGGAATGTGTATATAACACATTCAAAATAAAAGTATTTTCAAAATAAAAGCAACAAGGTATATCTACTTACTAAAAAGTAAAACAGCGTCGTCTTCAGAAATACCGCTGTGAACTAAAAGTTGTTTTAATTCTTCTTAATTAAAAATATTAAATGACATATTCTCCAAAAAAAAAATTAAACGTAAAATAAAAGCGAAGACGTAATCTATTTAGATCACAGAACATAACAATTTTATTTAGATTTATTATCGTTTGCTTTTTAAAATAAAACGATGGAAATTACATCTTAACGCTCGCACGCAATTAAATAATAAATAAATCACTCAAGTTTGAGCTAAAAGCACTCAAATATTGCTTAATAAATACCACTCAAGTTTGAGTTAACGCAAAGCAAGAATTTCGCTCAAATAAGAATGTATTTCACTCAAGTTGAGTTAAAAAATTTTAACTTTTTTTTGAGTAGGGGAAATAACTCTTTCATTTTAAGAGAGTAAGGATCTTGAGGAAGTGAGTGAAAAAGCGATTCAGAAAATAGAGGAAAAGCAGAAAAAGATGAAATTATATTGTGACAAAAAAAGATGTACAACTATCAACTACGTTGAAAGGGAAATAGTGGTCATGAAGAATACACCTCAAGCTACAGGTCAAAATTTGAAAACTCTGCCAAAATACAGGTGATAATTTTATTTTATAATTTTTTAACCGTCGTTGAACAGTCGACCCAATTTTTGGGTATACGACTACTAACGTTCAACTCCGTAGCCTTGTAGTTTTGAACTCAATCCGGAAGACAATTGAACTTCTAGATCGAGTATTAGGAGAAATTTGCCTTCGTGGAGGACTTTTTGATGGAGCTAACCTGCATTTGCGTTACATGGAGAGAAAGACCACGAGAACCTCCAACGGTTAGCCTGACGGCAAGGGGACTCTAATCCATGATCCGTCTACCACTGAGGATAATTCACGTCTTCACTGTGGTCGGTGCAAGCCGAGTGTGGAATTCATATCGACTGGGATTCGAACCCGGTTCGCCGCATTGGAAGGCGAACGCTCTATCCCCTGAGCCATCGCGGCTTACAGGTGACCATTGTTAATAACTCAAGTATTATCAGCTGATACCTACAGAGTGATTCAGTTACAAGAAAAGAAAAAGGACATTTTTTCACCACTACTGACCAACTAAGACCCTGGAGAAATCATCCAGGCTCTAGTGATTCCAGTGACACTGAACGAGAATTCTGAACTTATGAACCATTTAACAGAACGTTTATTATACTAATTTGAACTTTAAAAAGAACAATCTGAGCTTTTTACTGTATTTTCCTTCAAATTTAGTGTATAATATATCATTGTGTAATAATAATTTCTTTTCTTGTTTATAAGTAGGTTAGCTAAAGTAAGAAAGTAATTTAATTTCAAAAATTGTGTAAACTGAGAAGTTTACGTAGTTAGAAGAATTGTAAGTATGTTTATTTTCATTTTGTGATATTTTGAAGTAACTCGCATGCATAATTTTTAGTTTATTAATGTCTACTAATATTTTTTGTTTTAATCAGGAGATTAATCGGTCAGTCTGGCCGAATCATAACACTAAGCTGTAATTTTATTTAAATTTAAAAGAAAATGAATGGCCACTAGATGGCAGTGGTATTTATGTGCATGCTCAATTGATTTCGTAACATAGAGCATGAGAGTGCATGCCAAATGAGCCTGATGGGCAGAACGACGGACGTAACAACTTATTTTTTGTAAATATAGTTCTTGTAAATAAATTATAAATATGTTATAATAATCAAACTGTTACTTCCTCCCTCCCCACCCGAGCTACTCGACACCTGACATACCGGTATAGATAACAATATATATATATATATATATATATATATATATATATATATATAAGTTCAAAATGAAGAATAAAACAAAGAAAAATTATAGACATATGAAAAAAAGGGGGGTGGGAAATAATAAGTAAAAAAATAACAAACAACATATTATTTAAAAAAAAAAAAAAAAAAAAAAAAAATATGTGAAATTTTAATTAAAAAACCGGAAAAAAAGCCGGAAAAAAAAAGATATAATCTTTTCTTCACCCCACACGATTATATCCGCAAAACAGAGTGCTTTCTGATATTGTATCAATAAAGCCAAAGCAAAATATATTAATACAATAGTGTGAGGAGCACTCAAAAATTTTTTTATAAAACAACAACATAAAATTAGATCATAAAAAGTAAAAATAACATGTAAAAACAGATAATAAAATAAAATAAAAAGAAAAAACATTAAAAAAGGGGGGACTATAAAGCGAGTAGCAAAATCATAACAACTTACATGGACAGAAATTTTTCAAGAATGATTTAAAAATGTTTTCGCAGAAAGATTGCCAGATTACAAAATATGAAAACAAAAGATGAAAGCAAGAGCGCAAATCAAGTGTAACAAGAGGGTTTTAAAGTGTCGTTCTTGCTGCACTGCTGAAGTGATTTGTTATTCTGAGTTTTGATTTGTTAGTTACCAAGGATGGTCCCGAAATGGATGTGCGCAAGGTAATATTATACTGGATAATTTCAAAAATTGATCATAAATAGTTTTAGAAGATAGATGTTTATTTAAGAAAAAATATAAAATAGAAAAGAGAAACATAAATTGCCTTGCAAATAATTTTAGCCGCGGATTTGCACGATATGGATTAGCACATAGAAAAATTATTTAAATTATCAAAGAAAGAATCTTAATAGATAATTTTAACACGGATTTGCCCGAAATGATACTTATTGTTTTTCTTAACTTTCTTAGTGTTTTCTTGTATTTTTTTTTATTTATTATATATATATATATATATATATTTATATATATATATATATATATATATATATATATATATATATATATTATATATATATATATATATATATATATATATATATATATATATATATATATATATATATATATATATATATATATATATATATATATATATATATATATATATATATTACATTTTAAAATAATTAAAATAATTGTTGCTTTTGGTACCCATTTTAATTAAATTTCAACTTATCTTTTTTTCAATCTTTATCATTCAGCACTCCATTATTTACTTTTAAAAGTTATTTCTTCTCTTTTCTAAGACATTTTCTTTAAATGAAGAATTATTTCTCTTATAAAGAAAAAATTGTTTTTGCACAAAAACTGACTAAATTGCTTTTAACTTTTCCAAGCGAAAAATAAATAATTTAGGATGCAGCAAGAAGAAGTAGAAAAATTAATTGCAAAAAAATGTGTTTAAGAAAATAAATATTAATAAGTTAATATATTAAATAAGAAAAAAAAACATTTGCCTCTTTTAAATTATTCAATTTCATTGACTAATACAAAAAAAATCCATTGTTTCTGCTAAATTATTTTTCTTAAATTTATTTCTGCGATACTTAAATATTTAGCTAGATATGTAAGCAAATTCTAACTTACTAAAAAAAAAGGAATAATGATTTTTTTCTCATTAATATTGATTTAAGGTTTCATTGTGTTTTATAATTCAAAGCATATTTCATTTTTAAAAATATTTCTATTTATTTGTGAAAATTCAGAAGGCAACTCTATTTATTTGTCTTTTAAAAAACGAGAATTATAGGATAATATTTCATTTTATTAAAAACGCGAATACTTTCGCTTCTCCACAGAAGTTTTTGTTCTTCTTAAATTTAATATTGTCTCAGTTATATCAAAATACAATGAAAAAGTTATGTTAATAAAATATTTTAAGTTCAATTGTTATACCTTCCATGATCTAGTCATACAATTTTTATCTTGCCTACTGTAAAACAATGCAATGTTATCCAAATTAGTTGCTGAACAATCCAAAACAATGTGTGTAAGCAAGCACTTTATTTCCAGTTAGAACAGCACAGATTATTCATATTCACTATAAGAACTGTGGTCCAATACCTATCCGAATTTGATGGTGAAATACTCTAAACATTGTAATTTATTTCAAGATAATACCGATTTGACTATTCATTTACAATGTAAAGGTTATGGTTAAATCCAAACAACATTTTGATGAAAGCTTTCATCAAATTTAGATTCATTTACTCCGTTCATTTATTATTTCCGTCAATTTTAGCATATGTTTGGAAACCGTCAAAGGATACCTGAATATTTTTTTAACAATCTAGGTAAAAGTTTATTTTCGCCTAACTCAATATTGAGCCATTCATAGCGACAGAAGTAAACCATTATAAAAAGTATGTTTTCATATGTATAATAAATGTAATAATGCTCTCACAGGAAGAATTACATAAATCTGTAAATTGTATAAAATAATTTAAAATATTTTATTTCTATCAGCTTTGGTTTAGTTAAGTATAGTTCGAATTCATACTAATATTTTATCCATGGTGTGTACATGTTTGATGCATGCATCGTTAGCTAATGATTCTGAATTTATGAAATATCGTTAAAATCAACTTTACTGGCTCTGAAGTGTATCATATCTTACTGAAATTATATTTTTTAGTTACTAAATAACCAAAATGACAAGGCTACGTTACGCCAAGTCGTGAAAAAAGACATTATTCTTCATTTTTACTACGCTAGGAACTATCTTTAGTTCTTGTTGTAGCGCAAAAACTAGATCCAAGAGTCTGATATAGTGTTTTACCAATTTACTGTGATGAAAAGTATGTGTCACCATTTTTTTGTGTTTAAAGAACTCAAAAAGTTATTTACAACATGTACTTTGAAAGGAGTACTTAGGTCTAATCATCAACAATGGACTCAAATATATTTTTGGCTATCACTGTTTTAATGAAGTTTTGAAAAATCACCACTCAAACATTTATGAGACATTTGAAATATTTATTTCATACCATTGTTTAAATATTTTAATAATCATTTATTAAATGTTTTTGAATTATCAAACATCATTGTTGGAATATATCTATGCATTTTTTGCATTTCTAATCTGTGCATTACTATAATTGTTTACACACGCATCAAAATATCTCTGATAATTTGATACATGTTTTCCTTATTCATCATTAAAATGCTTCTGATGAATAAACTTCTTTATACTAATGAGTAATATTTATATTTGACATATCTTTCGGAATTTATCTTTGCTGAAGTAATATTACCATTTTACTGTCCTTATTATCAAATTCATTGCTCAATGGCATTAGACACTTCTTTTGCCAAAATAGATACGCATTAAATGTAAAGCTCAAATCTAAGTTCATTCTGCTCCCTCCAAAAGATAGCCCTACCAAGTGACATAACCTTATATTCAATGAGAAGTAATTCTAAAAGCAAACTTTGAGCCTAACTTCTGTTCAGAGAAACATAGACGTAATTGAGTTTCTCTGGTGGACGCCTAGTAGGGAGTTTCACCATTGTCCTCCATATAGGACAGTATCTAAATCAATTGAAAAACCAGTTTAAGAACACATTTTTCTATTCAGTTTTAAAAGCTTGAGGTTATTAAATTTTGAAATAAATGCATTGTTTTCTTCTTGAAATTATTTAAAATGAAATTTTAATTAGCTTCAAATAAAATAGTAAAAAAAATCTTATTTTCAAAAATCTAAAAAGAAGAAGAAAAAAACGAAAAAACATAAAATTAATCACAAAATGAGTTTACTTAATGATAATCCCTCTAAATTTTTATTTTAGAAGTTAAAAATAATTAGATATAACAATATCCGCTATAAAAGTTCAACAAATTGTAGCTGCCCTCTATATAGGACGATGGTAAAATACGGGTTAAGAAAGTTGTTCTTCATAATAGTTAATTTTTTTTTCCTCCGACCAAATTTTGAAGCACTGTATTTTTGACAAATGTTTTAAGTCATGTTACAGTTTTCGAATTTTTAACTCACCTCAGCATTTCTCTTCTTTAAATAATCTCGTGTTATATGTTTTTTTAACGACAAACACAGCACATTAAGGATTAAATTATATTTTATCACTGAAATAGAATCTCCTTTAAAGCTTAAAAAAGAATGAGAAATGAATTAAAATCTCTTTATACTTTTCTTTTCTGATTTCTCTTAGAAATAATTTAAGAAAACAATTCCATGGTATTATAAGTGCATTTAACAACTTTCCAGTCAACCATATTGCTTCTTTAAAAGAAAAAGTTACATTTCACTGAAAATCTAAGCGAAAACAGTTCCTTTCTTCAAAGAATATATTCGCCTTGGAGATTGTTTTTTAAAGTTCATTAAATATCAATTTGTAAGAAGTATTCCAAAGTCTGAAGAGTTTCGAATGGTCGCAAAGTTAATTTCATTGGACCTAGTCATGGTTTGCAAAAATGAAGAACGTAGAGGAATTGTAAAGCAATGACAGTTAGAATTGCAAATAGCTTTGCATTCTTATTTGGCTTGCAATCGAGATTAAAAAGACTTTTTTTCCCTTTCTATTCCTGTTGGATAAAGACCAACTCTTTCCACTAAAGTTTTCTTTTTTTAGGAATAACACTAAAATGTTATTTGTTTTTCGTTACATACATGACTATTTTTTTATTTTCTGCTATTTGCAAATGTCTGCAATCTGTTCCTTTCCTCGTTTCTTATTTAATCTTGCTAGACATTGCGAAGGTCATTATTTCTCTTCTTCAAGAGTAGTACATTCTTTGATATCTTTAGATGGCATACATATGTAAAGTTCTGTATTTGCATAAAAAAGTAATTTCATATTCGTGTTAAGAGAAAATAAATACGTTTTTGTAAAAGCATGTTTGTTTATTTATTTATTTTTAATGAGATAATCAAATTAACCGTTATAAATTTATAAAATATAATTACATTTTATACGCATCTCTTCTTTCGAGTAAATAACAAATAAAATCTAAACGTGAATATTTAATTTAATGTTTACCAGACTTGAAAGATAGAGTTAAACTAATGTCATTTATATGAAATTTTTTTTTATAATTCTATGTTTGCGCGTTTGATGACCCGACTAAGTGAATTTGTAAATGTTAGTTTATGCAAAGATGTAAAATAAATATCTTTAATATGTTTGCGCTTTACTGAAAATAAAATAAAAATTTGCTAAGTATACAAATCACGGTCTTAGAAGCACGCCGTAAAACAAAAATGTGATTGCTAGTGTAACAAATGAATTGCGCAATAAGTATTCCAGAAATTTGTTTTAAAATTCAATGTTTAGGGCAGCGTTTTTCTTTGGTATTCATTTCTCAAAGTATCCTTCGCCTATAAGCATTGACTTATTTTTGCTGAGGAATTTTTTGGTTTGAAAATACATATTTATTTTATACTCTTCGAAGTAATTATCAAGATATAAGTTATTAAAACCTTTCCTTTTTACCTTAAAAAAGCCAGACAATTTTATTCGTCTCTGATGCTATAATGACTACAAAAGCTTGCTTTAGTTAAGTGTTTTTTTCTCTAACAGAAATTTTAATCTTTGCATTTTAGGAAGAAATGTAGTTAATGAATAAATTCATTACCTGGAATAAAGTTTCTGTATTCTAAATAATACATTTCAATGAATTCTTGAATAGTTGTGAATTTTGCAAGCATTTTTATAATAATAACGTGTTCATATTTGATTCAGAACTTTAATGAGAAATTGTTGGAAATTTACACTTGAAAATGTTTTTTATTTTTGCGCTTATAAATACTGAAAATAGAGGCCATAGTTTTTGCTAAAATTTATATATTTCAAAATGTATAGCTCCACAACAAGAACAAAGTAGAAAGGCACTATTTTTATATTTATTATTTTTCAATCTAAAGTACAAAGTGCATTAAAAGGTCAGATTTACTTGTTAGAGACACCTTCCTTGTCAGACCATGATTGAAAAATACATACTGTAAAGAGGTGTCTTAAGATCTTGGGTTTACACCAGTGACTCAAACTGCTTTTCAAGATTCCATAAAGCACTTCGGTTTTTGTTAGCATACTAACAAAACAAAGAAAATGTTCTAATTCAATTTTGTAAACATACATAAATAATTGGAACTAACGAGCAAGAGCTAAATAAATAGAAACCAAAAAAAAAAAAAAAACTTTCATTAGCCAAAATTTTTCTTGAACAGTCAAATCAGGAATCGAAGGAATAAAATACACATCGAACCATTATTCAGATCATGGTTGCTGTCATTAGTTAGTTAGAAAGAAAAAAATATATGATTTAAAAATTTTGCGTTGACTCTCCTAGACCAAAATGAAAAGCCCTCTGTCCCCAAAAATAAATTAGACTTTGCATACTATGCTGGTAATGAGCAGTTTTTAACTTCTAATTAGAAGTAGATAATGGCAAGCTCAGTTACATCCTAGTAATAAAGAGAAAATCGCTTTTACCACTTTTCATGGTTATTAGTTTCGTGTAAAAGTTTACCCTTTGAATTGTGCATGCATGCCGGCAAATTTTGTATCTTAGTTTGAGATTTATATGCTTGCTACATAATTTGGTATAACATAACATGTATACATAAATTGGTAAATGCCAGGTGTAATAAATCTGGTTCTGTCTTTAAAATCTTATATGGTGGTTCTGTCTTTAAAGTTATAGTCTTTCCAGTATTCAATTTATTTACTTATTTATTCATTTATAATAAACAGAAAATAAGGAAAGTATTAAAAGGCAGTCATATCTGAAAATCATTCTAAAATCAACAATGGTATATCTAAAATAATAGTAATATTGCTCATGGAATGCAATAGCGGCGCAACTCAAAAAATCGTGTTTTGAGATAAGTGGGTTTAGAGTTTTCATTGCTAAGGTAAATGAGTAAGAAATTTTTTAGTTTGCTTAAACGAAGATTACCTGCAAGTTTAATTATTAGTTGTGCTAGTATTGCTGCTAAAAAGAATGTGTATTTTCATATTTACACCTGTTCTTAGTCCAAAACGCGTGCTTTTTGAGTTGCGCAACTATTGCAGCCCATGAGCTATATATTAAACCCAGAATTAATCTGATTTTTTCATGGCAGGTAATTCAAAGTCATTGAAGGCAGATTTCATTAAAAAAATGAGCTTCTAAGGCTGTCGTCAATAGTGTTAAAATCAAATGTACTTTTAAATTATGTTATAAAATTAGTGTAGAATAATAAGATAGCGCATACGAGAAATTATGAATATTTTTTTAATTATTTACTTCTCCTCTTTCATGTTGCAATAGCTTGAGCCTTATATCCTCTAAAATATTTTTCTTTCCAAAAGTTTGTTTTAAGAGGTAAATTAATATTTCAAATAAAATAAGGCATTTTTATAACCAAAAAGAACAAATTGGGATTTTAAAAGTTTTATTTTAAAGTATTCATAACTTTTTTTGAAAGCATTTTTTGTAACTGGCCGACAGAAAACTTTCTTTATTTGCGTTTAAAGTGAAATGACATAAAGCTACCACATTGATTTGTTATGGAGGGATGATATTTTGTGACTTAAATAAGACTAAACTTCAAAACATACCATGTGTAAACACTTAAAACTTACTGAAAATATTTTTTTGTCCTTTACTGCATTAGTGCTTAAAGGTGTTGCAAGTAAATAAAGAGACTACAAAAAATCTTGAAAATACACCCTCTGGCAAAGGGAGAAAGATGGGTGCATTCATATATTTTTCTTTCATCTTGTTTTTTCTTCAAAGAACAAAACAGATGGGAGATAGGAAACAAACGTAGAACAACAGAAAGATTCTTTTCATTCTGGTGAATGTACACGGTTAGAAATCTCTTGGGTTCTTTCATTCTGGCTAATTAAATTACTGGGCTATGGATTCAAGATTCCCTCGGGTAATCTTCAACTGCAGACTTTCATCTGGGGAACTTAGCAATCATCAGTCATCTAAACTGATACTTTTCTTAATAGTACGAATCCTTTTGGACAATGCCTTTGGCACTTTGAGAATCTTTCTAAAGTCAACAACTATTATTTTATTAGACTCCATGGGTACATCTCTTGGTTAAAAAAATAATCAAAAGGAAAAATAAAACAATCATATGAAGGTAGATGGGCAAATAGTATAAAATGTTTAAAAACAACTTGTTTATCAATATTTACTTGATTCACGGCTTAAAGAGGAGCACTTACTTGATCAATTCAAGGAAATTTATTTTAAGACGAATACTTAAAATGGTTAGGAATCATAAAGTCACGATACTCTTTGCTCCGAAGTAAATATTGTTGGAACACGCGCTTCAATTCACAGTTTCTCAAAACATCTCAAACTGATTTAACAATGTGCACGAAAATATTACTAATGTCGTTTCGAAAACATTTACATGTTGTGTTGTTTGTTTTTGTTTAATTAAATTATAAGCTCCAATGTTATGTTTGAATGAACACCTATATCGTACTGAAATCTACTATACTTCAAAACTGTTCTCTCTGTAACATGGCTGATCTAATGAGTGATTCATGCCCAACTCAAACTACGCTTTTTCCCTGACGATCATTTTTTTTCGTTCTTCGTAACTCACCCTGCCAGTGGAAGTAAAAAAATTATAAATCTGAATTCAGTGTCAGTTTTCATTACACAATATAATTAAAAATTGGGAATAATGCGTTTTCAGATCATAACTATAAGCAACTATTATAACTGTTGTTTAACTTAGACGACATATTTTGGGAGCAGCCATTAATCAAAAACTTCAATTTCAAGTATTTTTTAATTAAATATATGACATACTAATTCACTGCTGAGACCTGACGTAGTCTATAATACAATCCCTATAAGTAGAAGCATTATGTAAGCATTGGCTTAAGTACTTCAAACTCAAGTCTTCCAAAAGTATCTTTTAAAAATTAACTACTGATGAAGAATTTTCAGTTAGTCAAACGATCTTATCTTCATATATTTGTTAAAAAAATTGTATCATGTCTGATATTATAACTTTTATAAGAAGCTTTTTGCAAAGGCTCTAGCCAAAGTTTGATACCTCAAATCTTTATACATTCAGGTTGTCTTAGTTATATAGTGTTGCAAGAACTCCCTTATCAGTGGTTATGACACACTTTCCCAGTTGTGTTTTTGAATTTCAGTATTACTATTTTTTAATTATTTAAAAGAATACCAATCGCATTCAAACTCAATCTAAGCTTTTAATGATATTGTTATAAAATCACTTTTTCTTAATCAAAAATTCAAAAAATATCGGGATTCTAGATTTGTTAGAATGGGTAAACTCCTATTTACATATTTCATTTTATGCACTGTAAAAATATGGTGCGGTATCTCGCCAAATTCGATGCAGATCAATCCTAAAAATTGCATGAAGGAACAATTTATTTCATATTAAGACCGAGTTCTTATAGAATTTTAAGTGTGTATGAAAACTCTAAATAACTAAAATGGAAAAAGATAACACTAAACTTACGCATATTCACTCCATACATTAATTATTTTCGCTTCTGAAAACATTAATGTTGACGCATTCAAGATTCTGCCACTAGATTGTTTACAAACGTGTGTGAGTTGGCGAGAGTTTATTATTTTCTTCAACGTTGCTGCGCAATATATAATGAAACAAAAGTTTGCAAAGCATTTATGTATTTTAGCTGTGTGATAAAGAGAATTATATTTCAAATTTGAAATATGTGTAAACTGCTTTAAATAATTTTATAAGACACAATTTCTGTCCGATTCAATTTTGGTACATCTAGTTTAAATTCATCTTGTTATTCTATCTATTCTGTGTGTATATATATAATTAAAAAGGCAATATTTTAAGAAACGTATATATACAAGTTTATATATACGTATTAAGAAGCGTAGATATACAAATATTGTAATTATTTTACATTTTATCATAAAAATAACTTTAATGACTCTAATATATATCATGTCTTACTGCAATTATATATTTTAGTGTTATTGAATGGCAAAAATTGTGGTGGCTACTTTACACCAAGTAATATAAAATAACATAGGGGAGAGGGGGGCACATGTGAACAAATTTTTTTATTTCTTCACTTTTCGAAAAATATCATCAATTTTTCATAGTAAAAAAGTCCATATGTTTAAATAGTATTTTCTTTGTCTTGTGGAATTTTTTGAGATTTTTCAATAAAATATTTCTTTACTTTATAATATTTTAGAAAAATGACTTCAATTGTTCACATGTGCCCCTATTGGGGGCACATGTGAACAGGCCTGGGGCACATATGAACAAGATTAAAAACACAAAGCAATCATCATACTTCAAAGAAAAAAAAATCTTTAATATAACAGATATAGATACGCATTATACTGAGGGGGTTGTAGCTTACTATGTGAATTTAAATTGTACAACAGTACTGTCAATAAGAAAATAATTTTTCAGCTGTACAATAATTTATCCGTAATTGGGTTTTTCGGAACTTCATGTTCCACGGGTGCTGTAATGGGCCTTTTTCTTTCTTCTCTAATACTCTTTCATGCTTTTTTTTTCATTTTTTCTATCTTTTCATTTGTAGCTTTAACAATTCTATTTTCTCAGGTGTATCAGTTAATATGCGTGATGCGCGATCAACCATTTAATAAAAAAAAATTTTTTTTAAAGGAAAAATTAATAAATTAATTATGGAAAATTAAATAATGATAATTTTAAATGCACACATATTTTTTAAACTTATAATATCATGAGGATAATAATCTTAATACTATGTAGGGGCACTTGTGAACTGTTCACATCTGCCCCAGATGTTTTGTTCACAAGTGCCCCCATCATCCTTCTTAAACCTAACTTGAAAAATAATGAATTTTTAATTGTGTAAAAAAAAAGTATAATTGTCATAAACTTACCTGAATGTTCATATAATGGTCTGCAATTGTTAATTTTAGTTTATTAGTTGATTTATATTATGCTTTCACTTGGAGAAGCGAGCGATTATAATATATGCAACACCAGCTGATACAAAGAAATTGTCAGAATAGACCAACAAAATGTCTCATTGTTCTGAAAGTTTTTCAGAGAGGTAGGACTAGTACTGCCATCAATTGAAAATTTTTTGAGATTTTTTATTTCAAATCATATTGGTAAAACATACCATGTTCACATGTGCCCCCTGTTCACATGTGCCCCCCTCTCCCCTACTTGGTAATTCAGTAACACTAAGAAATTTGTAAATCGTTTATATATTTTAGCTATGTGATAAAGAGAATTATATTTCAATTTTTAAACATGTGTAAACTGTTTTAAATAATTTTATAAGCCACAATTTCTGTCCAATTCAATTTTGTTACATTTAGTTCAATTCATCTTACTATTCTATCTATTTCGTGAGTATATTTTATTAAAAAAGTAATATTTTACGAAGCGCATATACACATGCATATATATACGTATTAAGAAGCGTAGATATACAAATATCGGAATTATTTTACATTGTATCATAAAATGACTCTTATATGTATCATGTCTTACTGAAATGATATATTTTAGTGTTATTGAATAGCAAAAAAGGTGGTGGCTACATTACACCAAGTAGTATAAAATAACATACTTGGTAATTCAGTAACACAAAGAACTATTCTTGATTTTTGGTGCAGTGCGAAACGTACAGTGCAAACTTTTCGTGTTTCTGAACAGCAAAGATGGTGATTACTACTTAACACCTAAGTAGTGTTTTTTTTAAGTGTCCCACAACACTAAATCTAAGGATAGTTCCTGGTGTAGTGAAACATTCTTTTACTCTGCTTTATTCAATTTTTTGAAAAATTTAGTCACTTTTGTCAAGTTGCTTGCACTTCGTTATTTTCATATGTTCTAATGGTGATGTGTTCAGTTTTAAGAAGTGTGTAGTAACATAAAATTTTATGTAGGAGATTATGCATATATTTTTTATATTCATCATCAATTTCAAATTGCAATTGTACTATTTGTATTGATCACACATATACTGATGGTGGGATAAGCGTCTTTTTACGTCAGTGTTCAAAAGAGGGAATGAACATGAAAGGTTGATTGTTGATTTTTGGCAATATTTAAGAAAACAAAAAGTCGCCACCGCGATTGAATATTTTAAGTTAACCCATAATTCGAAATAGGAATACTTGATCCTACTCCGTTGCTTAACAATCAAGTTCTGACTATTAAAAAAATTATATAACGTTCTGTGATTGCTCGGATAGGTTTAACTAATAGTTAATTGGAAATATCTCTAAGTTTCTAGGTAGTAGACTACTTTTAATCTGATTTCTGTAAAAAAATATTTCTGCATGTTTGATAGCTTTTTATGTTCGGTATCTTTATACTCTTTGTAGTGACTTAAAAAACATCAACACTATTTCAGATAATCCGTGTTGATGTCACAATAAACAAAAAAAAGACGTCAAATAATTAGGCATAATAAATATTGACGACAAAAATTATTTGGGGACAACTTGGAGTCAGCTGTTTTGCATCAAATAATTTTAACAGCGGAATATTTTTAATTTCTTAAAAAGGTTTTATTCTTAGCTAGCAGACAATAATTCTAAGTTTACTTTTTAAAAAAAAATAACAATGATTTAAAAAGGAACTTTACTTTAAAAAAACATAAATTGAAGTACTAAAAAATAGATTAATGAAAAAATAATATGCACAGTAGCGTAAAGAATAAGGCTTTTTAAAATTTTAACATTTAATTGAGCAGTCGTTAAAATAGTTCTGCAAAACACTCCCGAAAGAGGATTCAAATTTTTTTTTTTTTAATATTAAGACGATATATAAGATGTTAAGAAATTTTAAGATGTTTAAAAATGCTGACTATCTATTCATATTAATAATTATAAAAAATATATTGAGGAAATTGATAAATATATTATTCGAAATCTATGCATAAGTATGTATATTATAGAAATTGCATCAATTATTGAGAAAACTAACTGAAAAATAAAATATAATCACATTAAATAAGCAAAATCTGGTGTATAATCATATTCTATTCGAAGCATGCTCTTATAAAACTCGACATTGGTTGAATAAAATGTTTTTCAATTTTGTATTATTCAAATTTTTTTACTAAATTAGGTATAAATTTAAAGGCGACTAAGAAAGAAACATCGTATTTCAAAGTTAAATTAATGAAAATAAAAAGATTAGAAATTGGTTATAAGCGAAAAAAATAAGAATGACATTTTACGCTATACGCGAAGTCAAGTTTCTCGTAAGTTAATCATATTTTAATATTAATCGTCACATTTAAACATTTCTTCATTGTCGCAAAAAAAAATTATTTATAAAATAACTAATTTTAATTTTTTTCAGCTTCTACTGAATAAAAACAGTAGAAACTTTAGATTTTTAATTTGAAAAATATGTAGATTAATATGGTATAAAAAATTCATACCTTATAATTTAAAATTTCTTTCATTCTCAATTTAATTAAATAATAAAAAGGAATAAATAATTATAAAAAACTATTTTTTGTATAAAAATTATATTTGGTTAAATGAGCATTATGAGGGGGTGAATTTTTTTTTTGAATTGCTTAATTAGTTTTAAAAATATAACTGTAATCGCAAAAAGTCAAATTAAAATTAAGGAGTACAAACTTTGAATCGATCTCCTGAACAAACTATAGGGATCACATCTCCCAGATTGCTACTACACCCTATATTTTGAAGATTAAGAATCAAAATATATAAAATAAAAATGCATGTTTATTCAGAGAAAGTACGTTTTTGTGTCCGATTTCGTAACTTAATTAATAGTTAGCATACCCTTTGTTTCCACACTGGTGTTTCTATACTTTGTTTCTACACTGGTCTTTAGACACAATTTTTTTTTCTACACAGATGAAGGAACATTTTTTAATATAAAAAACTTATTAAAGCAATTGAAACAAAATTTAGTAAAAATATTATCCGATATAAAACTAACCCATGAGAAAACAAAAAAACGGTTACAACCTTTACTTGAATAAAGAATCTGGTCATTAGCAATCACTAAGTCCATTAACAATATTGAAGTTAATATATTTGATAGCATGTATGCTTTTCATGAAAATTTCTTACCAAGTTTAGACAAAATATCAAACTGCGAAAAGTTTGCGTTTCCAACTAAGAGCATATTAACAGGATATTGTTTCAAAAGTGATTAATGTCGTTTCTGAAATGTTACAAGAGACGTGTCTATCAATCATAAGTTGGACTAGTCATTCTTTCAAACTTGATAACTTAGTTAAATAAGTATATAATAATTCACTCTTTATAACTTAAGTATCATGCGTTAATTTTTAATACTTTTAAGGACGAAACTAAATTATAATTTTGATAAATTATTTTAATAAACTTTTTTACGTAATTACCACGAAATGTATCAATAAATAAGATTGATTTTATTTTAATTAAGGATTATCATAATTCTTGTCCCTAAGACTAATAGTAACCGACCTACTCCAGAAGGAGTTTTCCGATAAGGGTTTCACCCGTTGTCATATGAACTAAACACTACAAAATTCTTGCTTCTAAAAATGTTTCGTTTAAGTTTAAGAAAGATTTTATCAAAAAGATATTTTAAAACGTAAAATTAACTTTCCTTTATCTAATGGTTATCGTAATTTGCACATCTTAAAGCGCTCCAATAAGGCTTATGAAATATTTGAAGATTATTAAAATATTTGAGATAAAATATTAGTAAACAAATAAAATTGATTTTTTACTCTAATTATAATCTTGCTCCTCAAATCTTAAAATATCTCATACACATTTCAAATATATTCTAAATATAAGACTTTTAAATAAGAAAATCAATTTTCTTTTATTATATATGGTAATCTTAATTCACATGACTTTTAATATACTACAGTAGATGATTGAGCAATCGTTTCTCAAGGAGTCATTCTTAAGAACGATAGATATGGAACGATAGGGAACAATAGGGATGGAACGATAGGGATATGGAACGATGGGGAAAACAGTGAATATAGGTCAATTTAAATTATCGAACAGTAAAAAAACGCATGAATAATAATCCAAATGATGGATTTAAAAATAAATAATTTTATAAATGGCCTAAAGGTTTTTTAATTAAAAAAATATGTACTTAATGCAAAAATTTTGATTATGCAAATGAAAGAGGAATAGAACAAATTTATTTATTTGAAATATTAGAAAATTTCGGTTCGAACATTCTCCTTTCTTCTTAGTGCAAATAATTAGCTTTCGGCATATGATAAATTTTCGAGAGATTGCTCTTTATTTTCTTTAAGTTCATAAGACTAGCTCTTATTATTTCAAAGGCTTCGACACCTGGTTGTGTCCATTGTGACTATGAGTATCACATTTTACTTCTTTAGCTTCTGCAACGTATATTCCTCTTCATCGTTATCATCAGGAGTTGCTTTTTGCGAAAGCTTCTATATTTTTGTAAAATGTCAGTGGAATTTCTGGACGATAAAGGCGGGAATCTTCAAGTGTTTTAAAAAGCGATCTAAGCAGGAATTATTAATATTATAAGAAAAGCATTTGCGACGGGACTGTTAACCCCTTAAGGATTGGTTAATTTTCAAGAAAGCGGTCATGAAAGTGCCTATTTTTCTCACAAATGACAAATACACATGTTTGATTAGAACTGACATCTAGTTCAAAATAAACTAACTATATACAATTACCTTAAAAATATCCTGCTACTGTCATCTGGTGTTTAAAATTAGAAATGAAATGCTTTCCTGGCAAAGGAATTTAATTAGTTTTATTCTTATTGGCACTTTCCTACTGAACACTCCACCCCGGAAATATCATGGGAGATAGAAGGAAGGGGTTAAAGCAAGAAGACACGTACAGAAAGATGCGGGAACTATAAATTGAGGTTTGACTGTACTTATGTTTTAGAAATATTCTTAAACTATGACATAAATATTTTTTAAATATTCATGTAATGCAGTTATAGAAGTAAAATATAGTGGCTTTCGATTATAATAATAATCGACGTAATTCTTAATTTCGTCAAGAAGATGCCATAGTCAAGAAGATAGCAAAAAAAAGTTCAAATACTGATTATATATTGCTTGGAAATTGAAACCTCCAAATTCCCTTTCTGGGGGCTGAGACATTTAAAGCAGTCTTTAACCCATTAACGCCCAAATTAATTCTACTTAATATATTTCAATGAATCTTTTAAATCCTATGATGATCCTATTATGACCTAAATAGAGTATAAACCTTAAAATTTGTGCATATTTTGCATTAATTTTAAAATTACAACCCGTCCTCATTTGAGGACACTGGGCATTCTAGAGAGAAAATGATTTTTCTTGATAAAACATGCAAATATTGTAGTTAGTTCCTATTTTAAAAGTCTATTTAATTTTTTTGGTACAGAATAAGTATAAATTGTAGTATTACTGAAAACTAAATCAAATATTAGACTTCTGATAATGTTTGTGGACATTATTATTATTCTTTTTTAATTTTGGAATTACAAAAAAAGAACAAAATGAAAAGAGACAATTTCAGTAAATAAATAATACCACGCAATTTCACTTTATGTATATTTATTTAGTAGAGCATTTTTAAACTACTTAAGTACATATATTGTTGTTGTTTTTCATTTACAAAGCACTAGAGCTACACAATGGGCTATTGGCGACGGTCTGGAAAACATCCCTGAGGATGATCCGAATACATGCCATCACAATTTTGATCCTCTGCACAGGGTATGGCACTCCCGCTTCTGTAGCCCAACGACCTGCACTCGAAGTCGAGCACTTTACGGCAGCACAGTTTAACGAGGACCAACACCGCACACTCACGGTCCCTACGCAGACAGATCCAAGTGGGTCCCCCACCCGCACACTAACCGCAGCCAGTGATGCTTGACTTCGGTGATCTGATGGGAACCGTGTCTTAACGATCAGTCCACTACGGGACTCTACTTAATTATGTAAAATAATTAAAAATACGTAATATTCAGTACATGAAAGCATATAAAATATGCACTGAAGTATATACCACTTAGTTGTTCAATTTATTATGAAACTTTGGAAAAGAAAGCATGCATGATGTTACGTTGCATTTCTGATAAAATGTTCGTGGTTTTGATGTTCAGTTTTTCATCTGACAACGTCTTTGTTTCTCCCTTTTTGCTATTGTACGTCCAATAGGATCGTACTTCAGTAGTACGATCCTACTTGCAGCAGTAGAGGTTGATTTTATCATTCGCCATCTACTCGATCTAAATGTCCTTTTTTCAAATATGCTACGACAATCATACCTCGAACATACTTTATTGAAATCTGCTTCTTACTCTCTTTTTTGT
Source organism: Parasteatoda tepidariorum (assembly GCF_982258835.1). Lineage (NCBI taxonomy): Eukaryota > Metazoa > Arthropoda > Arachnida > Araneae > Theridiidae > Parasteatoda > Parasteatoda tepidariorum. Next base: position 52,420,101 of record NC_141766.1, read on the forward strand.
TAAGAGCTTTTTACAAAATGTAAACATTCACTATCTACATGTCTATCATTCTTGTAAATAAACACCAATTCCATTTTCGCCCCTTATTGATTTAGTGTGCTTTTCTAGGAAACAGGTACGTTGATCCCCATCCCCCATGAAAGTGTTGTACTCAAGTATGATTTTTTATTGCGGTACAGGAACTCTTTCCTTTCGTACTTTCCACCACCTCATTGTTTGCCCCCACAGAATTTATTTATTCGTAATTCATTGCAATTGTAATTGATTTACTGTCATTCCATCCAAATCCTAGTCATTAACCTCAGGAAATCATTGAAATGATAGCTGCCTAAATTTGCTTGAGAACAAATATTCCTGAGCTATTGTAAGAAATTCTATCTTATTGTAAGAAATTTACGGGATATAGTATTGGATTGAATTTTTGGAAAAGAAATACGAAGATTTAAAAAACACGTACAAGGTAAAATGATTTCCTAAAATAAATGAAATAATGTTAAAAAAATGCCTGCAAATTCTGAAATTCACTTACTCTATCAAAATACAAACACGTATGGGTAATTAAATGAATTAAAACAAATTCTGGAAATTTCTTTAAAATTTGCCTGTAACGCCCAGTGTCCTCAATCGAGGACAGTAAAATATAATGTTTTATAAAAAGAAAAGAAACTGTAAAAAACAAATTTATTTAGCGTTATATTTTGAAATATACTCTTAAGAGAAAAACTGCAATAAATATAATAATTTGCCTTTATTTTATTTGATATGACTGCATAAAAAGAAGAGTCTCGTGTGAGGCTAGAAAAATCTCAAAATGGTGATCCAAATAACAAACCAAATATTGCAGCATATTTATTAAAAATATTGCAGGTGTGCAGATAGTGCTGCCAACTATCTTCCCAGAAAAGAAAAATTATTTTTGAAATAAAAATAAAAATTTTAAATACTGTTTTATTGACTGTCCTCAAGACTGTCACAGTGGGCGTTAATGGGTTAAAATCAAATATTTCAAAGCTTTTTCATAAATCTTAAATTTTCAAATAATCCGTTCTAATGCCTTTTTTCTACATTTATCAGAAATTGTAGATGTTTATAAGACATAATTCCGATAATTTATTTTTAGTAAAAACATGTTTTTTGCAAAAATGCATTATTTTAATTGAGCAGCAAACAACATTTAAAGAATAAAAAACAACTAAGCAATAATAATCATGAAAATAATAATAACTGCAGAGGTAAATTAATTGACGCAATTAAGTTTGAAAGAGGTGTTTTTTATTAATACACTGTTTGCAAACGAATGTTGGAAAAAAAAAAAAGAACTTTTTATGTGTATATCGCTCAATATGTATTTCCCAATGATGGAAATAATTAAACGAAATTCTTGTTTACAAGATTTGAAAGGAATATGCTCCCTTAAGAATCATAATATCATGGAATAAAGCATTCTGATGCAGATTTCAGTTCTTCATTTATTCTTATTCACAAAATTTACATAAAAATTGATTTAAAAGAATATGCAAATTTTGAATGCATGATATTATTCATGGTTAATAGAGCGTATTTCTAAGCTCATCTTATTATTATTTCAGTTCATTCAGTTTTAGTGTGTGTAGCAAAAAAGAGAAAGAAAAGATTTAAAAAAAGACAAAAACGAATAAAATTAAGAGAATTAAGTTTAATTTGTTTTAATGGCATTGCATTTTAATTGCTTTTCTTCTGCTCGTTTTATTAATTTTTATTATTTTCCATATTTTCTGGATATTTTTTACTTATTTTATGATACTAATATATTTTATTCTATTGATATATATTTCATGATACTGTATACTTGCAGATTTAAGCAGTAAATAAAACTTATTGATTTTCTTTCGTTTTTCTCCTTTTACTTTTCATCTTCATTGTGATATATATATATATATATATATATATATATATATATATATATATATATATATATATATATATATATATACATACTTATATATATATATATATATATATATATATATAAATAAATAAATACAAGAAAACACTAAGAAAGTTAAGAAAAACAATAAGTAACATTTATTGCGCTTAAGCTGCAAGTAAACAGCACTCATTAGATAAGTTCAAAATGAAGAATAAAACAAAGAAAAATTATAGACATATGAAAAAAAGGGGGTGGGAAATAATAAGTAAAAAAAAAAACAACAAACATTTTATTTAAAAAAAAAAAAAAAAAAAAAAGTGAAATGTTAATAAAAAACCGGAAAAAAAGCCGGGAAAAAAAAGATATAATCTTTTCTTCAGCCCACACGATTATATCCGCAAAACAGAGTGCTTTCTGATATTGTATCAATAAAGCCAAAGCAAAATATATTAATACAATAGTGTGAGGAGCACTCAAAAAATTTTTTTTATAAAATAACTACATAAAAATAGATTATAAAAAGTAAATATAACATGTAAAAACAGATAATAAAATAAAATAAAAAGAAAAAATAAAATAAAAAACATTAAAAAGGGGGGACTATAAAGCGAGTAGCAAAATCATAACAACTTACATGGACAGTTATTTTTCAAGAATGATTTAAAAATGTTTTCGCAGAAAGATTGCCAGATTACAAAATATGAAAACAAAAGATGAAAACAAAAGCGCAAATTGAGTGTAACAAAAGGGTTCTAAAGTGTCGTTCTTACTGCACTGCTGAAGTGATTTGTTATTCTGAGTTTTGATTTGTTAGTTACCAAGGATGGGCCCGAAATGGATGTGCACAAGGTAATATTATACTGGATAATTTTAAAAATTGATCATAAATAGTTTTAGAAGATAGATGTTTATTTAAGAAAAAATATAAAATAGAAAAGAGAAACATAAATTGCCTGCTTTGCAAATAATTTTAGCCGCGGATTTGCACGATATGGATTAGCACATAGAAAAATTATTTAAATTATCAAAGAAAAAATTTTAATAGATAACTTTTAACACGGATTTGCCCGAAATGGATTTGCACATGGAAAAATTAACAAAGAAAAATTTTAGCAGATAATTTTAACCACGGATTTGCCCGAAATGGATTTGCACATGGAAAAACTGTATAGATTAACAAGGGAAATTATTTAGCAAAGGAATTTTTAGTAAATAATTCTAACCACGGATTTGCCCGAAATGGATTTGCACATGGAAAGATTAACAAAGAAAAAATTTTAGTACATAATTATAGCCACGGATTTGCCCGAAATGGATTTGCACATGGAAAAATTACATAAATTAACAAAGAAATTATTTAGTAAATAATTTTGGCAATGAATTTTTGCCTGAAATGGATTTGCACATGGGAAAATCTTAAAAATTAACAAAAAAAAATGCTTAGAAAATATATCCACCAAAATATACGATTAATTCAATGATTTTATATAAAATTTTATTACATTAGTTGGGTATCCATTGTTTTTTATCAGATTTTGAAAGAGTTTATCGATTTGTATTTTGGATAAATAAATATTACTACATATTCTTTTAATTCTGTTCATTTCATTAAAAGTGGTATTTAAATAGATGCTCCTGGAGACATTAGAATTCCAAGTAACTAGTTTATTAATATTAAAATTAAAATCATTTCTTTTATCGTATAAATCAACAAAGCAGATATTTTCAACTTTCATAATACCCAAATCCAAAAAATTGAAATTAATATTATCATCATGATTACGAACTTTTTTTTTTTTTTTTTTTTTAAATAAAATGTTTGTTGTTTTTTTTTTACTTATTATTTCCCACCCCCTTTTTTTCATATGTCTATAATTTTTCTTTGTTTTATTCTTCATTTTGAACTTATATATATATATATATATATATATATATATATATATATATATATATATATATATATATACTAAACTCAGCGCCGCGGCAGCCCATAGAGGGCCAAGGCCTACTGTGCCCATCTCAGTTTTCTTGACCTTGGGCTCTGGGGGGCAGGAGCAGATGTTCCGGTCAGGTGGTCAGCCGAACGCGGAACCCCCAGTGTTTAATTCCCAAGCATGCTTGGTACTCATTTATCGACCCACTGAAGGGATGAAATGATGAGTCAACCTTGCCCGGCCCGAGGATCGAACCAGTGACCTGTGGCACGACAGCGCGAAGCGCTACCGCTCAGCCACCGGGAGTCATATACATACATATACATACGTATATAGTATTAAAAAAAAAGAAAATTCAGAAAAACAATAAGTTTTATTTACTCTACCTGAATGTAAATAGAACTCATAAAATGCGTTCAAAATGTAGAGAAAACATAGAAAAAATTACGGAACAATGAAAAAAGAGAAAAAAAAAAAAAAAAAGAAAAATAATAAAAATCTGTTAAAAAATTCTAAAAAAAATGAAAAAAAAATGAATATCTGGAAAATAAAAGACATAATCTTTTCATTAGCTCACATAATTATATCCGTAGAAAGGAGTGCTTTCTAATATTGTATCAATATAGCGAAAGCAAAATTATATGAATACAATGGTAAGAGGAGCACTAAAAACAATTACAAAAAATGAATTACAAATAAAATAGAACATATTAAGTTTGCTTTGAATTGAAGAATTTTGAACTTTCCATTACTGGCGGTTCCTTCGTAGAACTCTAGTGATATCTATTATTTGTAAAAATGGTGAAATTAAGATAATTATTTAAACTACATTTGATTTAACCTAAGCCTAAATTTGGCATAAAACATTAATATTAATGATGCATTTCAGAGCCTTTTGCAGAGGTTGAAAAGGAAAGAATAAAGCTAAATATATTTAGAAGAACGAAAAGCTCATTTCAAATTTCTTCCAAAATGGTATAATATGTATCTCCATCAAAAAAGAATATATGCCTCAAATTTAAAACTTAAGTCGAAAAAGGTTGTTTATAAATTCCCGTATAATTAATTATTAAGGTTTTAATATTTTAAAATAAGTTCAAATTAAATATTTAAGATTTAACGTTCTATAAAAACTTTATATTAGATTTCCACAGAGTCGTTACACGCTTTCACTTAACTTTTAGTTACTAATTAATAAAACGCATTCCAAATGTTAAGGTCAATTTAAATAAATAAAAACGCCGACTGCTATTATTTCTGATAAAGTATAATAAACCACACGCTTCATCGTGAGGCACTTCATTATTCCATCCCTCATTAAACAAACAGAGTGATTCTGTTATGAAAAGAAAAAACTTATTTTTACTGTCTTATTGATTAGTTGTAACCTATGATGAAAGCAGTTACTTTCACTTACGTGCGAGACAATTTTTAAAATCTCATTTATTTTTATATCATAAGTAACTTAATTATAATTAGTATTTCCTGTTACGATGCAAAACAAAAAAAAAATCTTTCATGATGTAATATACTTGCTTAGATCTTCATCTTCTGTTTAATTAACGAAGAGATATGTCAGAGAAAATATATGTGCTAATATAACTAATGTTTATAAAAAAAGAAGTAAAAGTAATCATCTGTAGTCATCTCGGTTAAATATTATTATTATTTTCTTCGTAAAAGTGTGAATTGAATTTGATCTTTTTATTTTTAGCTGTTCTCTTTGGCAATTTTGACAGTTAACTTTTGTTCCTTGTTTAAAATATTTGAGATGCGCATATTATATTTTAATTTAGATAAGAGGGGAAAAAACCTTTGATAAAATTGACTTATCGCATCAAAAACATTTTTTTCCCCGTATTGGTGAATTTATTAATTTATTGCTCATTTAGAAAACCATGTTATAGTATGTAAAAGAGGAACGCAGAGAGTTCCTAGTACATATATATATATATATATATATATGTATATATAAAGAGAGAGAGAGAGAGTGAGAATTTTCAGGAAAAAATGATTAGATAACTGTCTATTTAATTGTCATTTTACCATATTCAAACAAAACAGTCAAATAACAATAAATAATATGACATTCAAACTGTTAACTGTGAGAAAAACTGCTTATTAACTTCTTTCACTTAATACGATTAAACAACCAGAATTTTACAGCATCAACTAGTTTCAATTAATGAAACTATAGTTCCTTGCAGATGGGTGTTTATTACAGCTAATCTGGCTATTTCTAGATGGACAGAGCGGGGGATCGAGTGTCACCGTTGACACCACAACATTTCCTCCATTCCCATTCACATTAAGAGTTTCTAGTACCCTGCACTCCCCAATTTGTGAAGTTGGGCTATTTGAATACGATACTCTCATTTAAGTATGGATACAGTGCCATAAAGCTGTCAATGCACAGTTAAACTTCATTATTAGGATTCTGAAACTATGCTAGTTGTAAATGGTTAAAAAAGCATATAATTTTGTATTCATTGGTTTTTTAACCGTACTAGCTGTAGACGGTTACACTCCAACGGTATATATATATATATATATATATATATATATATATATATATATATATATATATATATATATATATATATATATATATATATATATATATATATATATATATATATATATATATATATATATATATATATATATATATATATATATATATACAGAGAGAGAGAGAGAGATTGATTTTGCAGTAATTACCAAAAATACATTATCAAAGACTATTATCGTTGGAAGAACTGAAAAAAAATCGGTGATGAAAGTATCATTTTCAATAACAAAATGCGAGTTAACTGTGAATTCAAAATATTTTACGCAAGAAGGCCCATATCTTTCCATTTCTTGTATGACATGTAAAAACTGTTTGTTTTTTTATTCATTTATCTCGAACTATTAAGTAATAAATTATTCAAAATTATACAAATTCGGAGTTTAATATTAGTACTTGAAACAACCTCATTTTAAAAGAACTTGGTCTAATTCATTGTAACTTTCGTATTAGGTAATGTTAAAATATATATTTTTTAATTCCTTTTCTTAAAAATTCTTTCCTTAAAAACTCGTTTCTTAAAAATTATTTTTTAAAAAAGAAGGGTGTTGTATTCCAAATATATTATTTCTATGCCATTTCTTTACTTTTCTTGGTTAATAAAGTATTTTAGAAACACGAGTTTTTTTCTGGGGTGCTATGCTAGACAATTCACCGATATATTGTCCATTTTTTAACGAGATTTTAAACTTCTTAACGAATCAAGCTTTTATTTATTTTTTTTGCATTGACTATGGAAAAAACCAAATTAACCTTGATGTATAAATTTCGTAGAAAAAAAACTTTTTTCGGTTAGACATAACTATAGAGGTTGTAGCAAATTAAGTAGAAAAAAATTGAGAACCATTGAATTGAATAGAAATATCTAAAGTAGCATATATCTATACCAGATAATTTCCAAAGTATTTTTATATAACAGCAAATTTATTTTAATTTTATATACTAATGTGTTAAAATCATACTTTCTGAGTAGCGAAAAAAGAAAAATAGTTTAATGGCATCCGTAAAAACTCATTTGCTGACAAAGCATGTACCAAAGATATTAATTTTATAGATGATATGCAGCTCGAAATAAGATTAACAGAGCTTCATTAAGACATTTGGCAACAAATCACAAAGTGAAACTATTTATTTCCGTAATTGCCTCATTTTAAAATGAGGCACTTAGCTACCTCATTAATTTGAAAGAATCGATTGATACTGTAGAGAAGAGCTGCGTGATGAGAATAGAAAGATGCAGACAAAGAACCCCGAGACAAATAAAGCAGTCATTTCAGCTATTACGTAATTACAGAGATTTATTACCCAGAAGGCCCGAAAAAAAACTGATAAATCTTTATGGACGAGATACTTCCTGACGAAGAAGAGAACCTCCCTCTTCTTCGTTGATCTTTTTCGAACTTAAAAAGTAAAATGAAAGTTGGAGCATTAAAAAAAAGTATAAAGAGATCAGTAAGACGCTATCTTACGATAAATTCCTTTATTGTTCTTGTCATCCCTAGAGACAATAGACTCAAAAGAAACAGCATAAAAAATTCCAAGTCGTGAAGTTGAAAAAGTAAAGAAACTGGTCCCCAAGCAATTACTATACGTTGAAGGTAAATTGTCGAATTTGGATTTTCTACAAATCGGAGAGAGTTAAGGAGGGCGATGAAAAAGTATTCTCGTTTTTAAGCTAATTTTTTTAAGACAGTGTCGAAAATTTTGATAACTAGATTGTTTCTTCTGGAAATAAAATATTTCGAAATTTATGATTTTTTTACTATTGTTTTCATAAAATAAAAATTTAAAATTGTACGGAGAAAAAAAATCTGTGAAAATTACCAAACGTGAGTGGTTGTAACATTTATTTTTAGAAATTAAAAATTCTTGTAATAAAACCAAAATATACGCTAGTTTGCAATATATTTGGAGATTTCTAGTTTTTTGAATTATAAATATTATTGCCGCACATATAGAAAAATTTTTTTTTTCTTTGTCTTGCTAGTTGATGGGATGGTAGAAGAAAAAGAGAGTTTATCGTTTTCATCATTTAATGAGAAAGACTTCTCGTTTGGAATCGCATATTCCTCATCGTTAATTGCGAAGTCACCACTTTCGTCACCCGTTTCAATTTCTGGTTCACTAAGTGTAAGTTTACGGTACTTTTTATTCCAAGACACGTTTATTCAATAAAAAAAATAATAAATGCATAAGTTCATATCACTGAAATCCGTCTGTTATTTGGGAGGATTTTGAGGAATTAAAATCACGTGTTCTATGATGACGTCACTGAAGCATTTGGCCAATTATAGCATTAAGTTTTCACTCCCTTTCTAATTAGTTACTATCACTGCTCTGCCCTTCTCATAACTTCTCAACAGCTCCATTCAGCGAAAGAAAAGCAACAGGGTGAATGATATATCTCCAAATCAAAGCTATGAATGACTCATATTGTATGAATGCCTTATCAAATCCCAAAATTATTCATTTGTAGCACTGATGTCATGATTTAGAGAATTTGCATACAACAAAAAACGATAAAGAGTAGATGAAAGAAATATTTATCTTTCATTATTAAGAAACACTACATACTTTTAGCAACTGGGTCAGAATGACCCAACCCGGCGGTTTTAGATATAGGAGTCAAAAACTAAATATTCATTTTAGTAAGGCTCGTTATATATCTACAGTTTGTGATAGACACAAAATTTGTAAAAGTTATAAGCTTTCGTCCAGTTTCGCCTGTAACTTTATGAGAGAAGCGATTAAATAAAAACGATTTTTGGTTAAAATAGCTCATTTCACGGTTCTAGTGCGAAGGAGGCCCCTGTAAAATGAAATGATTATAGAAATAAATATTACTATTCTAAGTATTTATTTATTGTTGTCATGCGCACATATTACGTGTGTTCGTGTGCAATTTTGCGTATATAGGTAAAGTTTATTATAAATCCTGGTCAAATTGCCGAACAGTTAACGCAGGTTAAAAACAGATGTTACAAAGATATAATTATTTGTAGCTTGGAGGCTACAGTAGATGCATCCTTGTAATATCTCTCTTTATATAATAGATACATCTTAGTTCGTATCCCACCTTATCCTTGGAAATGTGTAATGTTTACTCTGTCTTATGTCTTATGTCTATAAGCCGAATTTTGCAAAGAGTACAACATACATTTGCTGGCTTGGCTGTTCAGTTAAAGCTTATAAGCCTTTGTAAAGTAAAGTGATAGATAGCATAATACAGAGAAGGACATCTTAAAGAATGCGGCCAGGTTTACAGTGGGATTCAAACCCACCACCTCTGCTCGGAACAGAGCGCTATGTGGGTGATACCGCTCTGCCAGAGAGACCCCTATGAGCACACAAGCTTGTATGATATGTAAATGTACCAATAAATATAATCAAATAGATACTTCCAGGGTTGGGGTGCGATGCAAATCCGAGACTTACACGGTTCCACTTTAAGAGAACGGGATAGCCCTGATGTGTTGACAATTAAGCTACTGATTTAGTTTAGCCTAGCCCAGGCATTTTCACAAGTACTAAAACATATATATATTTTTTTATAGAATCTGATGGTTATTAAACGTTAGTTTATAGTTTCTATAAGAATAAAACACCTAACCAGTGAAAAATAGAGTTGTCAATTGTTTTTAAATGGAACATCTTGAATTATGCCTGCAGTGTTAAAATTACTAACTTTTTGGTAAAATTTGCAATATTTATTGCATTTGCCACTAAACAGCCAGGAAGTATAAGTAAAATGACGCCATATTTTATTGTTGATTTTGACAAAGTTTGATTTTTAATGCTCTCATAGAGTCAGAAACATGGTAAATTTTACCATATTCTGATATTTTTGATCGTACTTTTTTTCTTCTGATGTTTTTTATCGTACTTTTTTTGAATACTTTAAAAAGTAGGCACAAAATACTTAGTGGGGTTAAAAATAATGTTAATAAATTCTAAGTATGCAAATTATCATATTTTTGATATTTAGGGTAAATTTCATTTTAATGTTAAAGTTTTCTATCAAATTGGATTTATTCACTCTGATTGCGAAAAAGAACAATTGAAGCTAATTGGAATTTAAATGGGAAAACATTAAACAAAACAAATCTTATTTAGCCAAGCACACTTGCAAAAAGACTTTCCTTTCATTTACGTCTGATGTATTTTTACGCCTCAACTTAAAAATAAACCATCACGTATCTTTAATGTACTTACGTATCTTTATTCACGTATCTTCACGTATCTCACGTATATTCGCGTATCTTTAATCCCACTGTTTGCAATATTATTTATGATAATAACCATTCAATTTGTAAATCCATTTAACTTCCGCCTGAAGGCATAAAAATTGAAAACATTACTCAAAACAACGTTGTACTTCATTAAAGAAGCGATATTAATTTCCTAGAATGAATTTATGAAATACAGAAAAAGAAACGCAGTTCAAAACTACAAACTAGCCTGCATCCATAGTGAAAACTCTAGTAACTGAAATATATCGTTATGGCAAGATGTTTATAAAAACTCAATCAAAGAAATTCGCTCATAAATTTATAATGCGTAGATAGAAAATTTCCAACGAAGAGTTTGCAAATGTATATTGAACAAGCAAATAAAAAAATAATTAAAACCTATATTAAGATCTCACTCTGAATAACTTTTTTTTCTATTGATCGAATTTCAAAAATGTCTAGATCATTTTTAAATAAAACAATAGAAAATAATAATCAGTGGTTCAAAATTACGAATATTATAATTATTCGCAAATAATTTCGAATCATTCATAAATTTTTAAAATAATACACAATACTTAAATTTAGAATTAACTTAAAAAACGCACTTAATTAAACTATTCAAGTTCTTAATTTAACTATTACAGTCCTATTTTTCATATTGCGACTATTGCCATGTTTTGATGGGGCAAACCCATACCAAAAAGTTAAAAAAAAAAGGAAAAAAAGTATGCTTATTCAGAAAAAATAAGTTCTTGTGTCTGATTTCATAACTTAATTACAAATTAGCAATAATTAATTACCATATTTAAGGTTGTCTATTAAAACCGATATAAGTAGAATGCAATTCGTGAGTATTGCATCCCTCAGAAGAGCAGCGAGGTTGTATTTACATTATTTTTAAAGTGAAAATAAATGTTTAGTTAAAATATTTTATTTTGAATGCAATTATGGTCTAGATATCCAGTATGCCTCAATGTTGTAAAAATCAGACGTGATATATCTGTTAAACTATATTTCTATTAGAACAAGCTATACGGTCTACTTAATTTTTAAATTTTTGCTTACTACAACGGGTTTCAAATGTTACTTATTTGCAACTTGCTTCAGAATTTAATAACATTATAATGTATCACCTGTTCAAAGCACGTAACTAATATATTACATGTATTTCACAAATAGTTAACAAAAATCATTTTTTAGCTTATAGAGATATATTCATATTGTTCTGGAATCAGAGTCTACATATAGGAACATACTAAGGATAATGCTTAATTTTCTTGTTAAAATCAAATGAAAAAAATATACATAACAAAATATTCTATAAAATTGTTTTTACTTTAAATCAAATTAAAGTATGAGAGACAGGTAGTTATGATTAATTATTTATTTCTTAAATTCCATTTTAAATTTAATATATAATATTTTTTATAATTTCATTAACTATATAATTGAATATATTCAAAAAAAATTATTTTATTATCCAATATGCTTCAGATCTATACTCTTCAGATCGTAATTTGTTTACCTGCTTATAACTTTGACTAACACATAATTAGTATTTAACAAAGTAAAAGAAAAAACTCAGTTTTTCGTTTATAAATATATATTCAGGTAATTTTCTATATACAAAGTCTTATGATTAAAGACAGTTTAAATATAGCCTATCACGCTAGCTATACAGAGAAAAGAATTCTACTTAAATTACCCTACTTGTATGGTGAAAACATTTCCGGAATTAAAAAAAGCACAATTTAGGTAATAAAACCAAATTACACGGTATTTGAACCATTCATATACAGTTGAACCTGTTTATCCCGAACCAATTTATCTCGAAAACCTCTGTATCGCGAAATTTCTATAATTCCCTTCATTTACTATCTAAAATCAAAGTATTTTTTATGTTTATGTCGAAATTTTTTTTCAAAGAATCCGTTTCATGAATTTCTAGTAATAGAGCACAAATGTCTGATCAACATAACTTTCCTTATCAGTAGAACTTGTAGACCGAAAGGAATTTCGTGAACCGATAGGAAGTAGAGATCGACAGGTAGGGGGTGTTTCTTGGAATTTCGATCACTGTGCCTGCACTTCCTTAGTTTGTAAAGAATACAATGACTCTAACAGTCAGTGAGGGGCTGATGAATAGGATAGAGTGACCACCAGAGGTTAGCTTTTCAACAAAGATAAGAAAGCTGGGAATGGTCTGTCTAGAGGATACTGTCTCTTTCAATTCCGAAAGAGATTTGGATTCTTACCGACAGTAGAAGCGCTGTTCAGCACTTGACTAGCTGGCACAGAGTGAGGAATAATACTGGCATGAACATCCTTTATAAACTCTTACACCTCTCCAAATATTGTCGAATTCACGTACAATGGATACCCTCACAGGTAGATATTACAGGTAATGAAATGGCAGATAGTCTTGCCAAGGCAGGAGCAGCTAAGGGCACTGTGCCTCCAGTGTCTCTTACCTCCTCAGAGCTCTTTTCCATTGCAAAAGCCAAAAATAAATCAGCATGGCTCACTCCACCCAGTCACAATTGATACCAGGGTACCAGACCAGGTTGCTGTTTAACAGCTGACAAAGACCGTCAGTGTCAAACCGCCATCACACGTCTCCGCTGTGAACTCCTGAAATTACTGAGGTACTCAGGAGGAGAAAAGTGTTTTGCTCTCTGTACCAAGTGCTCTTCTATAGCAAGACCTTTACTTGTTTTAGACTTTTGAAGGTGAACAAACTCATGGACCTTGTCTAGCTAGGCTAGAAATGGGAATTTGAAGGAAGAAGAAAGAAGAGGGAATGGAAATTCGTTTTTACCTCAAAATTGCCACCAATGGATCGAAGAATAATTAGGAGTTTTAAAGTGAACTATAGAAAACAAAGCACGCAAACTTGTAGACGCCATCCATGAAAAAAGCTCTCTTCTAAAACTAAATGTGTTCAACGCTATCAGAACGACTGTTCTGCTTGGAGAAATGTGTCTGTAAAAATTATGCAAAATGGTTTTAAAATAGCAGGTTTTACGAATAGTTTGGAAAATGATGAAAAGGAGGTTAAAAGCATCAGTAAAGAAGAAGAAACTGTTGATGCTGAAAAATACAGTACCAGATTTGCAAGAATGGAATGCAATAAAATCGGGATTTAATGTTGAATTTAAGCTTAAAGATTTTTACAAGTGAACAATTGCCAAGCAACATACGAAACATTGACAGATGCGGAAATCATAAATAATGTCAAAGGAGTATCAGATGAAGAAGTTGAAAATCAGATAGATGAAGCAAAAGTTAGAGCAGAAACAGCTGTATAACTCTTACACACTCCTTTTGAATCCTAATAAAATATTGGCTATTTGCAATTTACTTCTATTTCTAAACTTAAAAGAATTATCCAAACAAAGAAGGTTAGAGGTCAAAATTCTTAAAAAATTATTTTTAGTGTTAAATGCTTGTTAAAAATTTGGTGTGTGGTATAATTAATGTACAGAAATGCCTGTAATTTTCTACTAAGAACAATTAAGACATTTTTAATAGATTTCTTAATTAAATTTAATTTTTAAAGTACATGCATCACTCGAAACCTCTTTATCTCAAATTTTTCGTCTTTCCCTTGAGATTCGAGATAAACAAGTCCCACTTTAGTAATTTTTTCTTTTGCATGATAATGGTGTGCCGGAAATTCTGATTTTCAAAATTATAGTTCTTGTAACGGCATGCAGTAAAAATACGAACATGTAAAGTAAATTTTATACTAATCAATGGTTTTAATGCCATGCTCTAATGTATCATAATAAAATTACCTAATTTTACCACATTTTTTTAAGCTGTATGGCAATAAAACAATATTATATTCTTAATTTTGTGAGAGAAAGTCAAGGGTTAAAAAATATATATATGTTTATTGATGTAATAGAAAATGATATTCTTTTCATTAAATGTGAAATATTTTTATCCTACAGTCATTTTATTTAACGCATAAAACAAGTCAATATTTAAAAAGTCTATTTTTTAATACAAAAAGTTCAACTTAAAATGATAAGAAAGCAAAAAAATAAATTATTGTAAAACTGTTAAATAAATTATTGTTATTCTGCTCCCAGGCAACTATTCATAAAAATGTAGACAAATATTTATATTTATAGGATAAATATAAATTTAAATCCATACAAAAAAGTATTTTATTATAAGTAAACGTATTATGTTGACTAATCTTTTATCTACTATCTAAAATATTAGTTGAAAACAATGAAAAATTATTTTCTTAGTAATTAATTATTAAATAATTATTAATTAAATTTATTTTTATAGGTTTTTTTTATCTTCTAATTGAATCAAATTAAAAATAATTAGATTTATAGGAAGTGCAACTTAAAATGAAAAAAATGCGAGAACATGTGTATAATTGTTAAAACATAGCTCTATTTACGGGAAACTATTAAAAAAAATTAAATTTATATTAATAGTTAAATATTTATATTAATAGGATCTAAATATTTTTAATCCTTACAAATATAAAAATATTTTATTAATCTTATCAATAAACATATTATGCTGGCTGATGTTTAGTCTGCTAGTTGCAAACAAACGAGAAATTATTATCACAATAATTAATAAATAAAAAATTATTTATCAAAATTATTTTTATAGGCTATTTTTATCTACTAATTGAACCAAATGAAAAATAATTATATTAAAAAAAAGACGATTTTTGCTTTATGTAAGAGATGAAAGCTAAAATTATAAGAAATATATATAAATATATATATATATATATATATATATATATATATATCTATATATATATATATATATATATATATATATATATATATATATATATATATATATATATATATATATATATATATATATATATATAGTAAAAAATTCCCCTGTTTCCTAAAAAATCATACCTAAATATATTGCTAAATTTTTGTATTGTAATAGGATTTAAATATTTTTCATCCTTGCAAAAATAAAAGCATTTCACAATTCTTAGAAGAAAGCGTGCAAAAAAAGATAAATAAAATATGTTAAAATGAGAGAGAAAAAAATCGTCTTCTGCATACGTTTTACAAAGACATTTTTCAACTCGAAGTCCAAAAGATAAAAATCTTGCAAGAAAGCTTAAAAACAAAAATGCTACTCTGACTAATGAGGAATGAAGTCACGTGAAGAAAAATTTATGAAGAAAAAAAAATTTGGGCCCATTCATTTCCATTTGATTGCCACCCTGAGAGAATAGAAGGTCAAAAACAATGAGAGTGGAAAGTTATTGATGGGATGAAAGAGCAGTATGTGCAAAACATGGCAAACCAACAATAGCTTCAATGACTTTACTTTGAATCATTATCGAGGCAGCAACGACAACACATGACTGAAAAGATTTTTTCTTAGTTTTACTTTTTTCTAGAAGAAGGCCATTGTTCATTATTTAATAAAAAAAGATCAAAAAAGGTAGTTAAGCATAAAATACCAAGCACTTTAATTAATCGCACTAGAAAAAAATTTGAGTGTGGAACATACCCTTTAATTAAATGTTAGAATGGAAATGTTTTTCTTAAAGAAGCACTAAGTGAAAATGTGTAGATATATTGTTTGTTGAATGGATTATTTCCAAAGACAAATGCTTTTTTAGTGCATTTAGAAATAAATTATCCTTAAAGAACAAAAATTAAGAAAATTTCAGTTTCAATAAATTAAAAATAAATGCACTTCTTTCGAAGCAGCTTAGAATTTTATTAATTTGAATCTGATATCGCTTCGCTTTTATTCTTCATTAGTAGTTAATCAAATTGTTCGATTATTTTTTGAGATTGAGTTATATCTGAGAAATTTTTATTTGAAATAGCGTGTTAGGTATTTATAACGTTTCATAGCTTTTTTCGCAGAGGTCTCTCTTGTATTGAAAATTTGGTTTTCTGTTTTGAATTTCAAGTAAAATTTCCTAATAGAATCGCATTGTATGGCATTAAAAAGACTAGGGAAGGTGTCACAAAACTTTTAATAGACTTAGTCAAAATAAAAGTTGTTGAGAACAATTTAAAAATGAAATAAATTACTCAAATGGTAATAAATTAAAATGGAATATATATATATAGTATATATGTATATGTATATATACATATATACATAACAGCTATGGTTGGATGTGACGGTAGGCATGCAAAAATCAATCAGGTAGGTAAAAAGATGCTCGTTATTGAAAGAAAAAAACATCTCGACAAGAAAAAAATTTCGTATCGTATTACGATTCGTGCCTTGATTCGTGTTTCGTCTGGTATAAGTACGTATCATTGATTACGTATACATAACTCTTTACTACACTGTTAGAAATTTCTTAGAAAAAATGTTTAAATAACAATTTATTGAATGGTTATTTTACCATATTTAGTAAAAACAGTCAAATAACCATTAATAAACTGGTAATCAAACTGTTAAGTGTGAAAAAAACTGTTCATTAACTGCTTTCACCTAATACTGTTAAACAACCAGAATTTTATCGCACCTACCAGAGCCACTTAGTTGAGCTACGTAGTTTTTTGCAAGTGCCATATCATGACCGAGCAGGCTTATCTGTCAATATCATGACCGGACGAACTGGAGATCGAGTCTTAGTGTTGGCACCGCAATGTTTCCTCCATTTCCTTGAGCACAAGAAAAATTTCCAGTATCCGACACTCTCCAATGCCCATTACCTTACAGAAAGCCGAGTTCCTATGTCTAGTTAAATAATATATATATTTTTTTGAAAAATGCTGGGAGTAAATTCTTTTCTAAAAGAGTATAGTTTTGTATTCATGGTTTCATTTGGACAAATTCTGATGTTTTTCATCATCACAATATGTTTACCTTTTTTCATTGTTTTTTCTTCCTGATGCCTCGCCTATTATGTTTGAACACTCAAACTCCTAAATTCTATTTTCTTAGTTACTACTATTGTTAATTTTAAGATTTCACTAAATTCTTTGAGGCCTTCTGGTGTTGCCATGAATCGCCACTAAGCCTACCTTTTTGAATCCTCCCTTTTTTTTTACTGCGAGGTCACGTGCGTGCACTTAGAGTCTACATTATTCTCCGGATGCCCCCTGATTCATGGTTTTATAGCCATACTTTTTGTAAATGGTTTCAAAACCATAAAAGAAAAAAAATGTTCTTTACTGTAAACTTTTCTTTTAATCGGATGGATATGTAGCTGCCAGTTATTTTACCCTAATTTTAGAATGAAAATTTTAACAGTGTATGTATACTATCGGAACAGGCGGGATTGCGCAAACTCTTTGCTTTTCATCAGTACTGAAGGGATAACAAAAATGAACTACAGCTATAGTTTTTTCTTATTTTACTTTTCTAAGTCACATAAAGTTCCATCTGTTTGAAAAGATTTGAACTGAAACTATAATTGAATTTTCGTTTTACATGAATTTTCTTGAAAGAATTTTTTTAACTTTAACTCGTCCCTTGATATAAATTTTTGTAAACCGTCATTCTAATTTGGGATTACTAGTATATTATTAATAAAAATAAAAAATTATTAAAATTTTGAATATGTTTATTTTTTCCATTTCAATAAATATTTTTGCTATAGGTTTACATATTCCTAATTCTGACTGCATTTCAACGCGTGAATCAATATTTTAGGCAATTCAAAATTATTTCATCAAAATATATATTAAAATTAATAATTTTATCAAAGTAGCCGCAATATGGAAAATATGGTCTCCTTAGTTTGATCAGGAGAGCGATCCAAAGTTTCGTCCTCATAATGTTAATGTTTGTTCCTCATCTTCTTTCATCATAATATCTAAAATTTATTTCCTCATAGCATTTTCCAATGTATATGCTCTAAAGCTCAATGCGATAAACTCTAATAGTTTTGTTTTTCTCCAAGGTCAAGAAGATAAGAGCAACAGAGCAAAATGGACAAAAAATAAATAAATTCCAAGACTCAATCTTTAAGTTTCAAGGGGGTGACCTCAAATATGTCACTTAATTAGTGCAGACGATACTTTAAGTTACGAAATTAGAAACAAAAATGTACTTTTTTTCAAATAAACAGTAATTCTTTTCAACGGAATTGAAACTTTGACCCACAAAATATTGGGGGTAGCCGTAATATGGGAAATATGATCTCCTTAGTTATTTCAGGAGAGCGATCCAAAATTTGATCCTCATAATGTTAATTTTATTTTTCGTGTATTTCTCCATATCTCAAAAAGCGCGAATGGATTTTTTTGCATACAATTTTAAAAATCGTTTTTTAAAATATAATTCTATGCAAAAAGTAAAGACATTAATGTTTCTTTTATTAGTTTATTTAATCGCCGTAACTCTTCTTATTGAAATTGTATTTGTTTTCATGGGTTTTGGACAAATTCTGGTACTTTTCATCATCACAATATGTTTGTTTCCTTTCTCATTTTTTTAATTGATGCCTTGCCTATTATGCTTGAATACTCAAACTCCTAAATTCTATTTTCTGAGAAACTACTATTGTTAATTCTTAGATTTCACTAAATTCCTTGAGGCCTTCTGGTGTTGCCACGGATTGCCACCAACCCTACCGTTTTGAATCCTCTTTTTTTTCTGAGAGATCACGCTTGCGCATTTAGAGCCCACAGTATTCTCCGGATGACCACTAACTAATTACTGCAGACAACGGGGTCGAAATGGGGTTAAGCTTTGATTAGTTTATTTATTAATAGTCGAAAAACTTTTAAATCTAAGGTACACAATTTTATACCTCATTGTAAAGAATTATATTTAAGATGGCAAAGATCAAAATTTTTGTGTAAGTGATCGAATAGTTCATGAAAAAACCAAATTTTTTAAATACCACTTTCTCAAAATTTTTTTTCTCAGAAACTGTTTGACGGACAAATTTCACATTTTGCTATTTAAAAATGGCATCCTTTGAATGACGTAATAAAATTGTATTGTTATAGATACAAATTTTTTCGACAATTTTTAAAATAAAATAATAAAAATAATAAATATCTACCAAGAGTTATATTTCTCAAAGAATTAATTATACTTGGATGTTTAATTCTTCAAAAAAATTTTTTAAAAAGTTTATAGAGATTTGGTAGGAATGCACAAAATATAAAATTAACCTTAAAGGGTTCAAACTTTGGACCATCCTCCTGACCAGAGTATTGGAACCATATTTCTCCCCAGCTTCCCCCTACATTTTAGGAGACAAAAGTCCGTCGGAACACAGGTAAGTTTATTTAGAGAAAGTACGTGCTTTTGTCTGATTTCTTAACTTGAAACATTGTCTGCTGTATTTAATTAGCATAATTGAAACAATTATCTCTAACCATTAAGATTGAGTGAACGTGAGAATCCGATCATCAGATAGAAAGCTATTTAAGGTGTTCTTTATTTCGCTCACTTAACAGCTGAGGTGAGTAGACGAATCTTGGTATCAATCTTGCTGACAGCCCATTAAATTTTCTTCCTCGAAATGCATTTTGCTAAAAATGAAAATGCAATGTGTGTGTTTCAATTTTGAATACACATTGTTTTAAAATTCGACTATTATTTATAACTTGTTTCGAAGCTATTTGAATACATTTGCTCAATTTTGAGAAACTTTTTTTACAGTGCCTGTATTGCTTTTGCAGGTAGTACGATAAGCCTTCTGAAGCTAACACGATTTTTTCAAAGTTTTTCTCAAACTTGTATTAATTAAAAGAATCATTATTGCAAAACCTATTTTTGAACCAAGGGGTTATAGATTTAAAGGCTTCCATTAATTAATTAAAATAAATGTGTAATAATAATATTTATGACTGATGAATGTAATGCTAAATAAATGCATACCATCTATATCTACATACATTCCTTTATATAATTTAGTTCAATATTGTCTGTTGAAATAAAACAGTACGCAATTCGAGTCCAATTTGATGTTGATTCAAAATATATGAACATAATTAACATTATAGTTTACGAAGTCCTTCGTGAATTGAAGTTTGATCCTTCGAAACATCTTATGGAGTTTCAATAAATGCATAATACATTATTTAAATGAATGAAAGATGACATTCATTCACATGAAAGGACATTTAATGTAATATATTTTAATTAATAATATTTGAGCTTAAGACGCAAAATTTGGATAAACAATCTTAATCAAAGAAAATTTAGGTAAAACAAAGATCTTAAAGGTATTATTGCGATATAAACCATCGATATAATATTATAATTCTTCAAATTATTTTATTAGATATTTTTATTTAATTGGAAGAATGGTGTAATATTCACCAAATGCATTTGCAATATACAGGTACTATAACTATATAATCTGAGCATAAATTTGTCATGTATGGCACTAAAAGTACAGATATTTAGTCATAAGTTAAATCTTTGCCATTATTTTTGCTTTTTTAACTGATGTTAATTTTCGATTAAAAAATTACATGCACCTACATAATAAGTCGGTTCTTACTTCTTTCCCATTTCTTTTTTTAAATAATTTTTTTCACGAAAAAGAAGAACAAAAAATAAAGTGGTTGAACTTCACTGTGTTCCTCGCCAGCCCTCACAAATACACCTCAGCGATAATTTTATACATGCGAAGATGGATTTAAAAGGATTTACGAAGCGTTTATAGATTCCAGTTGCTATGCACTAATAGGTTTGTGGATCCCTGACTTATGCATAGTTCACCAAAACATAAGGACCACTCTTAATAAACTTAGAACTAACTATCAGATCTTCATGCACTAGGACTCAATCTAAATGGTTTGATGGGGTAACCTAAAATATGCTAATTAATTAGGTCCCTATTTTTTAGTTAGTTTTTTTTAAACTAGTTGCAGCACTAATCAAATACGTAATACAAATACAAAAGCCAATAAAATAGGCACTTTTGTGACCGTTTTCCTGAAAATTAACTGTTCATTAAGGGGTTAAACTATTTAGACTTATATTATTTATACATAAAGAAAATATTAAGAATCAAAATGATGTTATATGGATTCTCAAAATCAGTCCTTCGGATGAAAAAAAAAAGATTTTTTTAATTATTTTTCGCAAACTTTTTGCTAAGTTTTTAATGTTAATTCTTGTCAACAGGCGTAATTATAAATTTCCATTTTTTTTTATTTTGATTTAAATGAGTTATGATCCTACCTTTTGAGTACTGTCCACTACAAAAATTAATCAGAATCCCAATGTCGAAACTGGTATGAATGAATTAGTTTAAAAGCTCGTAATGGATCTGCAAATTTGATGTTGTGTAAAAAATCAGAAAAATGACTCAGAATTTTTTTTTACTCTTATTCAGTTTACTTTAAATTTGAGTGTATTATTATATACCAATCCAATGCAGTATCAAGAAAAAGTTTAGGGGCTTAAAAAAGTGCTATTAGTTGAAATAGTTGAATGTTATAAGTTGAAGAATGTATTTTCAATTGTTCATATGTTATTCCATAGTGTTGTAGGCAAGCAATTATTAATCGTAAGTAACTTAGTACAGAAACAAATTGTAAAAAGTAAAAATGTGTTATTTTTGAAAATATGTGGTGCTCCAAAGTAAAGATTAATCTTGAGTTTTAATATAAATACACACTATCAAATTTTAAATATGTAAAATGGCCAGCAGGATGTGGCTGCAGGGCTGAGCCCGAGAGGACACCTCCGTAAGCCAAGAAATCAAAATAAGAGTCATTTGCGTACGTTAAAATAGTCTTCGCAAAAAATAGTTAAGGAATCTATGTATTGGCTATTGATTGATTATAAATTTAGTGCCATAGCTCTTTTTCTTATCCTTACGCATTCAAATGTTTTGGCGAAAAAGGAAGAGGGAAAATAATAACAGAATTTAATGAAACCAATCCATTTGGCAACCGAATAACGGTTTTGGAATTCTATGCTAATGTGTTAGGCAGATGTAGAGGGAATCTCTAAAAATAGATTTTATTTTGCACTCAATTCAAGGATGTGGTGTAAAAATATTGCAGATTATACTAATGATTTTTATTTATTGAAAAAAGATTAAATAAGATAATATATTATTTTTTTAATCTTAGAAAATGAGTTATACATATTTCAGCATGAAAATATTCAATTGTAATAAATTTACAAATCAAAACCAAAGTGGTTGGACAACTTTGATTCTCTTTGTGAGGTAATACGAAAGTTAAATGATTTGTGATGTCTTCCAAGATGTATATTCAAAAAAAAATAATAGTTTACAGCCCACAAGAAAAAATTTCAAAATAGCTAAAAAAATAGAAACCTAACATCCGAACAATTTTTGATTCAATTGACGGATTTTTAAGCACTTAGACAAAATCTTAATGGCTCTAAGGAGTGTTATCTCAAATATGCTAATTATCTAGTGCAAGCGATATTTTAAGTTACGGAATCGGAGACAAAAACACACTTTCTCTGAATTAACATACATTTTTGTTCAACTGATTTGGATTCCTTGCTCCAGGAAATATAGGTATAACTGCTAACAGGAAAATAGTAGGCCGAGATAGCCTGGTTGGTAGGACACTGGACCCATGTCCAAGAGTTCGTGGGTTCGATCACCGCCGGTCAAAGACCCCCATGCAGTAAATGGTAACTTATGCACGTTAAAGATGTTGAGTCGCAAAGTCCTCCATGTTCCCATAACAAATCAATTCCTCTGGGGTTACTGATACAGGAGTTTCCTTGTCTTCTGGATTGGTTCAAAATTACAAGGCTACGAAGTTGAACATTAGTAGCAGTAAATATGAAATTGGGTCTGCTGTTCAACGACGGATATATAGCTGGAAAATAGGATCCTAACATTTTAGTCAGGAAACCGGTTGAAAATTTGAACCCTTTAATGTTACTTTTACTTTTTTCAGTTTTTCACCATATTTCGAGCACTTTTTAAGCAATTGAAGAAGAATTGTCCAAAATTTGTCTATTCAAAATATATTCCATTCCAAAAAGTAAGTAATATTTAATAATTATTTATTATTTTTATTACAATATTTAATAACAGTTGAAACACATTTGAATTGTGAGGTTTGGAAATGTATATATGATTTTAAAGAATGTAATTTTGAATGAAAAAAAAATATTTGAATGACATTATTTAAATAATTTTTGATAAACGGAATTTTAAGAAAGTTAGATATTGAGTTTTTTCAGGATTACGCAGAACATGTCCAATTCATTTCCATTTACGTCTTTCAATTTCCTGTTCAATCGGCTTCTGTTTTAATTTTCTATGGAAAAATTTAAAGCAGAAGAAGTTTTGATTGGAACCCTCAGGGCAATAGAAAAAGAGGAACACCTGGAAATACTTGGCGCAGGATGATTGTAAGTGAACTGACAACGGTAAGAAAGACAATATATGTAGCCACAAATGGAGTTAGATGGAGAGGGATGTGATAGAGGCCCTATGCTCCAATTCGAGTGAAGAGGAATATGTATGTATGTATGCAGATATTCAAAGTCGATTTTGTTTAAAGGAAAAATGCAGCAGTTTCTCACGTGCTTTTCTATGCTTAAGTCTGATATGACCACTACTGAACAGTCGCATTTCAGCTTTTTCTTATGATTACTTACACTTTGCCAGTTGTGTTTGGTTTATTTATTTATTTATTATCACAGCATTATGGGCAATAATCAGAGAAAACGATTATTATTTCAGCACCAGCATATCGTTATAGAGAAAAATGTAACGTAAATATTCTTGCAAAGTTTTGATGAGCACTAAAAATTTGATATTCCTCAAAACAATATAGTGTTGATAATCGTTAAAAGTGACACTGCTATTTGGATTTATACACAGACTTAGAGGTTGGGCACCTCCAAGAGCAAGGCACATCGGCCTGAGGTTATTTGTAACCAAACCCTAAATCATGATTAGCAAGAAAGCCCTATAGCTGAAATAAAGTTCAGCAAACACCTTACAGGAACATCGTGCAGTTCCCAGCCCTTAATACAATGTAGCCCTAAATGCTCAAATCTTTGAGCAGAATAGACCTCACAATCACAGAGTATATATGCCGTGATGTCATTTCTTCAAGTTGACAACCTCTGCAAAGAGGATTAGTTTCAATACCCACTACGTATAGGTGTCTTCTGAGGATGCAGTGTTCAGTGAAAATACCAATGATCTTCCTCAAGCTGTTCCTGTTTAGATATAAAAGTAGTTTTTGACGTACATTGGGACAGTCACGATTCAGCTCCTTTGCTTTTCTCTGACCGTTTTTGTCTCGCCATTGCTCATGTTCAATTTTACCATAGAATTTGAATATAGATGACCTAAAAGAGGTGGGAGAAATTCGCAAGGTGGATTCCAATTATACATGAAACTAACTTAATAAAATTTTTATTTTTTAGCAACAGTATGTAATTTTTAATTTTACACAGCAAAACAAACCTTTCCTCGGATAAAAAATAAATATTCGAAGTCAGAGCAAAATGTTCAATAATAAACATCTATCAAACTCATTTGACAAACAAAAAGTTAAATTTTGACTATCATTATCCATAGAATAATGAATTATCTTAATTTATTTTATTTAATACATATATCCTCAGTCATGTATTTATATAACTTTCATCACATATACTGAAAAAGTATATAAATTTATGCATGTCGATTGAATTCAGACCCAACAAGCAGTATAACCGCTAAAATCTGTTGGAAGATTTTGTTCTCCTCTGTGGTAAATAGTTTTCCAATAACTCTGGAATTGACGTCTACGATGAGAATTATTGGTTTCAGAGCTTCGAGACATATTGACTACTACCGCCTCATTCACCAAAAAATCGATTTATTTAACTTACCCTCACTTAAGAAATAAGTCGTTAATTTTACGCCCATTTTCAGTATAAATAATCGAAGCGAACGTCTCTTCATATTTAAAAGTGAAACGACTTTCGACGTATATCAATTTTTTTATGTTAATAATTCAGTAAAAGGAATGAAGTGAAAGTGTATAATACTAAATGAACTAATTTCCGTAAGTAATTTATTTTTATATTAATCGAGCAAATTATGTCGAATTACTTTCGCATAATTGTCATAAAATAGTAGTTTCAAATGCTCTGATTAGATTTCGAAAATATTGTTATGCAGATTAGAGAATACATGGTATATATTATAATACGTGACCATTTATATCTTTAAATAAAATAGCTATGCAGATTAATTTATTTAAAAATTAAAGCTTAACTCCTGTTGAATATTTAAACATTTTAAATTGAAATTCGAGAACGAAATTCGAGAACGATAATTTTTGATAGCGCAGCAACAAATTGTTTATCCTTTAAATGGTAAAAACACAATGTTCTACTTCTTACTAGAGCAAAACACTATTTTGGTTTTCTAAAGAGGTTAATAAAAAAAAATTACATCGATTAGTAAATAAGTTTTCAGCTGAGAAAATTATGATTTGATCAATGACCAAATTTTACTTGAAATAATACTTGAAAATAGGTATTGAGATCACAACTACCAATGTTCAACTCAGTAGCCTTGTAATTTTGAACTTAATAGTAGACAAAAATAATTCCTAGATTAAGTATTGGAAGGAGGACTTTTTGATGGAACTAATCCGCATTTGCATTACATAGAGAGGAAAGCCACGAAAATCTCCCACTATTAACCTGACGTCAAGGGAACTCAAACACGTGATCCGTCTACCACTGAGGTTATATTAAGTCAGCACTGCGGTCGGTGCGAGCGTGTACGGAATGCGTATCAACCAACCATCGCTTTGGTTCGAACCAGAGTCACATCTTTGGAAGGCGAGCACTCTATTCCTCTATTCCCTAAATCACGGCGACTCTTTCAACAGCATTTGTCAATTTTCTAATAAAAATAATATTTATTTATGCAAAACTTTAAAAAACATGCATAAAATAATTATATATTATACTTATATGTAGCTTCATTCTTATGGTATCTATATTTGCACTGAGTGAATAATTTTTTCATCTTTTTAAAAGAAATCAAGTAGAAAAACCGTAGATTTTAATTATGTTATAATTAAGTTAGATTTTTAGTTTTATAAAAAAGTTTCATGAAGAAAATTAGCTTTATAACAAAAAAAAAATTAAACAGTTGAAACATCAAATGAGTGGATAGAAGCATAAAATAAAAACTTTTTTTATGCTCTTCATGAAAAAATTTTCATTTTCTAAATAATTCAAGTACTATTCGTTCTACAAGAACGACTTTCAACACTTTTAGAGTCTCAATCTTTTTGTCTTTTTCTATGTTCGCTATAATAGATAGTCCCACTTTCACAAATCTTTGAAACTTGGGCGCGCTATCTTTCTTAAACTTAGTTTCTCCCCCCGCATTTGAATTGCAGAAGTTACGCAAATGACTTCAAGTCAAGAGGCCTAAATAGTTCACAAGTAGCTATTTAAGATTCTTTCTCTTATTCCAGCCTTATTTCTTTTTGCCCGAGTAGATAAATAACTTTCTGAAAGAAGACGCATGCTGTAAAGAATATTTTCCCATTGCGTGTTTCTGGGAAAAGAAGGGATCGTTAAATTGGTGTCGAAACGAAGATAACTGGATTTAATGGAGGAGGTAGATTAAGAATTTCAAAGAGCGTTAATTTCACCTCGGTTTAAGAAATCTTGATTAAGCTTCCTCAACTCGAATAGGTGTTTATAATTTTTTTGATACTCTATGAGAAATTGGAACAATGGTTGCAGTTAGGGAAGATTTTTAACCGCCACTTTTTGTCTTTAGCTATCTGTAAAACTTTAGAAACACTATAACGACATTAGGGCATAAATATGATTTATTTCTTAACGGTAAAGCTATGAGTAATGGCTTACTTCTAACTACAGAGAAAAAAAAACACTTTTTTTCTGAGGCATTATTTTTGCCGTCCAATCAATACATTTTTAGTCGCTATTTTTCTGCGGTGTAAGTAAAGCATTGCTATTTTTTCAGTCGAAAATTTTATTTTATTTCATGGAGCCTGTTTGAACATTATAACGTTTATGTGAACGGTATAACGTTTCAGAAACATACAATATATTTTAAAATTAAAACTCAGATGTTTACACAACTTTTAAGCCCAGCATCATGCTACAGTCTTAGAAACTAAAGCGTAGACATAACTAAGTACTTGCTAGCAAATGAAGCTTTTTTTATGATTAAATATTTGCAAAAACCAATAATAATCTAGGATGGAGAAGTAGGAAAATAAATGTTTTTCCTAATGAATGTGTAACAAATGAAATAAATCAATTCTTAAAAAAATAAAAAGTAATTATCTAACCGAATATAATTCGCTATTGAAAATAAAAGGAGCAAAAATAGTTAATATCAAATTTGTATTTAAGAAAAAAAAATAACAACTATCCTTTTTGTTTAGATAAAGTTTCAGAAAAAAATTTAAGATGGATTTACTTTATTTAATACTATTTGAAGCATAATTTTCTAGTCAATCTCTTATATTATTGGTAGAAAACAAATATATGAAAATTTTGCTTGAATTTTTTATTTAATTAAAAAGCTCAAAAGTATAAATATTCTTATATTTGATTTCCCTTTTTAGGGACAAAAATTTAAATTTATATTAAAAACAAAACTATAAAAAGCTTACATTTGTGTCTCTTATTAGACCACTGATAATAGAAGTAAGCAGTAGACAAAGTATACCGCCAAGACCACATTTGATTTCTATAATAATTTAGATAAGTCTTTAAAAAATTGAACAGATAGATAAGTACTTTATTTACGTCACACTAGAACTGCACAAAGGGCAATTTTTATTTTATTTTATTTTATGACCGCCGTTGAACAGTCGGCCCAATTTTTGGGTTGTCGACATTCAGGAAGACATCCCTGAAGATATCCAAAGAAATGCCATCGCAATTTTGATCCTCTGCAGAGGTAATGTCACTCCTGCAATGAAAGCCTGACTATCTTCGAGCGCTGATACTGCTCATCCTCGGTCTATACGCAGACTGATCTAAGTGGTCACCCACCCGCTTACCGACAGCAGTGAGTGATGCTTGACTTCCGTGTTCTACTGGGAACCGTGTCTTTAGGATCAGTTTACTGCTGGATTAAGAATTGAATTAGAATAATTTTTATCTAAAAAGTATACGACTTTGGGGTCGTGAACGAATATTTAAAAAAGGAAAAGCGAAATCGCTATCAAAATCTGGCGAATAACAGAGGGAGGCCTAATTAAACAGGTTTAATTGGAGTTTGAAGTAGTTTCGAATAATTGTCCTTGTTGTTTATTGCATCCAATTTAACTGAGATTTGCAATATTTCAATAACGTTTCCCTGGTAAAATATTAGTCTGAAATTCCCAATGTTGATGCGTTGTTTTAATTTTGATAAAATTCTAAAAAATAAATATTAAAAGGGGTATTAACACAGCATTCTGTATAGCTTTATAAGGTACATTAAAGTAATTCCGAGTTTTGATAGCTTAAAACAGACACTTATTATAACTGAGTAAAAATCTTGACCGAATTTATTACTTAAATTATTATTAAAATATAAACATAAGAAATTAAGACTTAAGCGGAATGTAATTCCTAGGAAAAATAATTTTTTTTTGCATATTATTAAATTTTTTTCTTCTTTTGAACATGTTTAAACCGAACATAAATAGATATGCACGCATTTAATGAATAAACATAAACTTCGCTTTGTTTCTTTAAATATTGGAAATTTTTTTAATTTACCTGACACCTAAGTTCAGAATGAAATTCTGTACTCTGATTCCATATGCAATTTAAGTACGTGTTAATCGATTAAATTAAATTTTATAGAGTGCACAGTAATTATTTGAAATCTTAGTCTTGAATTTGGGATTTAAAAAAAATTGTTGATATTTGAAAGGAAAATATTTGAGATAATTCAAAATAATTTTTTTATTATTATTCATGTTTGTTGAAACTTGAATTTTCCTCTTTTTTCACGAAAAATTCAAAAATCTATGTTGCCTAACAATTAGGTCTAGATACTGAAAAAAACACTTTAATTAAAAAATGTTTAACCCACATAAAAATCCTGCTATTCGAAAATATAAAAATATTTTATTTTTGTTGATAATAATGGCAAAGAAAGTGTTAACTACGCAATAAACCTGATTAGGGAAAAAAATAATCGATAACAGTAATTCAATAATCGATAACAGTAATAACAGTAAATAATAACAGTAATTAATTCCAGATTTAAGTAACTTTTTAACTTACATTAAAAATTGTTACCTTTTTTAACTGTGAAAGCCTCCTAACTAAACTTTCGTAATCAGGAGATAGTTGAAAGTTGAAAATTAGGAAACTATTCATTGCTTGTTATTTAAGATTTTTTTTTTCTTACGAAGCTTTTTTTACAGCGATATTACTGAAATTTTCAGAACGCATAAAATTTTCGAAACAAAATTTTATAAATTCATCATATAATTTACGACGAAGGAGAATCCAAAATGAAAAAACATCATTCATATTATGTGGAATATTTTTTTTTAGAGGTAATGTGAAATTTACTGCCTTGTACAGGCGTTCAAAATTGATTTATTCACCATATCATGATAACAAAATCTACTATAACCATATATTTAATATCCTTTAATGAAGGATTAAAATGTGGACTACTCTTGTGCTGAATTAGTTGACCTAACGAAATAGGAAAAATATAAATATTTGAAAGGTTCGTATCGCTATCGTTCCTGTAAAAACAAATATTGAATTCACTGTTCTATACATCTCAGTATTTCTAACAAAATGTCAAGAAAAAATTATAAAATGACAAATGTGAAACATCGAAAATGTAATAAATTCTCTTGGTGTTTTGCAATTTGAATGATTTTGTGAAATATATACAATCTACAGACCGCTAAACGAAAGAAAAACACTTTGGCTTGAATGATGGGATGGAAAAGTAGATGAGAGCATGAAAAACTGCTGTTTTGTCATTTAAACAAAATCTGATTTTAAATTGGGATTATAAATTACTTAAGTAATAACATAATTGAACTTAAGAAGCTGCTAACTATTAATTAACTATTAACTAATAATGACACCTAAGTTAATTACTAGCTTACTATTAATTAGGTTACAGAATTATGCACATAAGTGTACTTTTTCTCAATAAACATATTTTTTTCAGATTTCGATTTTTAGCTACGAAGTATAAGGGTTGCTGCAATCTGGAAAACAGAGTCCCAATATTTATCTATCTATCTATCTATCTATCTATCTATCTATCTATCTATCTATCTATATATATATATATATATATATATATATATATATATATATATATATATATATATATATATTTATAAAAAACATGTATATTAAGATTTTTATTTTATTTTTCCTTTTGCAGCTTCTTTTTTCATTTTTCTACAATGCTACATAGAAAAGTTATACTTTATTTATTAAATTTGTTTTAGAAATTCTTCTACGTCTTTTAATCGTATTACTTTCTCAGAATATGATTTATGATTTATAAATCCAAAATAGTTATCCTAATGTTCTTAATCTTGTTGAAAATCCTGATGAAATTATTGACTTTAACTTCATATATTTCCAATTAATTAAATACTAAAACTGTTGCTTAAGAGACTGATATAATAAAATAAATAATTTAAGTGTCAACTCTAATAAACTCGTTGTTAGAAATTCCATTAATTCAATTAATATTTTTAATACTTTATTTAATTAGAAATATTTGTTTATTTAATATAAATATTTATTTCAAAAGTTTCTTAATATTTTCATCCATCGTTTATATAATACGAACGACTTCCCAATTTTTAGAATAAATATTTAATTTAGGTTATATAATTTCTGTATTATTAATTAGTTCTTAGTATACATAGAAATTAGATATAGTCAACACTTAGTAAGTTTTGTTTTGCCCTTTTGGCTTTTGTATAAAACTTATTTACTCAATTTATAACAATATGTAAACTACATAATGCGGAAAAATCCTTCAGTATTTAATTATTTATGTTTCATTAATTAGAAAAATCTAATTTAAAACATTATAAAAAAGTAAAAGCATTTGTGACTATTTATTGAAAAATATAAATTCATTTTTAAATTTTATTTCAATTCAGATTAGTAAAAAGCAAAAATTAGGAACTATAGAAAAATGATACTTAAATAAAAAGAAGATTTATAAAAATGATAATGATCTTATTGAGTCAAACATTTGGAAATTAGAATATATGACAGGCAAACAAAAAAACATTAAACATTTATTTAATTTTTAGTTTAGTTTCATAGCGAGTATTCTAAGAATTATACATAGCTCTTATTTTTTGAAGAAATCATTTTTAAATTATTTCTATTGATTTAAAGTATACTGAAATAAGTTCTTTCTTCTCACGATAAAAAAATGAACTGGTTTTTTAAC
Organism: Parasteatoda tepidariorum; assembly: GCF_982258835.1. Classification (NCBI taxonomy): domain Eukaryota; kingdom Metazoa; phylum Arthropoda; class Arachnida; order Araneae; family Theridiidae; genus Parasteatoda; species Parasteatoda tepidariorum. The sequence goes on from NC_141766.1 coordinate 52,452,100, forward strand.
AGAGTCATCAATTTTATTACAATTATTCCATCCTATTTTCATCTCTGCATTTTAAAACTAAAATCTAGCATGTCCAATTTTTCAGTCTCATTTGATGGAAACTGCTATTTATGACACTGAGAAAAAAGATAAATACCACTTATCATAAGCTCCATTGAAAATAAATTTATTCTTTTCTCGATAATATCCTACTAGTTGCATCCAACTCAAATTTTTGTATGTACTACGTTTTTCCCTTTTAAGGAAAGATATATTTCTTCTGCAAATTAAGTGCATCTTCTTCTGCAACTTAGAGAAGAAACATTAGAAGTGTGTGATTTCACATTCCAACTCCCATGACGGAATTCACGCTAAAGTAAACTGCTATGACCAGACAGCTAAAGCTAATGTAATTTATTGCATAAACCAATCGCGCCTTAACATTTGGAAAATTTTTTTCAATGTTACTGGGTGATGTCTTAAGGTGATTTGTTTTCAATGTCTTCAGCTGCAGGCGCAATGCTATTATATCAGACAAGGTATGTGGTCAGATTAAAGAAAGAAATTTTTTCTTATGTTTTAGTATCTATGAGAACTCTCATAGATACTCATGAGAGTTATCTTCATTCTACTAATAAGCTTCCTGCATATATATATATATATATTTAAAAACCTCCCGTCCTCGGCGGTCAAAATTTCCCTGCGGACAACGGATTTCTCGAATCCAACGTCCGCGCGGTCGGCCATTTTCCCGTTATTGTTCGTGATACATTTTAAATTTTTGTTATCTTACAGGAGTCTAGCTCCTCACTTCTAAAATGGCAATCTAAATTTACCTTCTTTTATTACTGTATAATGTAATCCTAGTAACTACTAATTCATTGTGCAATTTATATAAATGCTTGTAATAAATAAGAGAAAATTATATTTTTATTTATTTAGAAGCTACGGGTTAGCTTCAAAGGGTACATTGTTGGACAAGCCGTCCTCGGAGACGAGTAAAATTTCTGAGTTTTTTCGATCCCTGATATATATACATACATAATTCAACAAATTTTCAAATATTCTTCAAATTATTCATTTTCAATGAAAACTATTCGTTTTCAGCTTCCGAAGTTATAGTTTTTTTTGCAGCACATTAAGCAATACTTTACCGAAAAGTAAATTTTACCAAATAAATTGTTCTTATATCATTCGCTAAGGTCTCTCGATAAAATTACTTAATTTTACCACATTTACCAAATTTCATCACTCATTATAAGACCATAATCTTTACCAAAGCACTTCTGTAAAAATTAGTGAGCGTTTGGGTGTTTCCATAGAACCAGAAACTGCCTTCTGGTAGCGAAAAGACGCATGTGTGGACGCTTGAAGATTATCGTGTTGCATATCTTTGCATTATTTATTATAATGCGCCATTAGGGTTAAGCCAGCGTAAGATGAATGCATTATGAATGCATAGAATTCGATAGAAATTTAACATGTTTCTATTTAAAACTTTTTTACTTAATTGATAAACAAATTATTAATCAAAGAATTTTATTTTTTTAAAACGATAAAATTGCACAACTAATTCATACTAATTATTATACCTTAAAACTTTTGAAAGAAATCTACTGGGTGTACAAAGTCACATAGAGATTTAAAATATTTTCAGAACTGATGAAATATTCATATTTTTAAGCTAAATATTTCAAAAGTACATTTTATGTTCAAGAACTTTTTCATATTATGAAAGCAAAATGCTCTTACGACTAAATATAGATTTCTTAGCAGTTCTTTATTTTATACTAGATGTATAAGACTTTTTCAAGACATTCCTTTGAGAATTGTTGTCTGTTTAGATTCCTTTAAGGTAGTTCTTATATTTTTGCAAAATATTTGCTTTTCACTCGATGCATAAAATGTTTTCCACTGATCTCAGAAATCTTTCTTTGTTGGTTTTACAGATTTCATGACTTGAATTTCTTTTTTAAATCTAAACTAATTTTTTTTAATTTTCTTCTCTAATCATAGAATTTTATAAATTCCTAATATTACAGAAATGTTATTTGATAAAATTTCATTTAAGAGAGCTCTTTAAAAGCTTTTTATAATTATTTTTGTTAAAGGATACAATAGAAATCGCATTGATTTTGTTTTTTTTTTTTTAAATTTAATATTTTATTTTGTTTTGTATTTTGTAATGTAAAGTTATTTATTTATTTACTTTCTTTGCTATATAAGAATTAAATCTGCTAAGATAAAAACATAGATGCTGTAAAAAATTGAAAAGAAAACTTTGTAAGTATTACTGTTTCATTCTTCATTATACTTCATGGTATTAAATCCCTAGTTGCTTTAAAAAAAAAAAAGGTACAACAGACGACTTGTTTCAAGCGAGCAAAAATAGGCGCTCATTCCTAAGACTCACCAGAAGGGAATGAGGAAGCATAAGTGACTTGATACGGAAATTATGAAGTTATCATCGTAAAATGGAAAATAAATGGAAAAAATGATACAAGGAAATCCGTAGTAGTCGAGAAAGTAAGTAAAGGTGAAAAAACAAAATTAGAAAAACAGCAATAGACGAGAGTAGCAAATCTAGACAGCATCCATTTCCACTCTATATGTAGAAGTTATAAGGAACTAATGTCGGTAATCATATATAATCGTCATTCATATAAATAAAGCAAAATTTCAGGGCATCAGGATGGGGTTTATGCAAATTTTTGGTAACGAATATTTTGTTTTATTTCATCAAGTATATAGTTCCGTTTCATCTTCTCACCCAATCACCCACTATGGCGTAGCGATCCCTTTTCTTTTAATATACTCTATTGGTCTGAAAAACATTCAATATTATCTATGATGATATGTGCATTTGCTAACTGAATTGGTTTGAATTGGAACCCAGTAGATAAGGGAAATCCTGGATCAAGCATTTGAAAAAACAAACCTTCGTGAAGGACTTTTTCATGGAACTAACCATCATTTGTGTTACAGGTAGAGGAAAACCACAAAAACCTCCCACGATTAGTCGACTACAAGGTGACTCTAAAGCCTGATTCGTCTACTACTATTGATAAACGGCTGTACTGTGGTTGGTGAGAGCTAGATCCAGAATTCATGTCAATCATTGCAGGGATTCGAGCCTGGTCTACCTCATTGGAAGGCGAGTGATCTATTCCATGAGCCACTGTGGATCTTACATAGTGGGATACAGGAGACGATCGGAAAAGTGTTCCTGAAAATGACCTAAGGACATGGCATCAGAGTTTGACCCCCTGCGGAGGGTATGGTTCTCCGCCTTTTGTGGTCCTAAGATCTGCGCGAAGTCGAGCACTTTATTGTAGAACAATTTAACGAGGTAAGACCCCACGCACTCTCGGTCCCTGCACAGGCAGATCAAAGTGTCACCTACCAGCTCACTGACCACTGCCAGTGTTGCTTGAATTTGGAGTCGAATCGGAAACTGTTAGGGCTAACTTTAATTCATAATTGTGAATTTTATTACCAATTAAAACGTGACGAGTTCAGGCATTATATGTTTCCATAGTCTTGAGCTTGCTAGTTCTCTCACGGAATGCTTTAAAGCAATATCATATGTATAACCGGATGACGCTTGTTGTTCCATGGAGGGCTTTGCTGACTATTAAATCAAAGTTCGCGTCCCGTTAGTAGTTACGCGGCTCCTTCCTGTAATTTTTCCCAATTGTATTCAAAGTGAAGCTTGCTTGCTTGAACTCAAATACAATGTCGGAAGTGCTGGTTCTATTGTAATTGTTTTTGGGTCTCTGAGACCTTCTTCTTGGGTTAATGAAAAGCTCTCAAAACTTCTTTCCTATTATTTGATGTAGTCTACCAATGTATTTAAATTTATATTCCTGGGACTCTCCTTCTTTTCAGTTCAGACTTTCTGGAAGTTTCACAGAAAATTAACTCTTCGCTTTCTTAAACTTTGTTTCGTTACAAGATTTACACAAAAGTCAACATTATTTATCGATAATTTAGTGCCGCATTAGTTCATATTGTTTCAACTGTTGCAAAGAGCTGATAGTCGAAAGTGTTAATGCACATGTGTGTTTGTTATAATTTGGTGAAATTGAGTAATTTTTCTTTTTAATATTTTTCGATTGTTTGTAATTTTCTAATTGTATCATTTCTTAAAAAACAATAAAAACTTTTCCACACCCACTACGTTTAATTAACTGTTTAAATACAATTTTGATGTTCTAGCACAATTTTTGATTCGGTTGCTGTAGCAGAGTGTTCAAAGTAGGGAATAATAAAAGCTTTTAAAAAAATTCAGAACAGATGATTCTAAATTTTTGAAAAAGTAGTTGAGAGATATTAGTGTCCTCAATGTATTTTTAAATCCATCAATAACTATATTTCAAATTAGAAAAACTTAAAAGAATTTGAATATAATTTTAAAAATCTTCTTCTAAATTCTTAGTGAAGAGCAAAAAGTTTCGTTTATTAAATACTGATCATTTGACTCGAACTACTTTCAGAGAAAAAAATATTTGAAATTCTCATATTAAATTACAATAATAAAAATTTAAACCGCTTATTCTCAATAAACGCTTATTCTAAACTACTACATCTAAAAAGGGAGATACTTTAGTTTCAAATGTTTATAAAAACCTTTTTTTTAAAAAAAAGTTTGTTGCAATTTAAAGATAAAATAAAATAAAAAAAGCATAAAGTGTGCATATGTTTAATCAGATCAGATAACAGACAATTTATCGTGATATGATAATGCCAAAGTGAAAAAGCATTAAAGTTACAAATAAAAGAATTAATGCATTAAAATACATTAGAATGAAGAAAATATTATAAGCGAATTTATTTAAATTTATGTAAAAAAATGGAGAAATATTTACACATATCGTCATTTATATTTGCTACATTTTTAAATTTTTGCTACTTTTGATATTAAGAAAAATACAAGCATAAATTACTGTTACTTTTTGAGTCAATGCAAACAGAAAATTTCAAATTTAAATTAAATTTTTTCTTATTTTTTTTGAAAATATTGAAATTCTTATCGAATTTAAGCACTTGAATAAAATATTTTAAATGCTTCTTAAGGAATCTGATTAAAATATATTTAGTAATTTTTCAGTTCAAGAATTTCGAATTTGATATATTATGCACTGAAACTTGAAATTAATTCATTGAAAGTTTAAAAACGTTTTTTTAAGCACATTCATTTATTAAAAATTTTTATTATTCATTTTTTTTTAAATTTTGTTTTTCCCATAATGTTTGTTAACATTATTTATAGAGAATAGATTACTGTCATTAGTCCAAATATTACAGTTAATATCGCAGCACATCTTGCAGAAACATTAGAAATGCAACTGTCTTTTTTTAATTTAGATGTAAAAATTAAAATAATATACAATTAAAATACTTATTTTTAATTTAGATGCAAAAATTAAAGTAATATGCAATCAAAATATTTTTCAAAAAGGAATAAATGTTATCGTTAGAGCAGATTTTCTCTCGACATACTACTGTAATAAAAAAATATCGGGAATGCTTCTCTTAAATTGATTTGTAATCGACATCATCGACTCTGTAAAAATACTCCGTAAAATTACCGGTTTTAAACCAGCTGCTGGGTTGATAGTGAAAAACCGTAAAACTTATGAAGTAAATTCATACCATTCGATTTCTTACTATAAAAGAAAAAGTTTCCTCCGTAAATTTTAAAGAAAATGTGAAAGTAAAACGGATGTAGGTAAAAATTTTCTCAGTCAAAGTTAAGAAGCAATTCTATACTCGCACTACTTAAGAATATTTCATGCCAACTCTGTGGTCCGTGTCATCTGGGAACAGAATACGTAGGTCCACTCAAGGCTGGGGTTTGAATCTGGGTCATCTCGTTCAGAAGCGAACACTGTGTCAGCCAAGCCACCGCAGTTCCTGTGATTTATTGAGCAGAAAAGTCTTAAATTGTTATAACCTTAAAAGCAATACTTATTGAAACTATATTGACGTGTAAAAATGAACTATAGTGACCCTAAACGTGTTTGGCTACTTAACTTGCCCATATATTATATCTAAAGAAAGATAATAATCACTTTTCTTAACAATAAAATTGAATCGTAACTTCAGGTTAATTATATCATCTCTGTTACACAATGAAAGTATTACGAAGTACACTTGCTATTAGTACATCTACTTATGAAGGTGTACTAATGTTACATAGACGCACGTATAGGCTTTAATAAAAATTTAACTATTTGTGATTTTTCAAACGTTGTTTTTATAATGGCGTTTTAATAACGATGGATTACTTTTGTAATTTTATGACAGTAAGTAAATATTTTCTTTCTCTCTTTCTTTTTCTTTTTTGGTAAAAGATTATGACAACTTTTGTTCTAAAAAAGAAAAAGAAAACAATTCCAAATAGTTTTACTTAGATTATTTACAATAGTTAGATTAATTTTTTATTTTACAGGAAAATCAGTTTTTTTTAATCTATTATCAGAAGTATCTACTATCTATTATCAGAACAACCTACAAGAAAACTTTTAATTATATTAATTCGCGCTATGATATGAAAAGTTCTTAGTAATAGGAAATTAAAATTAAATATTAAGAGAGATCATTACGGAATACCCTGCTAACAACAAACATTCACTATTTTGACATATTTCTGGAGCTGCAAAAATAATGTGAAATTGTCTTTCACATATTTTTACAAATTTGTTAAGATTCAAAAATTTTACTGCTGAATTTTCTTTTCAATTACAACAATTAATTACCGATTAATTTTTTGTTTTACACAAAAATAAGATTTTTTTTATATTGTCAGAAGTTATTTTATATAAAAATCAGATGTTTTAAAATAAATTGGTCTAAAAAAGGTAGTCGAGTAATTAAAATCCAAACATCCTACAAGAAAACTCGTAATTATAATAATTCACGATCTGATATGAAACACTCTTAGTAATAGGAAATTAAAATTACATATTAAGAGAGATCATTACGGAGTACCCTACTAACAGCAAACATTCACTATTTTAACCTTTTTCTGGAATTACGAAAATAATGTGAAATTGTCTTTCGCACATTTTTACAAATTTACTAAGATTCGAAATTTTGCTACAGAATTTTCTTTTAAATTAGGCATATGGACAAAAATAAATATCCGGGTAAATATCTTCGTATCGAAAAGAAGAAAAAACATTTTGGAAAATGATACAGCAATTGCCTACCATCAAAAAAGTTAGATGTTTGCAAATATTTACTTCAACAAAGAGGAAACTTTGTTTTTTCCCGAAACTTATTTAGCACGGTATTTTGTTTACCTTTCAAATCATGGTTGGCGCATTATTGAAGATAAAAAAAAAGTCACATCTTCATTTACTACTCTTAAAAGGAAATTGGTTTGTAGCATGCCAGATGTTTCTTAGACCCAGCTTCTACGTCCAATGCTAGAAAAAGATTCCTTAAAAAAGTTAAGAAGAATCTTTTTCCCAGGCATTCCTAAAGATGCCATCTTTCGCCGAGAAATCGGATTTCGGGAACATCCCGTTCTATTCAGATCGTTACGTAGTCTGCCACAAATGGATCCGAGGCAAAGCACTATTAATCTTTCTCAATAGTACCCCGATTCAACTGATTTCCATCTGGATGAAAGGATCTGGCAAAGAACCAAAATGAGAAGTTGCATTTTCAAAAGACACCGCAGTGTGAAAAAAATGCTTTTTCAAATAGAAGAACAACCGTCTTGCCTTAGACAGGGTATTAAATTAAAAAAGAAATGTTGAACGCAAAAAGAAAGCAGCGACTTAATATTAAAAGCAACGAGTAATAAATACAATGTGCCAGTGGTTCTTCGAGATTCATGTCATATCACGTTCAGTTTTTCCAAAGCTTTCGTATGAAAAAGTCAAGTTTCTATTTTCCTTTCCTCCCTAGAGTTCCTTTCCTAATTTGATACAACACAGTTATGGTAACGAGCTTTTCTTCGCGATTTCAGCCAACTTCAAGATATAACAAGTGCTGATGATAGTGGTATGGAAAACTATGATTTATTTTTTCTGACTTGTTTTCTAGCAGAAATTATATGTGTATTTTGTTTCTTTTTTCAATTTATTTTGCTTTCGTCTTTCTTTTCTTCTCTTTTTTTTCTGGGTAAAGAAATCTTTTTTTCTCTCCAAATAACAGCATTCTGAATTTTAAGTGAATTTTGCGTAGAATAGTGTATGGGCATAAAACTTTTATTAAAATTTTAAAATGTATTTGTCGTCTTCTAAGAGATAAAATTTCGGGAAGAAAGTGGCAACTAAAAGAAAAATGTATTATTTGAAAACAATTGCCTCTTTGTTTACTGAGAAAAAATTTAGTCTTATAGAGCTTTTAGCATTAAATTTATTGTTACGAACATAGGTTATTGAATGTATTTAAGTTGATAAAATAATTAAATTTAATGTACTTTCTACCTATTAGTTTTTTTTGCAGCCTTCTTTCGCTCACTTTATTTCTTGCCTCATTATTTTTTGTCACTTAAATAAAAATGCGGGGCGCAAACTTATATTAAAAAATACCAATATTTCTTATTTTTTCCCGGGGCTGTAAAGTCGAAATTGGAGTGGAAAACAATATTTACAGGAGTCAGAAAATATTGCTCGAATTCAACTCTGGTTGGTGAAAGTATAGCATTATATAGAACTCTTATAGGATAAAAGTTTAAATTTACGAAGATTAGTTAGAAAAAAGTATTATAATTATTAAAGGAATGAGAATCATTACTAAAATGAATATTATGACAAAGTTTAACTTGTATATTTAATTTATTACATTTTAACGTTTTAAGCCTACGTTTCATTGGACTAAGAAAAAGTACTATAATTCGAAAACCAAAATTTAGCTGATTTAAAAAAAAAAAATTAAAAATGCAACACAAATAATAATTTTTTAATTTCAGAATATAATAGTAAAATAATTTGTAAAGAATTCTAGGGTATATGATATTAAAAATTTTGAACGAGCTAATGAGTAATATTGATGTCTAGCTCATTTTTCATAATGGTTTAGTGCAATTTCAGTACTTTTTACATATACGTTTTTTAGTGTTTATTGTTTCAAATATTACCATGTTATATGCAATTTTAAATTAAATACCTTTAATTGTAATCACGCATAAATAAATTGAAATAAAAAAAGTAGCTGTCACATTAGTTTATTAGCGCATAATTTTCGCAGTCTAGCTTGAAGAAGCGAATTTATATGCAATGTGTATAATAGTAATGAGCACTTATTATATTTTGTCGAGTATTATTAATATTCAGATATAATAGTTATTATTAAGATATAGTAGTTATTATTATACTTTCTGTATGGCCATTTTGTAAAGCATTCGATAAGATCTGATCACGAGAGGGATCCTAAAAAGGAGTAATACCGCAAAAAATGATTTAGTATTTCTTTTAAAATTCTCAGTAAGTTTCAGGAATTTTTTATGATAAAATGTTTGTTTAATTATTCTTTTCAAAGAATATAATAAATCTTTCAGTGCAAAGATGCGATTCCGAAATAAAACGTTACACTAAGGAGTTTCATAACCTATACCAGTTATTTTTGAAATATTGTTTTAATAACAAATACATAATTTAGCTCTTTTTGCATTCTGAAAAAATTTTCGAAACAAAGTTTTTAGCCAAAACTGCTTTTATTATTAAATTATTTTTCTAATGAACCTTAATAGAAAGTCAATAAAGATTGATTTATACTTCAATGTGCAAATATTCATTTTTATATTAAAACTGCATGACATAACTCGTGCTGTGAGCAGTCAATGTTAGTTGCCATTGAGAAAATATCTAGATAAGAAAGACTTAAAAAATCAACAGCTAGTAAAATAATTTGTTTTTATCAGTTATATTGCAGCTACATATTTCAAAACACTCATAAACTAACTTGAGAGCATTTCATTGCTGAAAATAATCGAAATAGTTTATTGAAGGAGATAAAAATATGGAAAAACAAATTCTTTTAAAAAGCCATAAAATGGTAGCTAAGGTGAATTTTTCTATTGTTCAAGACGTAAAAGTCGCATAAAAATTTAATGCAGAGCATAAAACTCGTAGAATATTGAATGACGGTGTTGAAAATAATTCAAAACGAATTTTTATTTTTACATTAAACTTAAAACTAGACGTCAAGAACTCTTTTTTCCTCCTTTTAAGAGAATCTGTTGGTTTTTAAGCCTGTAATTTGTTTTAATTATTTATTTATCTGAATAAGCATTTTCAAAATTAAATATATAATTCAAATTTTAAAGCCGAAGACTTTTTAACATTAATTAGGAAGAAATGTAGTTTTCTTCATAAACATTAATTAAGAACTCGCTAATGTTTTAATTACGGAAATTTTTATACAGTACTTCGAAATTAAATGATTAAAATTTGTGATTGATTAAAATATACTTTTTCCAACCCTATTTAAATTATATTAGAAATTAAGTATTTATAACTTTAACTTTATGGTTGCTTATATTAGCGTAAATTTCTTTTAAGAATTTAAATTATAAGTTGAGATTTCTTGAATTTGCATTTGTTTTTAAGTAAAAAATAACTGAAATTTCCATATGTTTAAATTCTTACAAATATTTAATTAAAATGCTTCAACTTGTGTGAAACACTCGAGAAAAGCTTCAAATGCTTTCAATTTAAAACTACTTGAAGCGATTTTCCATCCAAGATTATGTTAAAAAAAGAGAAAAAATCAATTTTGATACATATTTTTTGAGATTACTAAATTGCGCATCTTTTCAAACGGCGTACAGCGTGAAAAATAAAATAAAAAGTGAATCACTCTAATATAATTCGATCTAATGAATGTATATCCACGTGCTATAACTCATACTAAATGGCTCAAAATCATAATCTTAAATGTGCTAATTATCTAGAGCAGACGTTATTCCAAACAACGAAATCAGCTATAATTCTGATTGTTATAAATTTTTAAGCGAATCAAAAATATTTATGCTTAGTTGAAAAATTCGTTTATCCAAAGATATATTTCCAAGAAAACTATAAATATTTATTTTTACTTTATCTGTAACAGTTGACAGTTTTTGTTTCAATAGTAAGATATTTAAATGTTTGCGTAATTTAAAATAATGTAATTTCAGGTGAACAAATACAAATTGCAACTGAAACCGTTTGAAGATTTTCTGCGTAATTTAATTTCAAAAAGTCGTATGTTTAAAGATTTGATTTCTGGAGAACAATTTGACCAATTTCGTTCAATGTTCGTATTTTGTTATTTGAAAATTAACACTTTCAAGGAATGCAAACTTTTTATGACTTACGATTCGAAATATTTTCAATTATTTCCAAATAATTTAATAAAATATAATAAATATTTATTAAAAATAGATTGTATTTAAATTAAAATAATTTTATAAGTGTTAACAAAAATTATTCAATTCCCTTAAGAGGTTTTGAGACATAGTGAAATATGCCAAATTTAAAATTAATATTAATGGGTTAGAAATTTCGAATGTTCTCTTACCTAAACAAATGGGACAATATTTTCTAGATTGCACTTTCACCAATAATCTTAAATTTTAACTTCCAGAATTCGTCAAAAAAGGCATTTTTATTTAGTTCCAAGTAGGTTTTAGTGTCTGATTTCTCAAATAAAAATAACGTCAGCATCAAGTAATTTTATTTTTGACTCTATGACCGTTGTTGAGCAGCTGACCCAATTTTGGGGTTTACGACGAGTAATGTTTAACTCCGTAGCCTTGTAATTTTTGAACCAATCTAGTAGACTTATAAACTCCTGGATAAGTGTTCCCAGATTTGTTGTGCGAGCATAGAGAATATCCCGGTCCTAGCATTAAGTAATTAGCATATATAAGTTTAAGTCCTCCAAGTAATAAAAACCAGATTTTTGAAATTACCAATGGAAAAAAATCCACTACACTGCAAGAGAAATATAGCAAAAATTATTTTAAAAACCTATTCAGCATGGTAACTGCACAAAAAATTCAAAATTTTTACTAAGCTTAGATAAAACACTGAGCTGCTGTTAAAATAATAATGGTTCAGTTTAATAGTAAAAACACTGTAATTATTTTTTCAATCAATAGAAAATAGTGATTATAACCGTAATTTTATCAAATTTTCGAGGCTGCATTCTCGACAAGAGTGATGACTATCGCTGTTGGAAAATGTCCAAAACTGACTTCAGATGATTTGATTTATTATAACCTCACTATATCAAATTACATTTATTTTAAAAACTAAGTTAAATTATTGAGTTTAATAATATGTATGTAATTTGAAAGGGAAATGAAATATTTTCTACTCCACAATAAAAAAAATTTTTTGCAGCAATCTTCCTAAATGTGAACTTTTATGTTATTCTACCCGAACTCTTATGATTCTTCAGTCAAAGAATGAAACAATTCATGCCTTTTAATATCCGTCTGGCATATAAAGCCTTTTCTCAGCTAGCATAAATAAAAAAAAAGTTTATACTAGAAAAAAAAAGTATAAATAATTTTGCTAATTTGATTTTCATATTAGTTTTCCTTTCAAATTCTAACTTTGTGTGTTAGACTTACAAACATCCTTTACATTGGTTTTTTTTAATGCACCACGAGACTCAAATGTTTTTAACAATAGTCTATGAAATAGTTTACAAATCTAAAAAAAGTAATTTGAACTTTTGCATAATATATTTTTGAAGCAGGATAGTCTATCCGGATCTAACGTGCTTCTGAACTATGAGAAAACGTTTCGTGGACTGTTACAAACCAAAAGAAAAACATATTTCAAAAGTATTTTCATGAATACTACTTGCTTTCGAATTTTAAAATAAAGACGAAGTAAAGGGAGACAAGGAATCACATTTTATTCAAATTGTGATCTGAAAGTAGTGAGTGAGTATTTGACTTCACTGTTAACTTCACGCCAAAGCTCTCGTTTTGGGAACTTTTATTAGAACAATCTACTTGTAGTTTATTTTTCGAATTAGTTTTCGTTGAAATTTTTTTTAAGGTTTATGCTTAAAGAGGAGGATAGAAAATAGTCGCCAATATGTTTGATGGCACCTCTTTTCATCATTCCATTTGAAAACTTATTTTTTATATTTTTATTCTTAAATAATATGAGGTTATCATATTCTATATATTGTGATAAATAATAGTATTTAAATTAAAAAAAAAATGTTGCAAAAGCAGAAAAAAATATTAGTGCATGTTCCCATAATGGGAACTTTGGTACTCAATAGGTGACATTTCATAAGGAAGTCGTAAGTTTATATTTAATTGGTTATAAACTATTTATTATCTCCCATTCATTAAGCATACTGAAACTCTGGCAGCAATCAAAACAGTAACTTCATAGAAAAATATGCTTCAGAGGCTTCTAACTAAAAAGTATCATAAAATTTCGTAAAGCAGCAAAATGTAACATTGTTTTCTTTCTTCACGTTGTTTTCCTTAAGTATTCATCATTTCTTTTCTGTTTTCAATGATTGATAAGTAAAATCATTTGAAAAGTTTTTCTGCAAAGTGTTAGACTTACTGCGAGCGTTCAATTGTTTCGGAACATTACAGCTATGGCAAGGAAAAACTGTTAAGGAAGTGTTTTTGACTTTCTCCATAAAACAAGTTCTTTATAAAGGACACTGTTCTTTAGTCAGTTTAGTTTTTTTTTAGAAAAAAATTCGTACATGTTCTTTTATTTTAGTTCTTCTCTATTTAATATGCACACGCATTTTTTCTGGCTCACTTTGTGTTTCAATTTTTTAAAAGTAGGCCATATAAAATAAAATAGAAAAGATCTTAATACTTATGAACTAATAACCGGAATTTCCTAAATAAATTAAGTTGACATTTTATTGGTTTACAGAACCATTCTTAAGTAAGCTAAAATATTTGTGTACCCGCTATTTCAAGTTATGAAACAAGACAAAATGCATATTTTTTTTAATAAACATGCCTTTTATGCCGATGTATTTCATTTCTCGGATCCTAATTCAAGAAGGGATAGCCACAATCTAAAAATATATATGGTTTAGATAAATAATTTAGTATCCAAATTCATGGAAAATAATTTTTTTTATCTAATTCCTGGACTTAAAATATCGCCTGTATAAATAATTTAAAATATTTCAATTCCTCGAATCATGAAGATTGCACTTTTGTCCGTGAAAAGCAAATCAATTGTATAAAACTTATTTAAGATGTTCTCTTTTTTATTTTCCGTACTATTTTCTTACTAATTTAGAAATACATAATCTATGAATATTCGCTTAATTTATTTTGCTGTAGAACTGTAAGATATACACTCTTCTAGTGCTTTTAAAATCGTCAAAGAGAGAAGATAAGAGAAGATGCAGGCAAAGCACTGAAGATGTAAATTTTTATAATGACTTGACTTATAGTTTATCTTGAAAGACGGTTCAAGATAAACTCAGAGTTCGTCAGATTGTCTAAATGTTTTTGAAAAGAAATCAAACTTATGTGGAACCATCAATACAATTCCATCATCAGATAGTCCATGCAATGTGATTGTTATAAGTTTGGATCTCGATATAATCTTTACTCGGTGGTGAACTTTCGATCAACCTCACTGTGAATTATTATGTTTGAATTAATTTTACTGGATTTGGATACCACAGGGATAAGATGTGTTTGCTTATGAATTCTTCAATAAGATTGAGTTCGATTTTAATTTATTGTTTCAGTAGGATCAAATTCGTTTTGACTCAGTCATATTAATTAAAAAAACAATAAATAAATTTTTAACTACATCTAGTAAAGTATTTTGTCTTTGAAAATAAATATAACTGCGTTGCACATTTATTTTATTCTTAAATCCTTCTCTATTAAAAAGTATTTCAATTCTATAACATGAATGATAGGTAAATTAGTTATCACAAAATAATTATGAAAAACTTCCACGAACGATAATTTAAACTCTTTCCAATAAAGCAGTGTATTAAAAATATAATTCATATCTTGGATTTTCAAAAAAGTTTATTCATGTAAAAAATAGCTAATAATGTGTAATAGTCATTAGCGCGTAAGCTGTTAATAAGATAATTTCAGGCATGTATCGATCAATTGTAACTCTTGAAAGCTATGATTGATTTATCAATACTTTGGGAGGAATTTTTGAATTTCTAATTATTCAAATTACTTAAAGTTAAATTGGGAAAGGAGCAGAATAGTAAATATGTTGCAACGCGTATAGTATTGGAAAGGCTGAACATCAAAATTTATGGTAATATCTTCTGTTTTTAGAATTGTCACTGAATTGTCCTAATCGGTGTTTACTTATCATTTCGAGTCACTTATCAATTCGATAAATGTTACCGAATATTATTTTTTCTTATAGAGACCATTTTTTTTCATTATACGCAATATAACTTTTATAAATAAAAAGTATATTAATGTATGTAATAATTTCAAAATTGTCAAAGCACTCACTGGCGTACTCTAAGGATTTTAAATTTATAATAATATTTATTGTGTTAAATTTGTTTTGCATAGTAATAATAAATATCTTTAAAATTATATTAATTTTTTTTTGCCTAAGAATATTATAGAAGTGTTATCTAAATGTCCAGAGAGAGTCGTTAAATCATTCGAGAAAAATAAGCAATTTTTCTCAAATGTTTTTCAGATACATTTCATGTTATGATTCTTTTTTTAATCTTAAGGAAAAACTCTAGCTTTGCTAAAATATATTTTAATTTTGATGAGTTTCAAATTTGTTAAGAGATATATATTGTTTGAAATAATTTTAAAAATTTCTACTTTGAAAAAAGTTTTTAAAAGTTTTTTCTAATGAAAATGATTAAAAATTATCTTATTCAAAATTTAAATAATAGACTAAGTTAAATTAAAACAAAAAAATTACCAAAGAATTGTATATATTCAGGTCTAAAAAAAAGATTTTATATTTAGCTCAGTTGTGTAATTAGCAGGTTTGTCTATCATAATTATTATCGTTCGTCTATCGTTAATACATATTATTATTAATGCTCCATGCATTTTTAATGAATGTAAATTTCTTTTCATGTGGAAAAAATTATCACTTTTATTCACTTTTCACTTATATTCACTTTTTGCCTATTTCTTTTAAGGTTTAACTAATTTTGTAGGTTTATTTTTTTTCTTATTTTTTAGTAATTAAACTTAATTAATTTTATCGGTTTTTGCCAATATAGGAAGGAATATTTTATATTATTTTTTATCATCCATTTCAGTTCTATATTTTAGTACAGAATGAATTTTCAAGTATTAAGAAAAAAATTCAAATCAAATACTAAAATTATACAAAAACTAAATTCAAACGTTAAAAATTCGAGATAATTAAGGGAATTAACTAGAAATTACAACTGAATGTTAAATAGCTATAAAAATATGCTACATAAGATTATTGAAATTGAAAATGATAGATGGGTGTTTTCTATTACAGAAAAAGTATTGTATCAAAATCAAAATCATAAAAAATGCCCTTTAAAAATGTTTAATAAAAAATTGCTTAAAATACGCATATAAATTTTAAAAAAAATAAAGTAAATAAAAGTATATCTTAAATATTAAAAGCATTTTTTAGAAACATTAATTCAATTGAATATAAAAACATTTATTCACTATTGCTTACAATAATTAGAATTTTGAATTTTTTTAGATGAATGATTGAAAAAAATAAAGTATTAAAAAGTGCCCTTCAAAATAACTTTTGCAACTTTAAAGCTGTATTATTATTATGTATTATTATTATGGTGTTTATTATGTATGGTATGAAGTATTATGTAAAAATGAATACACAAACACATAAACTAAAGTAAAAAAGTTTTTTTTTATCTTCTTATTAAATCAACTAGTCTTTTTTTCCACTTCCTCTAAATATATATTGATTTAAATTTTATTAATGTATCACTAAATCTGAACTATCATAATCTTTTTTTCAATTTTTATGAAAATAAAAATATTTATTAAATATTCAACTTTTACAATAAAATTAATGGAAAGACAGAATGAGACTTTTTGTCATTCCCTTTTTTGAACACAATCCTTAAACATATTTATAACAAAAATTGCGGAAAATGTTTAAAAATAAGGTATCTACAATATATGTCAAAACTGTTTTTTAAAAAAACTATTGTAAGTAGATGATAATGACCTCCCTGTTTGTCGGTCCAAATATATATATGCTAAATATAGGCACTTTAGTGGGAAGTATAAGGAACAAGCTATTAAAAGAAAACAAATTACATTTTTTGTACAAAACTTTTTATTTTGCTTTACTTATTCATTACTAAATTTAATAATTCTAAAAAAAATAAAAATAAAAATATTGTCATTTGACATAGGGGGGATGGGTTAAAGAAAATGAAATTTGATAATCTGATTAATTTAGGGGAACTTTATGAAGATTCATAGACTAACAAAATTATTTAAAATGTATTTATTACTTAACGTTATTTATTACCAAAAAGTTACTTATTCCTTTTTTTTAATTTTTTTTTATTTATTTAATTATTCATTCATTTTTGATTTGGTTGAAAGAGTGATACGAGCTAGTTAAATTAAAACATTCTGGTAATAACAAATAGCTAAACTAGTTTTAAATATGTTGCATTTAAAAGTGAATTAATAATGAAAACAGACAATAAATAAAGGACATAAAGAATGTCCTTGAGTCTTTTTTCAAAACATATGAGTTATTCATGTAGGTTTTAAATATCATCTAACAAATATTTTTCTTTAGATTTAAACAATGAACCTAAGCAATTAATATCATATAAGGTTTTAAAGTGCTCGAAAGTTCTGGTGTCGAGATGCTAAATTATAATTGAACGTTTAAAAATTAAAATAATTTACATAGGCCATGTTTAAAGTTTTTAAAAAAGATTGAAAACAATGAAATAAATTTCGAAATGTTTCAATTTTAAATGGTTATTCTCCGCATTTATTTGAAAGGTTATTTAAGATATATTCATAGACTAGAAGAGTGACACAATAATTACTCATTCTATTGCAAATGGGCGTTAGTTTTGAAATCATCCTTCCGTAAGCTTCTCGTAAATCTGCAGACTTCACGGCTCGTTGCAAGAAATGAAAACTTTTGCTGCAAACCTGCCTTGCTATCGGACTGACTAGGTTTATGCGGGCTAAAGATTTCCCTCTGAATTCCTAGAATTAAAGCAATGAGGGTATCTAACAGAAAGGAGAAGAAGGTTTAATGCGCAGCAGTATTGAAATCCTCTGTTATTTACAGATAAGCGTTCTGACGGCATATTTGGGCAAGTAGATATGAAATTCGGATGACTTTATATGTAAATAGATTTCAGCCGCATGGTGTGCATAAGTTATTCAGAACCTGTTGACGTATTATGCGCCTTTCAATTCAATCTCTGAAGTTTGAGATCCAATAAACTAGCTTTTAATGAGCAAAATATATGAAAAGTTTGTACTGCGGAAATAGTTATTTTATTAAAACTTTCACAACTATATAAATAATTTCGCCATTTTCAACTGGTTTATGTGTTCTTTTTGCTTGATATGAATTTAAAGAAACTAAGTTTATTTTTAGAATTTCAAATGAAAAAAATAGTTTAACAAAAATGTTCGCTAATTTGGGTCATAACGGTTTTTTTTCCTCTTTTACGCCGCCAACTGATTTTAATCCAATAAACGATTTCTCTGACACCAACTAATTACAGCATTTTTTCCCGACGAACTCAACTGTCAAAGCGGTGGATTCCGGGATAGATAAACGTGATTTTAATCATTTTATTTAATTTTGATTGATATTTTCTCTATTTCGCAGTAACGTTCGTATTGTATAAAATACAAGGTTGTGATTCAATTACAATTAGAGATATGAGGTGTGCAGTATTTTAGATTACCTACTCATTTCTTTCTTATAAAATTATCAATTCAATGTTGAATTTTAAATAAAGTTCAGTACTGTACATTTTTCTGTTTTTATTTCTCGATAAATATATTTTTTTTCCCTAAGGTTTAAAAAAATCTTTTTAAAGCTATATAAATTGATTTTCATTAGTTTATACTGTAATAAAATTCAATTTCAAAGAAATCTAAAAACATGTAAATGTTTCAAACTACTTACTTAAAAGCACAAATAACACAATTTTAATGATTTTGATTAAAAAAAATTTAAAAAATGCTCACTATTTCTCCTGGTGTAATGAAGTTTCAATATTTCCTGAAAAGCATGTTGTTGTCGAATAGCACTTTATCATAACTTTGCAACTATGTACAAAAAATTGCAAATCAAAAAATTCTTATAAAAATCAAAATTGCGTCTCTGAATAACGCTTTAACTAAGACCGCGCTGTTCCTCTAGTGTTTGCCTGTAGCGTTTTGGATAATTCTTCTAGAGAAAATAATTTAACAACGTTTTTTTTAAAATTTAAAAACAGTATAGTGCTTGAGTTAGGTTATACGTAATCAATCTATTCTTTTTGAACGGAATATAACTTTCAAAGCAGTTTTAACTATAACTAATGCGTTTCGAACCATATGAAATATTATTCTTAAATACAGTTGTGCTACAATACCTTAAAGAAACAATAAAGCAGCAAACATCAAAAAAGTAGCTTAAGTATAGATATTTATAAAAAAAAACACTGTCACAAATTTCTTTGTTTTAAAGTTTTGTATCTTTATATTTTTTTTAACATATAAAAGTTCCTCCACTGAAATAGCAAAATAACATCTGTTTAAAATAATTAATTTATATGCATAGCTTTTCAATAAATTAAGGCCAAAAGATTCTCCGCATTACAAATAAGACATTCTAAATCGTTTTTGAATAAAACGACTAAGCTTTAAATTACACGCATTAGTATAGTTAAATGCAATTATAGTACATTAATGCTATTTCAACAAATTAGAAAATCGTCGCCCAAGTCTAATTATTAGCCTCAGCATATTAAATAAATCCAACACTGTTCCCAACAGCTTGAGGTATGAGAAATTTCATGTTTATTCAAAAGTGGAATCTTAGAGAGAGGACAACCAATGAAGAGCAGTGATTGAATAGTGTTTCTGAACATACACATTAGCGAAACACGATGAAGGAGGCTCTTCTACACTAAGGGACTCTAAATGACTGAAATGCAATTTCCTGTACCATTAAGCTTGAAGCCAGCAGGGGAACATGACACAGGACGATCTTCACATATTCAGTATGGTTCCTCACTTCAGCCAGGGGGGTGAATGAAACATAGAACGAGATTGTACAGTAAGGGAATTAAATGCAAATTCTATATAATTTTAATGTGCGATGTTTGTAGTGGAATTCACCCGGTTGAACATTAAATATTTCAAAGCGAACTCAATTAGCGTGATTCGTTATTATGCAAATTGAAACGGGTGTTGGTAAGCCATCTAATTATCTCATTTGTTTGATGCTATACGCTTCACCCCCCTCCATATAAATCATTAGATGTTAACAAAAAAATTGAAAAAGCATTTTAGTGAGTTTCTGTATTCACAGCAGAATAAAATTACAAATGGCATTTCAGTTTATTCTTAACATTCTCCATCCATCAATGATAAGAAAAATTTATGATATTGATTGGTATTTGTTTTAGATTTTTAAATTTTTTTTCTTCATTTCGTTGGACCATGTTGTGATAAGTTTTTCTTTCCATTTTTGGAACTGTTCATACTTTTAAGCAGTAGATATATTTATACTCATGATGTAATATGT
Source organism: Parasteatoda tepidariorum (assembly GCF_982258835.1). Lineage (NCBI taxonomy): Eukaryota > Metazoa > Arthropoda > Arachnida > Araneae > Theridiidae > Parasteatoda > Parasteatoda tepidariorum. The sequence goes on from NC_141766.1 coordinate 52,472,799, forward strand.
TCAGAATATTTGCTTCTTGTATCATCCATTATGATTCAGTCAATGTGAGCAGCCAGCATTTAGCTGCACGTTTCTTTAAACTAAAATCACACTTTTACCTAGAAACTCTTAAAAGTGATCTCTGATAGTATAGCATTTATTCTTTGTTCAACAATCAAATATTTTCTGATCAAGCAAATATAAGAAATATTTCATTGTGAATTTCAGAGAAATGTTTTTAGCAGAACTGTTTAAATATTTCAACTACACATTTTAAAAATAGAATAATAAATATGTATATGTTCTATGCGTTTTAAATATTTTTTCAATATAATTGATACATTTTCCTTCATATATATATATATATATATATATATATATATATATATATATATATATATATATTTGTATGTTTCATTTAAATATGAAATTGTTATGATCAAATAAAGCATAACTTTAAAGAATTAACCAAAGAATTAATAAAGAATTAACTTTAATCAGTTTCTATTAGAATTAGTAATGACTCTGAAAACTGAAAAACTGTAAAAAAGAGCAATTTCAGTAAAACGTGGAACACAGAAATCGATGCTAAAATATTGTAGTTTTTGTAAATATATAGCTAAATTACATATTCTTAGATGTGTATGCACACATGATAATCATTTTAATACGTTGTGAATCCACCACGAGCTACGATAACAGCTTTGCAACAGTCCACCATTGAAGACACCAAATTCTATAAATAATCGCGGTGAATTTCATGGTGCCACAGCCTAATATTAATTACGTTCTGTAGTCCACTTTCTTCTGTCCAGATATTTTTGCACCCATTATATACCAACAATTTTCAATGAGCTAAGATCAGCGCAGTCTAGAACTTTAATGCCAGATTTTTGTCGGACAGGCATACACATAAAAAGTTAAAATGCTTAGAAATTATATTTGGTAACAAAATCAAAAATTAAAGATTTAGAACCTATTTACCGATTTCGATGCATTATATTGTGAAGAGTCTTGCTGAAAAATGCAATTTCTGGCGTGTTCTCAATTCCAGTATTTCAGTTCAATTTTCCAACACCTTTTCTGAATAAGCTTCCCCGGACCATTTGATTATTTTCAAGTTTCATAAAAAACTATTGTCAAACTACTAATGTAGTCTCACAGTTGTAATTGATTTTTTAAGCGTCTGTAATTTTGAGTAAAATCAAAAATTTAAAACAAGCACAAATTCAATTTTAATGATAAAAAAGTCTTTTTTTTCATTTCTTATGACTAATATTTATGAGATACATAATATACCACAAAAATATTCCTATTTCTATGTTCTGTTAATAAAGAGTATTAGCCATTTTCTTATAACATATTACTAGACCATTGTCCTCAAATTCAAAATCATTCAAATTCATACACCAGTATCAAGCACGCACGTTAGATAGTAAGTATAAAAATGAATGGTTTCGCGAAAAAGTGTTAACATTCATTATTTTTACAATTGTTGTACTGTATGAAAAGATAAGCTTTAAAATAAAGTAATCCAGTTAATAAATTCAATTTATTGGGATTTAAATTTGACCTATTCTTTTGGTGTACACATCATTTTCTCCTTTATTTCGAAATGGAAAAATCGTAGGTTTTCTCAGTAATCACCGCATTCCATGGAAGCGTGAAATGGAAAATCCCGTTCGTGACTAAAGGAATTATTCTCTGTGATTAGAGTGATTAAAATCCTAGTTTTGGCAATCTTCTTTAGACTTTCATTGCAACTAAAGTTATCTTGCAGAGAAATCGCTCTGGCGTGAAAGCATGTGGGATTGGAAATTTTATCATCGCCTTTCCAGACATTCTAGAAAGTCACCAGGGGACAAATAGAACGAATCTAGGATTCTTACTCTAATAATAGTTAAAGCATTTGCCACATATTCAAAGAGCGATTCCACTTATCATTTAGACAATTGAAGAATCTCAGATTGTGTGGCTACAGATTGGAGGACGACTTTTATGTAAATTTTAATTTTGTGGGAGTAGAGTTACTTCCATTTAATGCAATTCTAAATCTTTAAATTAATTTATATTAAACAAAAGGTATTAAATTAAACGTATTTCCAAATGATTATAAGTTTATGGAAAAAAAAGGAAACTAATCATCTTTAGATTTGTAATTTTAATAAGATATTTGTTAAATTTTCAAAGTATTTCATGGTGTTTTGGAACTCTTGCTTGGACTTTACGAATAGAAATCGGGATTTTATACCAGTATATTAAATAATATCTATATCAATACACTAAATTATTTTTATAACGGTTTTATAAGGAGAAAGAAAAGTGATTTCACAGTTACATAAATATTGGTTGATTTTTATGGGAGTATTTTTCTTCAACTCTGAATATCGATTTTTATATCCAATATCTTTAACATTATTTCCATATATTTATCATCATCTTTTTCGATTCATAATTAAATGGACATTCGAAAACTGAGTATTTATATTAATGCAAATCAAGGTTTTTTTGAAAAATTGATATTTGTCTCACATTCCAAGAAATATTCTTAAAACTCGGAGACTTTTCTTAAATTTATGCAGCTAGCTCTCTTTTCTGGGATAGGAGCCCATTTTCCGTAATTATAACAACTTCTGAAAAATTAGTAGAGTTTACTTGTACTGAAATTATATAAAATTTTCTAAATTTATTTTGGGAAGTACATTCCTTTCTATTTTTGCTACAGCATTAGACTACAAGCAAGAAGTTCCCTACATCTCTATTGCTCTCCTTCTGCAATGGTAAACGAACTCGCAATATTCTCATTCCACGAATTAACAACAATACGCTATTTCTCTTCATTCCATGGTTTGTTTTGATTCAGAAAACAAATTGAAGATTATTTGTAAGAGTATAGTAATAAATTAGGATGAATGGACATATATTTCACGAGAAAAAATTATGTGTTGACGTGTATATTTATGCTCATGGTAACTTTACGGACAAAGATTTATTTTTAAGGTTAGGGACTGGAACCTATTGGGCTGGTCACGGACTGTAATCAGACAGAGAAATTTTTTTGATTGTATATTAAGAAAATCAAATTTAATGTAAATTGATATTTAACTCCTTTGTTGAGACTCTAATGTATTTTTAATAGTAATTTTATTGTTTGCTCTGCAATTGCTAATTGCCGTTTTGCAAGTGAGACACTTGAGGGAATTTTTACCACTGAACGCCTTTCACTTTTTTTTCTGAGAAAGTAGTTTTTCTATGCAGAGAGGAATCCAAATCTTAATAAGTCTTTATCTGCGCAAGATCATCCAAAAGTTAAGTTTGTGAAATATGTTTTTGGATTTCTTAAGAAGAAAAATGTTTTGAAAATTTAGCTCCGAAAACTTTTACTTACAACTAATGATTTGTGCTTAAGAATAATTTCTTTAAGTATATATAGTAAAGAAACCTAAAAAAGTACACACATTATTTGATCATTTGAAATACGTTTTAAGTACAATAAGAAGCACATTCTTCAGTTTCACAACAATAGTAAAAATGTTAGAGAAAAACACAGATATGCTGCATATTAAATACGGGAAAACATATTGTTCAATATTCTGAGAACAATAAGATCATATCACCATTAAAATGATTTGCTGACAAACTGAAAAAAAAGTAATTTGGTATTCATTCTGACCTATAGTAAATTAAATAAGAAAAACGTCAATATAAAAGTAGTAAATACAATTTAAAAAAATATTAATGACAACCTGCAAGTTTTACAATTAAAAAAATAAACGAAAATAAAAATCATTTTTTCTTGAATTCATGTTTTTTATAGTGTTATAAAATGACACTAAATTTACACAATGCTAAGATTAAAACCTTATGATCCTATTTTCACAGATTATGTTTCTCTCTTAATGGTTTAAAGGCTTAAACTTATTAATGTACTAATGAACTAGTGCAAATTCAATTTTAAGTAACAATATCAGACACAAAATGTCATTTCTTTATGCATACTTGCATTTTTTGACGAATTTCAATTTTTGATTTTAAAACTGTGGGTTGGGAAAGCAGAGAATGTAAGACAGCTTAGGTAGAAGATCGGTTAGAAGGTTGAGCCCTTTTTTGTTAATATCACTTCGAGCGTTTTTTACCATACCTCCGGAACCAATGAAGAGAAGCAAAATATTTTTACAAACAGTTATCAAATTTGTTTTTCAAAGATAATTAAACCTAAAAAAATTCTTTTATATTATACTTCATAATATATATTTTTCATTATTAAAATTTTAAATGGTACATATTTGTTTTCATTATAGTACTTGTTACAGCATTTGTTATAATATTTAATTTTTTCAATCAATTTATTTCACCAAATTTTAAATAAGTAAATCCAAAACTTCAAAGGAATTAGTTGAAACTAATGGTTAATAACTGTACGTCTCTTTTGATATGACAAAATACGCAAAATTTAAATCGTTGAATCTATCTATATATTTTATTTTAAATTTATATCTTGTTACTATAATTTTTTAAATCTATTCCAAATATTTTTTTCTTAAATTGAAGCAGTTTTTAAATGTTGCAAAAAATTATTTTCTTACATTGAACAGAAATTACATGCATAAAAAAACGTAATAATTTCAACAATTGAATTTTTTTTTGATGTCAACAAACGAAAAAATGTAGAGAATATCTATTCGACCTTTAAGTATTTACTATTCAAAGTACGTCTTATTATATCTTTTGACGTATTCGATTTCCTCCTCCACGATTTAAGCTTTCTTGATAAACTTTAGACCAGCTCAGCTAAATTGCGATTAAATAATTTTTAAAAGGCTTATACTAGGAAGTCTAGACTATTCTTTTAAGTCAAAACTCTTTAAAGATAAACAAAAATGCCCTTTATTCCCTTTAAAAACGACGACATTCTCTATAAGCTTGTTTCATTTTAAATTGCAAAGATATTATAATTTCGAAGGAAAAAGTTACAAAATTGCTGCAAAACAAATCTTTCTTGAAAAATTGCTGAAGGTTTCTTTTTCAGTAAAAATAAATGAAATTTATCTTGAATGGAAAAATATATAGCATAAACTAAAAATTCATCCTCATACAAATGCATTTCAGAGATTGTTTAATAAGTTTGAAAAATTCAGTTATTTTTTTATAACTTTTAATTTGCTAGAAAACCGCAAATACTTGCCCCGAACCGAGTATATTTATAAATGTTTCATTACATTTAAAATAATTTGAGTTAGTTAATGATTTAGATTTCCACTTTAAAGTAAATATTATTTATCCCATTTATTAAAAAATTGCAATGCATTAAAATTTATTATATATAATGCGCTCATGCATACATTAATAAATAAAAAGACAATAGAGATTTTAATAGCATTAAAGTACACAAAAAACCTGGCATTTATGAGAGTGATCTAGAGTGAGAAAAATACATCGTTGCTTTAAGAATTTAATTTTCTGAAGGTTAATCTAAGTTCGGCTTTATCTAATTTAAATATTTAAGTAATATAATATACTTTTTAAGTGGCATAAATTTGAAAAAACAAATAACTGAAATAAAATCTAAACCTGTTTTCAAAACTTTTTTAAAATAGTAGAAGGTAAATTAAGAAGTTAGATTTGAAAGATAGATTACTGGCTGAGGGGTCAAGTGTACTAAACATATTTTGTCGATGATTTGTCATTTTTATCTAAATATTACACACTTCTGTATTTTAATTTTAAAAATATTTATATTTATTTGATCACAAAAATAATTGTTTTTAATAATAATAGTCAAAATAAAATATTTCTGCCCTAATTATACGAAATTTAAAGTTGTCAAAATAAAGGAAAATTAGTTTAGAATGGAAAATAAGCTTAGAAATATATAAGTCTTTCAAAAAACTAACACTGCTCTTTTCTAAATGTTGCTGTTGCGTTACTAACATCAGATTGTCTATAGTTTGCTTACGGTAAGAGCTATGAAAACAAGAATAACACATTTCAGGGAGGGTTGCTTCTCTTCACACTAACTCTGGGGATCGAAAAAAAAAAAAGATCATTTTTCGCTCGCTCCCGAGCTAAAAACCTATCCTAAACAATGATCCCACACTTCTGCTTGAATTTTTAGAATTTTTTCAAAACTTGTTATTTTGTCATTTATATACATATTTACTATAAGTACAGTTTAGCGCTTAAAGATAAATTTTTCAACGGCGTTAATTTTATAAATGTATTTGAAATAGTTTCATATGTTAGTTACAAATACTTTTTTAAGTACCGAACTGCAGTTATTGTGCGAAAAATTACATAAAATTGACAAAATAAAAAAAACTTGAAACAATTATGGCGAAAATATTACTAAAAAGTGTTTGTTTAAAAAGAAATGTTTTTGCATTGAAACTACGAGAGTGATTCAAATGCGGAAGAAAATATGTGCCACATATATATGCAAACACACAATGAATAAATAAATAAATAAATAAACTGAAACTGTAAAAAGGCGAATAAAAAATGTGATTACATGCGCTTTAAAAAATCTTAGTTTTTCTCATCACTAAAATTGAGGGCAACAACTTCACACCAAATTTTTCACAGTATATATGAATCCTAAACTAGCTGCTATTACTCTAAATCGCGTAGCAAAAAACATCTCAGACACTTATGTGCATCATATCTTATTGCTATAAAATATTTTAGTGTTACGTGGCAGCTACTTTACACCGAAAGTAGCGTATAAGAACATTCACTGGATCATAGGATTTCATTACACCAAGAACTGTTCGTGTAGTTTTATTAAACAGATAATTACCTCTGGTGTGAATCGCTGTACCGTTTTTAAGGTAATTTAGTTGTCTCTATTTTAGGTGTTAATTTTTTTTCACAGTAAGATAAAATTTCAGCTAATTAACAATCTATGCGACTCAAAGAAAACTATTCCACTTATCTGAAATATCGTGTGGAATATTTCAGTACCCAGTTGCTTATAAAACAATTAAACGATGAAAACATATTTAAGCAACTTTAATGCTACGTAAACTAAAGGGAATTTTAACTGATATTTCTTTACAAGTTCTAGTAAGTAACATTATATAATACATTTCAGTTAAACTATTTTTCTTGAAGTTATTTCAATTTGAACAAAATTAAAATCTATTCGTAAAACTAAACATCATTATAGCGTCTTTATTTGATAACTCCACAAATGCCAAGATAAATGTTAAATTAAAATAAGTTGTATTTTATATTTCTACAGCTATATCCAGCGTAAGAAACTTATTTGTATAGTATTTCTTACATAATTTGTGTAATATAACTTATACATACAAATGTTTAAATATTTTTCTGTGCTTTGATAATTTTTCGTTTTCAATTTAAAATACCTCTCCCTTCTTTATTCGCATAATTTATAAAATTTAGGCTTTTGTGTCTTTTCAAATAATGCTAAAAGCTCAACTAAATAGTGTGAAATATTTGGGTCCAAATAAAATTTTTTGACGAGCAATTATCTTAATTTACTGCTGAATAAAGCAAAAATGAGATTCAAAAATGAAAATTCAAAAGAAAATTTGGTTTCATGATAGGTTTTGATTGTCTATTTTTTATTAAGATATCTAACAAATAACGTGAGAAAAAATGCTTTTACTAAAATTATTATTTAAAAAAATATATAACACTGACTTATTTTTTTAAAACTACTGTATAATGGTGAACTATTTAAATGATATAAATAAATTCTGTTAAAAATATGTGGGATGCTTAATATATTGATTTCTGATGAACCAAAGGAAGATTTCTGAAATCTTATTAATAATTTTTATTTACTAAAACGTTATGAAATTGATTAATATCACATTTGAAATAAAGATACTACGGTTGAATTACATCACAACTAACCCTGTGTTGCTATTTTTATAACTTTTTATGTAAAGTAATATTCTGACGTTCACTATGTATGTATATTACACAATGTATATGCACAATGTATGTACATAATGTATGCTAATTCATAAGCAAAATGGAATTCTGGTGATCATCATTTGGATGATAGAACATCAATTATACTAATACTCTTATGAAAAATTTTATCTTAAAACCGATTATAATTCTTGTTTTTCTGTATCACTCAATATTTTCTCAAATGCCCCTCTATGTTTATCACTTTTTAATTTGATTTTGGAGGAAGAAAAAGGATTGTTTAAGCCGTTAATTGATTTTTTACTTTTTATATTTTTGAAATCTAGGTATTTAACAGAACATTTAGAAAAAAAAAACTCTTGAATAAGAGCAAAATTGACGAAGTTTTGGTCATTTCTGATTTGACAACGCCTCTTTGATGCTCTGCAATGAAAAAGTAGTAAAAGTTATTTTTCTCAAAAAGTCTTTTTTGACAAATTTACAAATTTCAAACTGTTCCAGCGAAATGAAATTTCATTTTAATGATCTGAGAATCTGATGCTACATATTTATGAATATTATTAACATTTTGTTTGAAGAGTTTTTTGAATTAAATAAATAGTATTATTTTTATAAATGATATTTAATAGCGTAATGTTGATTTTTGGCAAAAATACTGCTTTTTTACTGTTATTTGTTTCAATGATAAAATATAAAAAAGGAATCATGAGAAAGGACTAATAAATAATAAAATATTACCTATTATGCAATATTTGAAAAGAGTTTTGTCATTTCAACAAAATTTCTGACGCGATGAATAATTATTAAAAATTCGAAATTTATTATTTTTTTTTAATGTCCTAAATTTCAAAATATTTTTCTGAAATTGTGCATATAAGTTGTTTTTAGCAATATAAATGTACCTTGAGAATTTCAAACAAATATCTTGGTAATTTGTAAAAAAAAATAGTTGTAAAAATGAAAGACTTTTAACTGATATTTCTACTCTTATAGTGAAAATAAAATATAAAAATTAAATTTCTTTTTTTTAATGGGTTTTCCCTGGGAAATGGGGGTCACTTTTTATTTCATGAGTTCCTTTTACATAAAAATTAGCTGACATGGTGACAGATCTCGTATTCCAGATTCCTTCCGAGACATAAACGTTGGTTAACCACACGGTGGTCCCCAAAAATATGCATGTTATTAGGCTTCAAAGTACCACTTTATGGATTCAGCTTTGAACTTATTTATTTTTATTTTGATTAAAAACATGGATACATTATTCTGGTTTAAAATACAAATATATATTTACCACATAGCATCCATATTATTTTTAGCTCCAAAAATTTACGTAATTATATTACCAATATTTTAATTCATTTTGATTAATAATGTTAGACGCAACATAGAAAAATAAAATGACACATTTATTGAGAAAAAAAAATAAAGCGTAAAAATAATAATGGCTGGAAACTCTTACAAATGTAGGCAGAGAAAAACTCAGAAATCAAAATGTCTTTCGCTACCCACGCATAAATCACTTTTTCGAATAATTCAAACTTTAGAGTATCAAACTAAATAGAATCTAAGTACTTGCAGTTTTTGAAAAGAAAAATGGTTCAGTTTTTGAGATTTCTTTTTCTGTTTTAAATTTTATGATCGGCAAAGACTCAGAACGGAGTAAGGATGTTATCAATAAAACGTAACTTCAGGCAATATGTTTTACATATACATCAAATAAAAATAAGCTATATTAAGTGTAGGAAAATCGATTACTTTTATAGCAGCATATTTTTAGCTGTAATGGATTCTTAGTCAGAGAGAAAACAATAATGAAAGAAATTTTAGGAAAGGATACGCATAGTTGATGACATGTTCTTTCAATTTCTTGGAGTTTATTTTTAACAAATATCCTCGAAATCCTTTTACGGATTTAATGTTATGACTTCAAAGTCAGAATGCTATATTGGATTCAGTAAAAAAAAAGCTCTGGAAAAATGGTGAAAGTTTTTTTTAACAACGCAAAAACTGTTCTTATGAAATATATTGATTTGGTTATTGTAAGAAAAATAATAAAAGAAAAAGTAGGTCTTCGTACATGCAAACGCACTTATACAACCATACATATCAGCATTGATGATGAATATTTGGTAGAATTCTTCAAATCATAACTCATTTTCTAGTCTTTTTTTTTTCAAAAAAATATCTTAATTTTTTTAACAATAAATGCTTGAAATTTTGAACATATTTTTTTAAACATATAATCCTGAATTTATCAATAAGAAAAAAAAAGTATAACTATTAGTTTGGGATAAATAATGTTTGGGATCCATGAATATAAAATCAAGCATTTTAATTATTTGCTTTAACTTATACTAATGATGAAAATATTTAAAATAAAAGAATTTTCTTATAAAATACATAAAAATGGTTCATTTTATATCAAGTTACGCTCAATCATACTTTAACTGAAAGCGATAATTTTTTTCCAAATAAAAAATTTAATTTTCAAATATTTCACGAATTGTTTGTACATTAATAAATATTTAAAGAATAAAAATCTGAAACGATGTAAGCACTCTTCAAAATATTTCTAAAATATATCCAGACCTTTTTATTAAAATTCAATAATAGCCCTGTTGATATCACAGCATATACTTTATACTGCATTGATTTTCTCTCTTAGCCTATTGTATTAGGGTGGAAGAGGCAACAATTGAGCGAATGCTCTATCAATGTTCAATGGGATAATAAATCACGATTAACCCATTACAGTGTTTGGCGACGGCCTTTGGTCTAAAGAGAACGAAGGTCAAGAAACCAATCCTTTATACATAAATTAAACAGTCAGCCCAAAGGAAGGAAATGTTTGGAGGAACAAACTATTAAACTGATTGCTCTAAAGATTTCTTCATTTACCAATCAGCAGTTCTTAATGTAGAAACATTGGCCTTTAGGAATATATTTCCTCCAATTCCTTTTTCTTTCTTTGTTATAAAGCAAGCCCGAGGAGCTTTTTTATTCCTTTAAGATTATTCGAGAGTATTCTGCTTTTAATCATGTTGTTGTGTGTATCTATCTATCTACTCGTATATATATATATATATTGGGTAACTTATTTTACTTATTTTAATGAAGAAATATTTAAACATATTCAGGAAATATATGTTTATATTATTAAAGATTAAAAATATTTTTATAATAATTCCTTTAAAATTCATGTAATCTATGTAATCCCCTTTTAAAATAATTTTAGAAAATGACAATGATTTTAACGTTTTTTTTTCTTCTTATTTATAATGTTACAATGTAGTTTGTGATATTTAGAAAAATTTGATTGAAAAATGTATTGTATTGATTTAAAAAAACCGGTAACCTACTCAGACTTTTAATTTGCATACTGAACAGAAAATTACAATTATATTTCACTACTTTTTAACAAATCATCGGATTTTTACGTACTGCACTGCATTCCGAACTACTAACAAAAATACTTGAACAGTGACCTTTCCATTTCTATTGTACTTAGTAGTAGAAGTAAAAAAAAAAAAAATTTTTTTTTGACAATTTTCAGGAAATTAAACTCGTCTGAACAGGTTTCATAAATTCCTACATGACTTGCGTTGATTTGCACAAATAGCTCTCGAGTATTATTTTTGTACCCTTGTATATATATGCATGACTGTCACCTTTGAACGTCCATACATATTTTCTGTAAAACACTATTGATACACCGAAATTGGTGAGAAAATCTAATTTACTTACATGTTCACATTAACAAGAGTTTATACAATCTCATGACATTTTTTTCGTTAATAAGATAAAGAATAATTGATAAATGTAGTTTCAAAACACAAATAAAATCTAAAAGAAAACTTTAAAAAAATTGGTTAATCATAATTATTTTTACTATTGTTAGCTTTTGTTTGAAGTTTTTCATTCCTTTTGTTTTTCTTCTATTTGAAAGTGTTTAACTAAACTTAACTGAACAAAGTAGATTTGCGTAGTAGACTTTAATGCTCGTAATATATAGCAAAATAGCAAAAAGAACAAATGAAAACAAAAAAAAATTTTTTTTTGTATTTTTGTTCATTCTTTGTCCTAATGTTGAGAAAGGAGCCACTGCGCAATACCGAGAAGATCAATTAATGATCAATACCTAGTTTAGTTTTTTTTACAAAAAAGTATTTTCATTCAAAAAATATTCAACAATTGAAATTGCTTACATTACATCAAAAACAATAATTAAAAATTAAAAATTGATTAAATTGTTTTTATCTTTTTAAAATTCATTTCCTTAATAAATATTATTTTTAATTATAACGTTTTTTAAACCTCTCGAATATTAAAGTCCCCTATTATTTCCAAAGAAAAATAACCAAATTTGTATTGTTCGAGCTGAACAATCTAACTCTGGTTTGAAAAATAGAGAAATAAATCATAAACAATAATTTGTTACTTGCTGTTGAAAGTGCGCGAATTCAAATATATAATTTATTTTACTCTTTCAAGTTTTCTAGAAACAGAATCTTTCAATGATGCTCTACAGATTGACACTTTTAAGTAGTATTATGAAATGCGCCTTTAAAATATAATACATTTCTCTTTACTGAGGAGAGTTCTATAATTATAATTTAATTTCTGATTTACACGATGCAAACAATATTTAAATGTAACTAACTCCTGTAAACTTGCTGTTGGCTGTAAGCTTAGAAACCAATATATTACGGAATGAATTTTTAGATACTACAACTTTCAAGAGTTGGCGAAAGAGTATGCGTGGAAAAATTTTGGAACTGTTTCAACAAGGCTCTCAGATGATATATGATACAAAGAAGAATACACCCTTCTGTTTCTTAGAAAAATGACTTATTACATATGTATGTAACAAAAAGAAAAACAATTTGGAAAACTAAATTACATTTTCATGTTCAAGTCTTTTAAAACATCACGGAGGAAAGTTCTGTGATTTTTTCAAAGATGAGTTTTCGGAATATTCAGTTTTCTTTTTATCTTCTTTTTTAAACAAATAAAAAATATTTTCTAGAAATATTATTTAGACTATACTGCTGTAAGAAGTTAGATTCAGTTTATGAAGAAAATAGAAAGTTTGAAAAAAGAACCTGGCCAGTAAAGTTTTTTTTTACTTATTTATTATTATTATTTTAAAGTTGACCTATGTTTAAAAATTAATGGCTTCTAGTGAATCATTGGAAGCGCAAAGTGAAGAAAACACTGTCCTGTAATCAATCAGATTTCTGTTCAATTCCCAAAAAAGGCTAAACAATTTGAATACTGAATACTGTCTCACACTAATCACAGTGAAATTTAACCATATCTCCAGTGGTACAAGAATTTGTACCACTGGAGTCACCAACTAATCATGGAAGGCTCAATGGTTTTCCTCATAATGTAACACAAATGTGAGAAATTTTCTCTAAAAGAAGTTTTCCACGCATGCAAGTTTATCTTTAGTCTTCTGGTTAACACTTAAACGATGTTGATCGGCTATTAATCGCAGGCGGTAAAATAAAATACGAAGTGATTTGTTCGAAAAAATGGCAAAAATATGACGCATTTGAACCACTGCATTAAACATTAAATAGTCAATATATATATATATATATATATATATATATATATATATATATATATATATATATATATATATTGTGTATATATATATATATATATATATATATATATATATATATATATAGGGTGATTCTAAAAAGATGGGAAAAATTTTAGGAAGTGATAGTACACACCCAGACGAACAATTTTTATCAAAGAATGCATGGTCGAAAACAAAATCCAAAACAGCTAGAGGGCGTCAAAGTTTATGTTCTTATATGAGGCCAAAACACACAAAGAACGATGAAGTTAAGTTATAAAAGCAAATTTAATGGCATGTGACTACAATAAGTGTTCAAAACAGTGTCCGGCAGCGGCTATGCTGGTACAACGGCGAGGAAAAGATAGGCGAACTTTCCCTGCTGCGGCCGAAAGCTTGGCGACAAATAACGTAGCGCAGTAACTCGCAATAGGAATGGAGCTTTCTCGTTTGCATGAAAAAACTTTTTAAATGCGCCAGCACCTTTGCGTTTTGTTTTCGACCATGCATTCTTTGATAAAAATTGTTTGTCTGGGTGTGTACTATCACTTCCTAAAATTTTTCCCATCTTTTTAGAATCACCCTGTATATATATATATATATATATATATATATATATATATATATATATATATATATATATATATATATATATATATATATATATATATATATATATATATATTATTTTTTTTTTTAAGGGAATAGAATATTTTTACAGTCAATGACTGAATGACATTTTGTTGAGCACTCACCGTTAACCGTTTAAGAGATTAAACTTCTCGTTGGCAAAGATGGCAAAAATTATTTAATATATTTTTTAAAACATAAAATGCATTATCAATGCCTTAATAGTACAGTAAGATACGATCAAATTTGGGGTTTTGTATACTGAAGAATGATAATTGAATAACAAATGGGGCAGAATTCAGCTAATTTAGAACAGGTTTGAAAAACCAATATTAAAAAAATAATTATTTGTTTTTAGTTAAATATATTACAGCTAGAGGAGTCCGAATTCCTTTGAGTATCTAAAAGAAACACTTTTTTAGTTTGAAATATGTAAACGAATATTAATCCAAATATGTAAACAAAGTTGTCTGATTAAGTTCTAACAAGTTAAACTGATGACGACTCTAGGATCATCAACAATCTATTTATTTTTCCGTTGCTTCAACAAAAAGAATTACTTTCAATATTTCCTCAGTCACCAAGCTGCTTTTTATCTTTATCATTGCTGCAGTCACGTTGGAAGTATCTTTTATTGCAACGTATTTTTGTTTGTTTTAAATAAGCATGCTACGTGAGCCGATTGAAATGGAAAATTTTTTTTTACCCATTTTCTTACTTCTTTTGATTGCAAAAAGAATTTGAGAACAAAATATTCAATGAAACTGCATTTACATTGACAATAAATGCATTTCTTTGTATTGACTTATTTAGTTAAATTCAAAAATTTCCGAATTGTTCAAATCATCTTAGTTAAATTCAAAAATTTCTATGATTTTCTGAAGAAAACCTGAACACTATTAAATAAGTTCAAGAATTTATTTTTAATAATATGAGGGAAAAAATACAATTCTACGTCTTGGTTCAAAGAATTTCATACTTTTTATTTTAATTTTATTTTCAAAATTTAAACACCTAAGAAGGGGTTTTCCTTAATATTAAATTTCAGAATTACTGTTAGAAAAGGAGACACCAAATTAAACACATTAGGTGTCACAAATTAATATTTAAATCAGGGTAAGAAAATGCTACAAAATCTAACAAATCACTAATAAGTAAACAAGTTGTAACGAACATCAAAATCTGCTTAACTGTAAGCTTAGAATATTTTTTTTAAAAATTCATTTTTGCTTCCTCTGGAAATCAAACCAAATTCCCAATCTAACTCACTTTAAAAATAGATCTGCAACCACCAATTGCTCATTACTCATATTTTTAAAGGAGACAGTAATGACAAATAAAACATTAATGCATATACAGGCAATTAGATTTTTATTTTATTTATATAAAGCAGGTGGCATTGCCGAGACCTACAATGAGCATAAGAGCAAAGGTCCGACTGCGATTTTCTCATAATCAATTTATACATTTGAATATTATTTTCAGCTTACATTGTTGTAATACTTCGTACAAGCAAAAGAAATGTCTACCAGCAAGTGTCTAACTTTGATTGTTGTAAGATTATAGCCTACGGAACTACGATTTATCGTACTTCAATATTACTACTTGCGTTCAATAAGATGTTTTAACTGTTCTAAGAATATAGAATCCATTTGATTAGGATAGTCATATGGAATTTCATGCTGAGTTTTAATAACCCCCCACTAAAAATAGTTATCATATATCTTATCCATGGACATCCGATCCTCATGATCACACGGATGCACAATCACATTGACGATGAGAATAGTAAGGGAATCTATCGTTTGCTAGGCAGAAAGATTGTGCATAAGCAGTTTGACAATGTATACATCAATATGGACAGCCGTGGCAACGGTGGTTTCCACTACCTTTGATACTACTTCACAGAGAAGAGCACCATCAATGACAACCTGGATTCATGCTTATGGATTTGTCATCTTCACGGAAGAATTTCACGTCGATATAAAATCGCTTCATAACAGCCTCCTGGTTTGGCATTACCATTTAGAGGTACGTTGCCAACTTGTCGTAATCACTCAACTTCCCGGTGTTGAGTAGAACAGCTTAAGTTTTTCATTCTTTACATTTTGAAAGCCAACCATTTCATTACAGACGAGTAAGAATGGTTGGTGTGCCCTATCACCGAATAATCTCTAACTCTATTTTTCAGCTGGAAAATACACGATTGTTTTTTACAAGCAATGTCCTGATCTTTTTTTATACAAAACATGTTCAAAAGTCATCATGGACAGAACATTCTCCTGATTATTGAGCAATTGAAAGCGTGCAGTTAATGGTTGTAGTGCGAATCAATTATCGACTGCAATCGCAATGAACTATGACTTATTCTTGAAGCTGTATTGAACATGGTCCAAGAAAAAGCTATACAATCTAAATTTGATTCTTTGCCCAGGCGGATGAACTATGTTAGTTCTATCAGAGATGGCGATATATGACAGAGATTTCTCAATTTCTATAAGCCCTAATTAAATGCAAATTCAATCAAATGATTTTTCCACTTTCCTGATCTTTGAGCTCATTTCCAATTCTCCTGTTAACTGAGTAATTGGACGCGTGTGTTTAATGGTTAGAGAGTGATTCAATCGAAGACAATACAATCACTGCTCTTAATTAACTATAGCATAGACTTGAATCTGTAATGACTGAGGTCCCAGAAAATGACCTGATATCTTTGATTGTTTATCTAGAGTGGCAAATGCTGTTATTTCTGACGCAAATGATAGATATCGTTTCGAATTTAGCAATATTTATAAGTCCTAATTTCCTGTCAATTTAATCACTTGATCTTCCCAATGTTATACATGCGTTCAAAAATCATCGTTCTGATACTTGCGTTCATTTCCAGTGACGAAATTTTTATGATCCTGCGTATGAGTTTGCTGGCGAAGAATTTATATTAATAATATTGTTAATACTTTTTTTCAGTATTGTGTATTAATTGTCAAAATGAGAAAAATATATATTTATAATTTAAATACTTTTTATAAAACACAGTACGAAACGCCAATGCATTTTTCTGCATTAAAGGAAAAATCTTCCAAACACTGCTCATTTCTAAACAATAATTTTATTTGCAGTTCTTTAGATTTAAGCAAAAAAATTATTCATCAATGTTTTTTTTTTCTATTTGCAAAATTATTGTTGATGAATTTATGAATATGAATGGAAAAAAATTTAAATTACCTTTTTTATATTTTATATTTTAGTACAAAGATAATTCCAATATTCCAACAGCTCTTTTCGTAACTATTAGATTGTTTTTTGTTATATATAAAAAATATCAAAATATTTTTTTACTTATTATTAGAGATTTAAGGGGACACAGATTGTCCATGCGTGTCAAAGGGTTAAGATTATAAACTAAAAGGTCGTGAGATTAGTTTAAATCATGTAATAAGATAAAAACATAATTTAATATTTCACCAATATACTATTGTAATCACATAATGATTAAAACATGTGACATTTATATTTAAAATGATGTATAACTTGTTATTTTATTTCCTTTTGTAATATTTCGTTATATTAGTAAAAATAATATTTGACCAAGGAGAGTGTTCCTTAAATTTAATGTAAATTATTAATTACAACTGTTTGAAAAAATTGGATATTTGAATAAAAATTACATGTTTAATAAACATCTTTTAACAGACCTTGTGTTTAATATTCGTGAGGGCAGGGTCTTATAAAAGTTCTATATCATAGATAACGGATAGCAAATTGATTATATTTAAGCATCAGCATTTAATTCGAACTTAAAGAAACAATTTCAAATTCTGTCCTCTTCGTTGTACGACAGTAATGTAAGCTATAATCAAATCTCTTTTTATACTACAAATTGAATTGCATCCATTAGGAATAGAGATAGTTGAACTAATGAAATTAATTAGGTCACGTAGGATATTTTATTAATTGTTTTATGAGAAAGTAACCTTCTCTGTCAATGAAGATGTGTTTGGATAATTAATTAAACCCTATGTTGCTTGAATAATAGGTTTAACAATACCAAGTAAGTAATGGGCTTTACATTATCGTAACCTGCATTACTGCATTAATAATCTCTGTATTAACAGCAAATGTTGAAATGTTCACTGTCACTGGTATGAATCCCCAGGAGTTGACTTGATTCGATATTTCGATATATATATATATATATATATATATATATATATATATATATATATATATATATATATATATATATATATATATATATATATATATATATATATATATTATATATATATATATATATATATATATATATATATATATATGCATATATGTGTGTGTGTTAAAAATACAAGGAAAACATGAAAAAAAATATTTTCGAAGAGAAAAAGAAAAATAATTACAGAAGAAATTGTTTTTAAAATAAATGAATAACAAAAAATAAAAAAGCCGGAAAGCATTATTTCACCGTCATACGATTATATCCGCAAAAAAGTGTTATTCTAATATATATATATATATATATATATATATATATATATATATATATATATATATATATATATATATATATATATATATAATATATATATATAATATATATATATATATATATATATATATATATATATATATATATATATATATATATATATATATATATATATATATATTATAATATATACGGGTAGGTATATATATATATATATATTATAAAATGTGCATGTGCAAGTTTCAATACGTCCGTGTATTATGCATATAAATATGCAGCAATACTTGTTTTTCTTGATGATTTTTTTTATACTTCCTTTTGTAAATTTATTGCATATTTCTCTTTTTAATCATCTGGTCTCTATATCCTCTTGATAATTAATAAAAGTTTATTTTTAATCTTTTAGAACTTATCTATTTTTTGTTTCTTTCAGTGAAGTTTGTAAATAAGTAAAAATTGAAATGCAAGAGAATAACTATTTAAAGTATTTTTTTTAAAAGAGAAAACTAATTTAATGCAAAGGATAAAGAAATATTTGATATAATTTAAGCTATTTCTATTCCCTCTAAACACAAAAATGTTTGTGTTTGATTTAAATAGTTCATTTATCTAACTCAAAATAATAAATCACTTCAAATGAAATAAATGATTTTATATTAGTGAATGTAAACAGAACGCAGTGTGGAACATCAAAACAGCGCTTTCAACCATTTCAAATTCTTTCATTTATTCCCAGGAGATTTCTTATTTTAAGAACGCGAGTTGTTTTATTAGAAGCCTCAAGATGATTATACTGATACATTTAAATTAAACACCATTTGTCACGCTATTACACGAATGTCTTTCCGAACGGGTTTCGAAAAGAGGAACGAAACTGAAGAATACCAATGACTTTAGAAATGTAAAACTAAAGATTGAAAAAAAAAATTACGCGTGAAAGCTGCTGAAGTTTAACTGAATAATGATACATGGAAGGAACGCCTAAGAGTGCTTTTAACATATTCTAAGATCTCAGATAATTAATTTAAAGCACATAGAGTGGAAGGAACCAGTTTCCAGCAAGCCTTAATGGATTGGTAAATGGAATTTTCAACAAACACGAGGAAACTAGTTCTTTCTTTTATTCTTTTAAAATGTTTATCTAAGTAAAATGCAACTAATTATTAAGGAAGCAATCTTGCAGATAACAATAAAGCTTTAGGAATACATTATCATGAAATAAATTGATTCAAGTTGCTATGTATGATTTAATAATTTATTTATATTTTAATCTTCGAAAAAAAAGTGGGTTTTCTGCCTTCTAATTCTTTAATTTCAGCTCCTTCGTTTGAAATTAATAATATCAAATGTTAAAAAGTTTTAGTTGCTAGAAGCAATGAATCGGAAAAAGAGTAATTGCTTTTGGGAGATGTATCTTCATATAAATTCTGTTTTGTTAAATATATTAAGATGTGATTATTGGTACGCTTCAGCATATTAGAATTAATTAGCATTTATTAAATGATTTCTATCAAGTTAGTAAAAATATGAAAATAAAGAACTGAATGAGTTAAAGGTTCAAAATTATCAATTGTTTAAATTTGATTATATTTTTTTAGCCTTATACCCGAAACAGAAAGACCTCTACTCCAGAAAATGGGAGAAACAGATGAAAATATAAAGAGAAGAAAAACATAACAAGCGTGACAAGAAAAGTCTATGAACTCAATAAGTCTTGCTCACCAGTGAGGATCGTGCAACGAGGTGTCTTTTAGTACCGGATAACGGCGAACGTGGTCTGCATCCATGTCTTCCTGAAGGTCACAGAGCTTCCTGAAAGGAACTTTTACAACACGAATTCAAGGAAAGTGTTTAAGGAGGCAGTCGTATCCAGTGGTCAGTCGAAACTTATTGACTGCTGTGCGTCTTGGCTGCATAAGGAGGTCATGACGATTACTAAACCTGATCTTTCTGAAATGTCTCTCTGTGATTTGGTTTAAAGTGAGATCCTTAATCTTTTTCTTGATTAGACAGAATAGGCAAAGGGGAAAGCCTTCCTGAATGTTTGTAGAATAGAAGCTCCCTGCTTTGTAAGGTAGTCAGTTGACTCGTTTCCAGTCTTACTACAGTGACCCGGGATCCACTGCCAGACAATTTCCTTAGAGAACCCAAATAGGCTCTGCAGAAGGTTCTAGTTCTCGAAGATGTTAGAGGAGGCCAAAGAATTGCATGCATTTAATTTCCGAAAATAAAAAAATAAAAACTACCGTCTTGCAGTCAACGATTTTAATTTATATGTATGGTCATACATTTTAACTCAAACCACCTCCAGCGATTAGATCAACAAACATTATACGATGAAACTATATCAAAAGTAATCCATTTCAAAACAGTTTTCGTAAAAATTTTTCAATTTCCTGACAGAGAGGCCATTGGGATGCCAAAATCTCCAGTCTTACATCCATTGATATCAAATTCCAAATCTATGTGCAATCTGTTGGAACATTGCTCCAGATTCATTATTGGCTATTTTTCAAGAAATAACACTGACGAAAATAATCCTAACAGCGCGTTATCTATATTTCGAAAATTAAATACCTTGACATGAAAATTAAGCACTAAAATGATTTTGACAATTATTACTGTCCTGTAACTGAAACATTTTTATGATAAAATAAAATCAACTTTAAGAAAAGAAGATTAAATAAACTAAATTTATATTATTAGTTAATTATCCTTAAGTAATAATACATTTCACGATTCGATTGAATAAAAAGCTGGTCTTTACATTAATTGAGACAGGAAAAAATGCAGAAATATTATATTTGCATTCGTTTTTTATGAAATTAATTAGAAATTTTTGAATAAAAATTGGCTAGGAAATAAATAATGAGTATAATGGCAGGACATGCTGTTAGGTTTTACAGCAGAGATGTTATATTGCTATCCACTAGCACATTGAAAAATGGTTAAAAATGTATAAAAAATTATTTAAAAAAAAGGAACTTGTAAATATTTATTTGCGACTCTGAATTTTAGAAATTTCTAGTTAAAAATGGTTAAATAGCAATTCATGATGACATTCCAACTGTTAAGCGTGAAAAAAAAAGTTCATAGATTTTCCTAATTAATACAGTTTACCAACCAGAATTCTATCAGGGTCACCTTTGGAAGCAATTTTGTTCCGTGTAGCTAGGTGCATGCTTTAACTGAGAGACCTAATCGGTCAATCTCATGACCGCTTGAATAGGGTACAAATTCTAGCATTATACCACAATATTTCTTCCATATCTGCACTCTTGAATTGGTGATTCTAGGCTATTAGAATACAAAACTCATTCTCGTACAAATGGCGCAACTCCCTAAGAGCTTCAATGTTCGTTTAAGTTTTATTTTTGTTTTAGAGATTAGAATAGTTGTAAATTTTGTATTTGTATGTAAGTTTGATGCATTTTTGTATTTTTAATTCATATATTAATTTTTTTACCTTACAAGTTGTAAACGGTTTCAAAACCCTAACTGTAAAGAAATGTTCCTAATCACGAATTTTATAGTTGATCGGATGGACCGCTACCGGTTATTCTACCGCATTTTCCGAAAGAAAAATTTTACAGTGTGCAAACTTTTGATTGCGTATGATAGAAGTTATATTTTAACCAATATTTTTACTTGTTAATCTAAATATTAGTTTTCAAATTTCAAACATAATTGAAAAATTAAGCAGCTTTATGATTTTATTTTTGTTTTTTAACTATTTTATTTTAGCTATGGAAAATAAAATACCGAGCCGATGTGTTTTTAAAACCAATTACAAGAAAACTAATTAGTTTGAGAATAAAAATGGGTTAAATTTGGGATTTCGAAATTAAAAAGGAAGAAATAGGGGCATTATATTTTATAAGAATTTTTTTTATATATAGATATATGGTGATTTCGAAAATAAATAACCAATATTGCTCCGGTTACCTCCTTAAGGGTAATCGATGAATTCTTCCCTGTTCTATTCTATCAATATGGAATACATTAAAAAAACCTTTAAAAAGAATATTTAAACGATTATTTAGTTTTAAATATGATAAAAAGGCACTCCTTATATTTAAGAAGGCAAGACTGAGATTTAGGAGCAAAAGAAAAATCGATTTATTTTAAATTTCTTTTGCTTACTACTTGCCTTAATATTTCTATCCATATTGAATGCACACCTAGCAAAATTTTAAATAAGTATTTTACATACATTAATATTACATGCTAAAAAATTGAAGTATGAAAACATCTTAAAATCTATTAAAGTTAAAAAAAAAACTAAATCATATTTTATAAATCTGCTTATTTTATAATTCAAGTGCAATCTTTATTTTGAAGTATAACACCTAAAGGTGTCTAAAGAGTTTTTCCTAACAAAATTTTTGATTTAAAAAAAAAACATGCTTAGCATTTTGAAACCAAGCGTAATATAATACTCAAAGTTATAGCAACAAAAAAAAAAACGGCAAACCATTCTCTGAAAGCGTAGAATAACATAGTTTCGAGTGCATAATCAAGTATTTTCCTTAAGGTAATTTATTCAAAATCTGACATTAAATCCGTTTTTCTCATTTCACGCTTTTTTGTATGGTGCGCAAGATTGCTCGACATCTAATAAACATATTAAGTTAAAACCAGACAATTTGTTTGACAACAGCATATGGCTTATCACATTCCATCACATGTGTATTGATAATAATTTTATATCTTTTTTGTGGATAAAAAATAATTTTTTTTTAATAAAAATCAAAAATAAAGTTTCTTTTTTAGTTTAAACAGTACATTAAGTTTTTCAATGTCTTTGAGAGAGTATAGTTTTTAAAATACCACATTTATCTACCTATTCAAAGATTTTTGAAGTCGGTAACGATTTTAATAACTTTTCATCGTATGCTCAAAACGTCATAGTATTGTTTCCTTCCTCAAGTTTTAGCTTGAAAAAAAAATTAAATTGTAAAAACTCTTTAGATTGTTTTACTAAAGCGTTCGGTTTTAAATATTGTCTGTATTTTTGTTTCCAATACCGGTAAACGATTCAAAATCATATCTAAATTTCAGATAAGTCGTAGAAAGTTGAAAAAAGTTGTACAATGATGCTTTTTCGATTAAATCACAACCATCAACAGTGTTTTTTGAAAAAACGAAGCCACTTTGATTTTTTTGCCATAATTGGATGCCAAGAAAACGAATGAGAATTAAATATATATTATGAAAGTCTATATCGAAACACATATTTACACTTCCTGCACCTCAGGGAGAGGAGAAAAACATCGAACAAGTAAGAAGAAAAAGAAAAGTGTCCCTTCGAAATGATGCCACTTCTGATTATAGGAAAAATACCCACTATGATTTTATGTAACTTAAAATTTGTGATCCGGAGACAATCCCAGGAGAAAAATAGCATGAATATTATGCAAATATGCCAAATTTCAATTATAACAGTTTCCAATTCTGCTGCAGAGTGATTCTGCCTCCTTCTTTCTATATACAGCCCTTACTGAGGATAGACCTTCATGTATTCGTGAGGAATGAATAAATGAAAAAGGATGCCTCATTCAATACTTCTTCGTAGTTCCCGAAAACCAACACTTCGGAGATATTAAAATTATTCGGTTGCATCCGACTTGCGATAGAAATGCTCGCTTCAAATGCCAGAAAATGAGCTTTTAAATTTTTTGGATACTGGTAGCCTTCATATGGCCTTGGAGAAAGGTCACACTAGCTTACCACCATAGCCGAAGCCCTTGCACATCATTTTTGAGACTCCACATTGATGTCATGCTGTAGAATGTTTTCTTGTTTCATTCTTAGTTACTTTTTACATCCTACAAGAAATTTGAAATGCATAAAAAATTAGCAGTAGCCCTTGTTGAAAGCTATACGCAGGAATATCTGAGTAGAAAAAAAAATTAAGATGACCCAGATAGTTGTGTATGCTGTTGTTGTATGTTTTGTACAATGGCATAAGAAAAGAAGAGTATTTCTCCGCCATTTTGCAGCAATGTGTGGGAAGGCTTCAGATATGGTAGTAAACATAACACATTATCTCATTCAGGCAGTATGCAGGCTCCGATAACCAAAAAATTCTAGAAATGCATTAATTGCCATTTGCAAGGAAAATTGATGGCTGGCAATATTTTCTAACAGGACAATGCCTACATTTACTTTTCAAAATTTTCACAGTGTTGGTTCTTGGATATTAGTACTATTATTGCCATTGAGAAAAGTAGAACAAATATGAAGTATTTTGCGAGATTTTATATATTTACTGACATTTAAAGGTTTCAGATAATTTATAATTCTCAAAACTATAAGCTCTTTATTTGTATTTACCGTAAATATAGTCGGAATTTTGTTTTTAAAATCTTTTAATCACAATTGTAAAAACTTACTAGAACATAAAAAATTAAAAACAATTAAAAATTATTATAAAAAAAAACAAACATTTAATGCTTTTAGAAAATTGCATTTTCCTTGTCTGTCTGAATATTTCAAAGCAAAACCCGAGATCGAGTTTAAAAATTCTGTAACTTTAAAATATAATTTTATTTAAAAAAATGATTGCTTCGTTAGAGATATTATAATGTATATACTAACATTCATGCTTAAAAATTCTGTTAAACTTAAGCATTGATTTTAAATTATGACATAAATATAATTGTTTCTCGTCAGTTGTTCTGATTTAATTTCATTTTCATATAAACTGAAATAAAATTCTTGATCGCTATTAGTTTTATATTTTTCTTAAAAAAAAAATCGATGCTACCATCAAGTATCCAGATTATTTTTCTTTAAATAAAATTATTCAGAATCGTATTTAATAATATCACCATTACTTAGAGGATTATTAATATGATTTACATGCTTATTTAATTAAGATTATTTAATGATATGACCATTCAAGAAGCTAGAGGGTAAAAAAGTTGAAAAGAGAGAAACGAATTTATTTTCAGATTTTTTGCTTCATAAACCAAAGTTTGATTTTTCTAGTGCATTCCTTTAGATGATATTTCCACCATGTGCAGGAACTTTAAACGGAAATATTTAATTACCTTTTGATGATTACATACTTCACAATTTACAAAACAAATCTTAGGAAAATGCATAAATATATTTTTATATTTTACGTAATAAAGTTATTCCATTTTAAAATATTTCATTTGAATGTGTCCAAATATTTATCTTATCTTTGTAGTAAATTTTGCAGTAAAAAAAAACATCCCGGAATAGATTTTCTACCAAACCTTTTTAACTAATGAAACTCGAAGAAATGAAATGTTTAGAATTCCAAACAGACATCTTGAAATCATCCGTGAAAAAAGTGTTATTTATTTGCTTTAAAATCGCATTTCATTACTGAAAGTCGTGAAGTCTGTTATGGGAACTCGAGAGACATTTGGAGCGAAATAAATATATTATTTTTGTTTGTTGTCATTTATTTTAAGGGGATCCGTAAATACTAATTTTAATATTTTTATAATTATTTTGAATAAAAAATGTTACATTATTTTCTTTGAAATGGAGCGCAATTTATATTTTTATCTTAATTAGAACGCCTGATATGGTCTAGTTAATTATTTTTTGTATTAATACAAGTTATGTAAATAAATTTTTCCATTAGCTTTTTTCACATTCTTTAAATTTGAAATAAATATAAAACGAGAAATACGGAGCATAATTGCATGAAATTGAGGATGCTCATTTTTTTTAAATATTTTTTTTCAAGAAATGGAAAAAAAAATGTTTTGATTTATTTTACAGCTGGAGAAAACTACATAAAATGAAAAATTCTGATCAAAAAATGGAGAAGAAAAATCGAAATCTGGATATATGGGTACTCGTTAGTGTCTAACTGTTCTAACAAGAAACTGTCGAATTTATTCAAGATATTCATTGTTTTGTTGCATATGATATATAATTCTTGAAAAGTCATATATGCTCTTATTCTTTTTGTGAATGATTTTCTACTGAAAAACAAGCACCCAATCTTCACCCAGTTGTGTGGTTAGATCAGGTGCATATGTGAAATTTATGAGAAATGTAGAAGTACAAGAATTTTAGTCAAAAAGTAGATGGCATTTTTATTTTGTAAGACAAATTAAGAATATTATGTGCGAAATTTGCATGTGAAGTAGATATCTTTTTCCTCTGCTTTACTTCAGCTTTCCTAGGATCAACAAAAAACTTTCCATACTGGATCCAACCTTTTCCCCACTTTTTCTTAATTGAAAAATTGCAATATGAACGGTCAATATCTGAAGTGTTTTTATCGTCTTCATCGGAGGAAACATCGATCAAAAATTTAGTTGCTTTTTTTTGTTGACAAACTGTTTTGATTAAATTTTTTTTTAATGCAATGCTCTAAATCAGCTTTGTGTGGTCCTTGATACCATGTTTCTTAAAATGCTCTTATATGGTAACAGTAGTATCAGGTCATTTCCCAACTTGACGTACTCCAAAGCAGAAATGAAATGGAGCCTTGTTTTAATTGCTCTAAAAGTAAATTCCTATTGCTTGTTAATCTAAGAATGGTTAGTAAACTTGCAATAACCTTGGCTAAAATATCTTTTTTAAATGACCAATAAATAAGAATATTTTAAAAACAAAAGAATAGTAGAGAGTTTTCACCATAAAACAAACTTATCTACACAGATGCCATGAATTCAACAACAAAAATACGATAATATAGCTGCTTCTTCTTATCTACTTCCTACCCTTGTAGTAGGATGGAACTCAGAATCTGCTCGCTAAACTAATTTCGCCAGAATCGAGGTCCTCGGTTTCACCCCCATTCCCTTACTCCACACTCAACTACTTTAACTTAAGTAGTAAAAATATTTCACTTTACGTAAACTGCATTGATAACAACAATATGTTATCAAAACTAAGTTTCACAACTGGTTAAATTTAGGCAATGCAATTATTTTGAATATAATTAATTTATGTTAAATTTAGATTATGCAATTATTTATCATGCCTTTCAGCTAATTTTATCGCATCATCAGAACGAAAGGCATGTTTTGATATTTTTTCCCTCGATATAATTGAAAGAACACATTTTAAATAACTTTAGATGTCCTAAATATTTTTTTACTGAAATGTATAGAGTGTTTCTTAATGTTACGTCAATATATGTTTTTGGAATATTTGTGAAAAACGAAATAAATATATTACATATACAGTATTATTAGTAAACATATAAACATTAAAAAATGAAAAGAATATTAAATAAAATAAAGAAGGGAATTAAGACATAATAGCTAGTTTGATCGCTGGATTAAGTTCGAGTTTTTTTTAACTTTATTATTAATCTACTTTAAGCTGTTCTCTTGTGGCAATTAAGAAGGTATTGATGCCTTTAATCCCTTCTTCCTTCAGACGTGACTCATAAATGTCTACGCTTTTCATTTCGCCTCCTTTATTTATTAGTTGGATTTTTCTATTTCATTATTTTAAAAGTTCCTGTAAGGGTTACAGAAACACTACGTATATATTACTCCTTATGGCCTCATCATCTTTGTGTACCTAAAATTATAGACTTTGAAAGCTTGAAAGAATGATTTGATAGTTCCCGACTACTTCGTTCTGCAAATTATCCTTAATTATAGGTAGATAATGAGAGCCATTTTCTTACCTAATTCTGCAAAACGTTCAAAGCTTACATCTTTATACAATATAAAAGCAGAGCAACTATTAAACAAAACCCTTTTTATAGAAAACGGATTTTATATACTTCATAAAAGTTCAATAAGATTACAATACTGATGTCCATGCAAAATACATTTTTCTCCATCTATACATGCACTGTTAAAAAAGTATGGTCAAGATTACCAGAATATGGAAAAGTTTTGCCATGTTTCTGGTTATATTGGAACACCAAAAAGCTTTGTCATTTTGGCCAATAATTGGCCTATAATTTTGAAAACCAGAATTTCTAGTAAAACATTCCAACAGGAACGGAAAAATTACCAAATGAATTATTTAAATGCCTTAAGTTTTGGTTTTATTAACCAAGATTTTTTCCCCGGATTGTATAATAGAGAGTTTATTAATGCAATAGATCGTACTAAAATGCTAAGCAGTATCGCATATTAAGAAATGAATATTTTTCTGCCGGTGCACTTGTTAGACATAATGATAGGCTTAAAATATTTCTCTTAAAAATATAACATTATTTTATGGTTTTGTCCACGTGACGTATGGAATTATAATATTTATCAAAACAATTTTTGTAAACATGTATCTATGACTGAAATGTCTTAGTATCAAATTTGAATGGATGAAAAAGAAAACTTTATTAAAATTTATAAGAAGGCACGCACAAAAATGTAACTATCACTCTGTTGTGCAATCATATAACGGCTGTCTAAACGCATTTAAAAAGTCTTGAAAGTTTATTTTCTGATGTATCGATTTTTTTTTTCACGAATCTCTTAACGGATTTATGCTACAATTTGTCGAATTTTATTTCTTAATGCGATATTATTTTTTCTATTTTAGCTAAAATGTGTGTTGTAGGTTGAAGATAAACCAGTTTCTGCCTCAACATCCAACAAAAAAGTTCCATTTATGATAAAAAGTTGATTGTTACGATGACATATGGAGAATGTATTACACGAAATTTTACACATTAGCTATGTATATTTTAGATTTTTGACATTGGTTGTTTTTGCATAAAACTACAGAAACAAATAAACGCAAGAATAAATGTTATCACGTATGTTAAACATTTACTTTTAATACTTTGTATGGAAATAACATCAAGCTATCAAGAAATATAAGAAAAGGTGACACATTAAAACCTATTTTTAATGGAATAGATATTAATGTAACATTTTGTACCTATTGTCCCAGTGATTTTCTTGAACCATAATCAGTTTAAATCTGAAACGAAACAAGCCGTCATTGATTTTGACTTAAATTATTTTGATTCTCACACATTTATAGTTTTCGAATCAATTTTTCGGTTTATTCTAACATCCGTGTTGGTAATTCTATCCTATATTATACCAAACATTAACGCATTATCTGTATTTTCGACACAAATCCATAAACTTCGAATAAAGCGCTAATGAACTCCAAGACATTATTACAAAGCCAAAGTTATGTTGTGTTGCTAAGCAATCTGCCTTTTCAGCCTAAGGTATAGAATCTTCATCTACTGGACAGCAATTCTAAAGATTAATGTAGCGTAATTTTGGATCGGTGATCTTCCTAAGGCCCAGATGTTCCTTTACAGTCATTGCTAACACCACCACTCCAGCGCGTTATGGCCACCGATTGGATCAAATGTGCTAGATAGTATGGGTTGAAGCAACTCTTTTAAGATAACGATTCAATAAATATTCTCTGATGTGGGTGGGTTAGTAAGATTTCTTCCTAGTCTTCGGCCATGAACGAACAAATCGTCAATATCCGCGTAAGCCTTCCGGATTGTCGCCTCAGCTCTACCGTGTCGACGTAAGCATATCTTAAGGCACAGTTTTAGAGTCTTATCTTTCATGCAACCGGATTAGTTTTATGAGAGAAAGGAAAACTATCTTTCTAAACGAAGCTTTGGATTTGTGAAATGTAGAACTTTTTTCTTGGTAATTTCGAAAGCATATTATTTTTCATTTTCATTTATTCAAATTTAAAAATAACTTATTATTATTTTGATTTTGTACTGATAAATAAAAACACAAGAAAATACAAGAATTAAAATAGCAAACAAAAATAAAAATAAGTGTATTCATTTGTAATGTTTATTCTATAGTTAAATATCAAGTTATGAAATGGAATAATATTATATAAATTAAGCATTATTTAACGAACATACTTTTTCCAGCAAGTGAATGTTTAAAACTTAACTAGCTTTTTCTACATCGTAAACATTTAAACTATTTTTACAAACATTCCTTCCCTTTTTTTATCAATTTCAGAATATTTTTTTTAAATATATAACATTGGGTATATTCAGTATTATTTTAACAGTAATAGAAAAAAAGATAATATTAAACACAAATAAATATTAAATATAAGATAAATGTAAAGTAGTTGATAACGACAATATTGAATAACAAAACAATTCTTATATTTTTAGAAATGAGTTTATTATTTAACTTTTCCGGATAAAAAATGTCGACTGAGTTTTTTAAACATAATATGGTGTATTATGATAGAAATATTGTACACGTGTAAATTTAGAAAGTATACTTTTTTAGTTTGACTCACTAGTTAATTTTCTTTAGTATTACTGCTTTTATTGGCTCATAATCAGAATTTTGGAGATTTTCATGAATGAAAATATAGTTATAAAAGTGAAATAAGCATCTGAAAATTACATTTTCATCCTTTTTATAAAGAATAGTTACGTGTCACTATATTTTCTACATACTGTAATTTCTTTTTTGACAGTTTATATTCCTCTATATGCTTCAAAAGTGTACATATGGAAGTATGCATGGTTTTAAGTCGAAAATGATTGGATCAATCAATCATAGAATGATTGAGATGCTTCCTCTTTCTACGTTTGATGCAAAAATAAATCCAAACTTTCAATCATAGTCACAGTGTGAATGCTCCCTATACCTCAGTCCATAATGAAGCCATTATGAAAATTAAATAAACAAGTTTTTAATTTGTATATTTTTTGAAAGAGCAGATACAACTCGGATTGCTTTAATCACAAATTTACAGATTATCGGATTGCTTTAACCACAAATTCTCAGAAGGAAAGCTTGCGCGAGATTATGTTTTTAATGAAGTCAATAAAAAATAAAATAAATGAAATTTTATTCCTCACATACTTCGAAAGAGCACATACTCAATAATAAATTATTTTAATTTGGAAATATTGGAAAGGCTAATCGTAGTTTTGTCAGAGGTTATAGTTTCTTGCCTTTAAAACTAATTTAAAAATTGCATAGCTTTCAGTCATTGTGAGTGTTGGCTTAAATATTTGAACCCTTAAAACAAAATTGTAAATTTTTTTGACCGGGATTTCATTTGAAATGAATTTGTGCTGAAGAGTGATTGATTCTACTTTAGAATCACCTCAACTCTTAAAATATAGTCTTTAACAGTATCAAACCATAATTATCTAGACATTTTTCGCTTGATATTTTTTAACAGTATCAGTTCAATACGGTATACATACATTTGTGGACACGATAAAAATGAAGACTATTTCACTTGTTTTAGTACCAACCTTATTTTAAATCCAAAAAGTATATAATCGGTGCCTATTTTAGTAAAAGGTTCAAGATGGTTGCTGGAGTTTAGCAAAATCACAGAATAGATATAATATAAACACTTTTGCGAAAGAATTTGAGAACTTTTATAATTTAATTTTCAGTACAGTAAAAAAATTGAAGAAAAGATATTATGACGTTTTACACACTCCATAAAAGTCATAAAAATCACGTTAATAACTTGGAGTTTTTAAATGAGTAGTCAAATTTGATCTTTTTAAAGCTATATTTCGCTCAAAAAAATTTAAAAACAATATTTTTATTATTAAAAAGAAAACCGATTTTTGATTTTTCAAAAGATATGTTTTGAAATCTCAAAAATATGCATCCTTCAAGTGCTAGTTTGAATTTAGGCAGTATGCTGTATTTAAATAAATTAGCAAGTCTTAACGGGATAAGAACTCGAGTAATCATGCACGCAAGGTGAAAAAAATTGTATTAAGAAAAAAACACATTTAAACACAAAACTTTGAATAAATAACTTTAACTAAAATACATGAATATGCAGATGATCCTATTTTTAAAAATTGGTGTATTGTCTTCGGCTTTCAGTGAGATGATTTCAGTACTTATGGTGTAATTTTTGTAATTATTTAAGTATTATCTTATATTTGGTGCCAAACTACTAAGAATGAAAGAGGTCTACACATATTTTTTCATGTTTCAAAAATTTGAAACTTTAGTAAGAAAAAACCATCTTGTACCCCCCCCCCCAAATTTATTTGCAATTATCAAAAAAACTTAGTAAACTGTCTTTTAGAATGAAATACCGTATGTTCATAATTCATTGGTTCATCCATAAACTCTTAATCGCTAATTTATTTCATATATATATTTTTTTAATAAATTAAAAAACTCCTTTTTTCAAATCTTTTCTTTGAATGGATTTTCCAATGTCCCTTGAATAATTGCAAGGACTTCCAATTGCGCGCAGTTGGAAGTTCTTGCAGTTTTCGACCATTCAATATAAAAATGAAGCACATAATGATAATGTAAGACTTTCCTTTAGCAAGAGATATGGCATCAAATGCAAATGAAAATTTAAGTAGAAAATTGAAAGAGTTTTATAATAATGTAAACTGCATTCATAGTTTGAGCAGTTGTTGGTATTCTAGAAATGTAAACGAAAAAGAAATTACACAGTGGAAAAGAAATCTGGAGAAGGGATTTCAGACATTTGCAATATAAGGAAGACTTGCAAATGAAAGAGAATTTCAGTCATACAAAAGCCATTCTTGCAACAGATAAGGCATGCAGTATTTCGACAGAAATATAAATTATGCAAAGCACGCGTTTCTCTTTCTTGGCGTCAGGTTCTTTCTTTTTTGCAATACTTTCCTTTTATTTATTTTTCAGACATCGTCATTTTGCGGAAGCTCGTGGGGAAGATATTTTATTGATCTTGTTCCGTCGAAGATTTTTCTTTGAGTGTTTTTTATTCCAATCTTTTTATTTTTTCCGACAAGTTGGTGGAATTGGAAGACAACAAGCTTAGAGGATTAAAGGAAGAAATAAGAAAAATTCTTAAATGTGCTACCCGATAAAAGTTTGCTGGTTAGCGGGATGATTTAAATGAACTTCTAGAAGAGTAAAAATTAAGTATATACATATATATATATATATATATATATATATATATATATATATATATATATATATATATATATATATATATATATATATATATATATATATATATATATATATATATATATATATATATATATATATATATATATATATATATATATATACAATAAAAGTTCTTCATTTTATATGATGTTAGGAATTTTGAAAGACAAATCTAAGAAGTGTTCCACATTACATGAGTTACTAGGGATAACGTTGCAATTATTACAGGCCATAATGATTTATTAGAGGTTTCTCTCGAGGTCTCTTATTTCCTTAAGGGAAAATTTTTTATAATAATTAATGCATTTTTAAACTATTTTCAGAATATGATAGTACAGAAAATGATAGTATAAAAAATTCCAGAAGCTTTTCACATTACATAGCTTCCCCAAAAATTCGTGTTACAATCTCAGAAATTGAAAAAGAAAATTATTTACTTGCAACGCTTTTGCTATGTGAAAAACACATTTAGCATTTAAATGTTAAATTTTTAAAATATTTGCATACTAATATATAAGAGTAGAATTTAATCTGAAAATACACTTTTAAAAAAATGCTAAAAAATTAACCCCTTTAGTAACGTTTTTAAAAGAAAAAAGAACTTTAATAGCGTTACTATTAAATGCAAGATTTTGATCTTCGTTTTAAGTAGTTTCAATGACTCCTTGTTATTCAGCTCTTATTCATTTGTTTGAAGCCACAGCTGAAAGTTTTTCCTCAAGAAATATCATTCCTTATTGTATTACATTTAAAATAGATTTTTCATGGCACAGTGGTCTTTATTCTGAAGGTTTGGGCAATATATTTAGGGTCAAATTCACTAGATAAGGGGCTATAATTCTTCAAAGAATAAACAGAGATCCGAATCTCAGTATCTTGAACTGGAAGATCCAAATTTCTGATATTAAACACACGTTATTTAAATTGATTAACACGTAATTTAATTAACACGTTATATTAATTTCTGGTCTTCACCACAAGCAGAAAGAGAAAAAAAATTGAATGTATGAGTAAATGCTGCACTCGGTTAGGATCTAGAATTAGGAGACAGCATGTTCATACGAACCATGTTATAATAGATCATTTTTGGTACTGAATTTGAAAAGTAGTTACATTTTTCAAATGACGATCAAAAATTATTAAACGTTAAATTTAATTTAAAGTGTAAAGTAAAAATGAGTTGAAATTAATTCTACAATAATCGTTATTAAAATTTTCAGATTTAAATATCATTCATTATTTATTCTCGAGATAATTTTAATTTTTAAAGTGGGTGCCACTTTCACAATTTTGAAGCATGAAGTATTTCTGTATTTTCTTTAATATGTGTATTTTTTTTCATTTATCTTATTGACGTTAGAAAATTGTTCAAGTATTAAATATGGTCCACTAAAATTAGCTTACGTTTTCTTGTATTTGGATAATTAAAGTCTTCATATATTAATGCATTGCTAGGAAAGAAATTTAATATGAGTGAATTTAGCATCATGTTACTTTTTTCTCTTCATGATATTGTTTTGTTCTATCATAAGCAATTTTTCTAGCTTCTTCCATTAGTGGATACATTTTATTTGATAAAGGCTGTGTAAAATGGATAAACATTAAATAAGCTGGTGGAAATTTAAATCTTGACAAAGGAGTCGAATTATATTCTTAAGTCACAATGTTTTTTTAATAATTTAGGCAATGTAATTTTTTAATTTTTTCCTTAGTTTCCTATATGTATCCAGTAGTTAGCATTTTTTTTCACATTACTTTAGATACTTTTTTAAATAAGAAAAAGAAATGCTGCGTTCCGATCGATCACCCAGAATTCTTTTAAGAGTTTGAATTTGAAAATTTGGTGTAAAAAAGATAATATAAGCTACTGCTATAGATTTAGGTTCAAAGAACGTCTTATATAGCGAGTGATAATCTATTATTTTAGTTTAATGCCATTAAGAATAGTATAAATAATAAAAACCATCTACACTATCTATTGCAACTAATTTAAAAGGCTTCTCAACTGAGAGACATTGCTTTGAAATAATCCGAATAGTTTTTGCTTAGGATTTTCATTTATTCCACAAATATGGCCCTTTTTATCAAACTTGCAATCTATAAAAATAATATTTTCTCAATCATGAACAGAAGTAAGAAGATTTATCGTTTTTTGAATCCCAGGATGAACGAATTTTTCATGGCTAATTTTAAGAAATTTATGTCTCAAGGAAAAATGGCGCAACGATTTTTATGAAACCCTTTTTCATGTTAGCATGAGGCATAATTGATTTCAGGAAAATTTCCGGTTAACTTAACAATTTGTTCGGCTTCACCAACTTCATCTAATTGCTTAAAATGTGAAAAATTAAAAAAAAAATAGGATGTACTTTTTAATACGCAGACTAAGCGAGAGAAAAAAAAACTTAAAATTAAAGCACAAAGTGAAGTACAGAAATGGCAATGCCATAGTTTTGGTTCAATTAACAAGAACCTTCTTCTGTGTCTAAACAACTGATGATGCCAGAGAAATAACGGACAAACACGTTGCAAAGTGGCTTATGTTATAGGATCAAAGGAACGATCTTGCACAAATTAGAGGCACAGGTGTGAGGTGAGGTAAAAGGTGTGAAGTGATTAGGCAGAGATATTAGGATGCAACAGAATATGTTAGAATATACTTGCTAATGTTGGGAATTAATGAGATATTAGAAAGATACTTCGTTAAGTTATTAAAATTTTCAAAATATGGAATGACTTAGAAAAATCAAATTCGGTAGATGAAGAGCAGTGTTAGGTAAATTTAGCGGAAGGAAACTAAAACCATTGATCAGAATACCGACTATGTAGAGCTAAGATAGATCTGTTAACTCCCTGGTGTTTACATATATTCCGTGTTCTTTAAGCTGAAGTTTAGGGTATGTTTGTCACCCAGAGTGACAGGACTTTTTACTGTAAGACTTTAGGGGGGGAAAACCTGACGGACCTTAATTTTTACAGTGATATTTTTGTAAAATCACTGTGGTTAAATAATTATTACTGTAAAATATACAGTATAAAACTAACATTTTACAGTAAGATTAAGTTTTACGGAAAAATTAAATTGGAATTATGATGGACTCAGGGAGCTAGATCTTCTTACCGTAGTTTTTGTCCTGAATTTTTAACAGTGGAAGGAGGAATG
The DNA here is from genome assembly GCF_982258835.1 of Parasteatoda tepidariorum. NCBI lineage: Eukaryota > Metazoa > Arthropoda > Arachnida > Araneae > Theridiidae > Parasteatoda > Parasteatoda tepidariorum. Next base: position 52,509,422 of record NC_141766.1, read on the forward strand.
GTTTTTCACTATTTTATGTTAAGTATAAGATGTCCTAGTTTCAATGAAAAAATAAAAGTGTTACAAATTATCCATAATAATAATTTATAGGCAAACATAAAGTTAATTATCTAAGAAACATAAGCATAATTTAAAAGTCATTGATTCGCTTTATCAAATATTTTAATTAACCAAATCAAATATAAAAAACCATAGAATTTTGATAACAAAGTCCATAATAGGCCTTTATTAAATTAATTTTGATTGTATTTTAGGATTTTGGATTTAATCAGAAGCAATCTTAATTTAAGATTTAATCAGAAGCAATCTGGAAAGAACAAAATTGTCCCTTTCAGTATTTTTAGGTATACAGAAATGTTCAGCCCTTTTTGTGTTAATATCTGGATCAAATGTTAATATGCTTGGTCTTTTTTTTCAAAATTAGCTTAATGCTTAGTTTCATTTAAATTTTGAAAATAAATCTGTATAATTTTTATTAACTATTTGAAGCATAATAATACATAAATCACTTTCACTATTCATATTTAATTTGCAATTTTTTTCTTCACAATAAGGACATTCAAACTATGAAATATTAAATTTATTACTAACAAATTATTAAATATTAAATTTAGGAAAAATTTAATTCCAATATTTTATTTGCATTACTGCTTAAACATAGGCATGATATTTTATCAACAAAATTTATTTTTAACTATTTAAAGAAATTTTCTCTTTAATATATTATTTAACAATGCTATTACATATTAAATGTCAATAATATCACACAGTTATATGAAAGTTTCTCAATTTTAATAATCTGTAGTACTCTTACATTCCTAAAGGAAGAGGAGAGTAAAGAAAATTCAAAAACTTACATTAACTATTAGAAATTATTACCAATATCTATAAAGTAGTTAACTTTGGTTTTATAAAAATCCACAAATTATGAACTAAAAGCCTAAACTAAAATTCTCTTCAGAAAATACAACAGATTGTATCAAATCATAAGAATTTATAAATATATAAGACTAAAATTAAAAGATAAAACTTTAAATATACTGTAATAAGCATGTAGTTTAAATCAAAGCTATCAAACGAGAAAGAAATGATTTAGATCAAAACAAAAATGCTTCTCACTTATGTCTAAATTAAATGCGAAAATAAAGTATTCTGTAAAAGCTCCTTCATCAAACCTTTCTCCAATATAGCACTTTTTCAGAATCAAATAAAAACAATATTTTATTAATGAGGGAAAACTCCCCTTTTGCAACTCTATGTGATTCATGAACGCGCACAGCAGATAACAGAATTGATAATGCAAGCCAACGAGAAATTTTTCCTCCTAGTACTGCATTTTTCTTCTGTTTTCCTTCGTTTCTTCACTTTTTTTTCTTCACAAAACACTTTCGTTTACAAAGCGAAACTTTTTTTCACTCTTTCCTAAGTCCAACCGCATATAAATTGAACTGAATTCCACTTTATTAATCTCAAAAGGACCATCAAGACGAAATTTCATCACATCAAATATCAGACTTATTGGTGATCGTGAAACATTCACATTCTTTTTAAAGGCTTCATTTGTAATAAACAGATTTTGATTTTACTCATGCACAGTCGGTCAACAAACTGAGAACGGAATCACTCATTACGAACTTTTTTAGTTTTGGCACTCAATTTCAACTTTCAGAATTTGTTTCAAGGTGAGAGAATGAGAGTATGCATTTTGTAGCCATCAGAAAATCACATTTCAATCAGGTCTTCACAACTCGTACAGGCTTTACTAGCAAATGCACCGAATCATTTAGTTGCCTTTAAATCAATTTCTTTTCAGACGCTTTTGTACGGACGGAGGGTACGTATCTGCAGACTACACCAATTCTTCTTTGAAGCACTTATTCTCTTTATTTTTTCATCTCGATGGGCTTATATTAAAGCTGTCTAGCTGAACTAGGAATAAATGCAAATAAGAGGGCAGAGAAGATGCCCTATATAAATATAACAGTTTTAAAACAGATCGAGAGCAACAAAGTTCTCAAAATCTATGCACTTCTTTTTATATGTTGGGGATTTTAAAAAGAAAATCTTACAGGCATTCTTCATCACATGCGATACAATGGATAATTAAATAAGTATAATAGGCCAAAATAATTTGTTGAGTTTGTTAGAGGTTTTTCACGAGATTCTTATTTCCTTAAGGGAAAAACTTATGATGATAATTACTGCATTCTTATTCATTTTTGGAATGTAATGTGAAGATTGTATATATATATATATATATATATATATATATATATATATATATATATATATATTTATATATATTGTACTTATATATATATATATATATATTTATATATATTGTACTTATATATATATATATATATATATATTTATATATATTGTATTGCCGGCGTAGATATATTGTGCACAAATAAAAAATGCTTAATTTCGATGCAATTTGAAAGCACAAGTTGTAGATGATTTATATTACAAATGATTCATCCAAATGTTCTATAATATTTTTTTTAAAATTTTAATTTTTAATTTCTTTTTACTTTTACAACCTTTATATTTATAGATATACATCATTTTGGTTCAAAAGACCATTCAATAAGGCTATTTCACTGAAAACTTACTTCTAAATTAATATATACAATAATTAATGTATAGGGTATATGCAATGAAACATATTGAGTTTTATTAAGCTTTTTTTTAAATAAACTACGTACAAATATGAAGAAATCTTAAGCTTGATATCTAATTTAACGGCAAAATTTTAGAATTGAAAAAAAAATTGAATTCTTTCATTTATTTATGCGTTATCAAAAACGTTTTGTCACTTTGTGATGTTTTTAGAGTAAGCTTAGAATATCAGAAAACTTTAAAATTGAAGTAATAATTTATAAATATCAATATATTTTTCCGTCCTTCTGATTCAGCTTTTCAGTTTCTGAATGTAGAAGACAATCTATAGTGTAAAGCTGATTTTTGAACTTTTGCTACGTTAATATTTATCTCAATGGACATTTATTTTAGGAATGCTTATTCTTACACATTCACTTGTAGGCAAGGAGCAAAAAAAAATATTTATTTCCATAGCAGATGACCGAAATTCCTCAAAAAGAACTTGTAAAAGTTAGTCACGAAACTAAAAATAACAAATGCTATTTGGAAATGAAATATATATAAACAGTTCATAACACTACCAGAAGCTTCCCAAGCAAATTAAATTAAATAAATAGCATCTAAATGGATGTAACATTTTTTGAATATTTTATGAATATTTAAATTAAAAATTCATGTGCACTTGTAAAAGTAACGAAGCAATAACTAAAGATATTTCACAAAGCAACATTAAACATACATTCTCATTATTTTTTAAAGAAATTCGTGATACGTTATTTATGGTGTTAAAGTTTAAAATTTTATGTTTTCATATATATTATTTACTTAATGAAATATTATTTAGTGTTATTAAATGAACCTGGATAGCATAGTTATTAATACAAAATTGAAATATTTTCATTAAAAAAATGTCTTTAATCAATGCAACAAAAAACTAACAACGTCTTCATCAACGTCGTCTTATAGCTAAACTTTACAAATAATGATTATATGCAATTCAAACTGGTAACTTAATATTCCTAAATACGTAAATTATATTTTTTGAGTTTTAAATATTATGTTTTCAATTGTATAATATACTCTATGGAACCTAAAGCTTATTATCACATTTTCCTGCGGATGTCTGCATTTTAAAAGTGACATTTTAAACCTAAGATCAGTCTGTAAGTAAAAACTTTCCAACGGTTGAAAAAGTTTTTCTGAGTAAGAAATGTTTTTTTAAAACTAAATGTCTCTGTTTCCTGCAAGTTTAGCACTTTAGTTTTATTTGAGTTTTTTGAAGAAAAAAGATCCAATAAGGATAGTTTTTTGTTTGAGGTTTAAACAAGCTTATTTTTACCATTCACAATTTTTTTTATTAATGCATTTCAAATAAGTTTCAATGCGTTGTCAATTGCATTTGACTTATTTCTTAAATAAAAAAACCCATCCATTTGTAATTCATTAGCGTCAAATCGCAATTCATTAAATCTGTGAATTCATGTGTAGTTGGCATGCTGTTTGTGACGTCGACGTGTAGGTCAAAAAAGGTTACTGTGCTTCCTTATTTGGTAACATCACCAGACATCAACATGACACCACACTGAGGCAGTCAATTGTCGCAGTGATATCCCCGTGTGTCGAAGAAGTGACATATTCATGCTTCAATTTTGTCACCTGCGTACCTTTTGAGCAGACAGTGACCCTGATGGGAGGTAAATAAGTCGTAGTTATAACATTGTTAGCTTTTTAAGATACGAAAATATCGCATTTTGATGAGTGATAAAATACTATGAAATTCACATAAAATGTCTCGCTGTCGACCTATGTTGTCTTTCGCGTGACGTCGAAATGTGACGTCAGCGAAGGTGGATATAATAACCATTTTCGTCCTACGAAAAAGGACAGTATTTTAGTCGTTGACAGAATACTTTGTAACTCAGTGCTTATTCAATATCATCCTTTAGTTGAGGAATTCATAGAATTCTTATATATTTTTTTTAATTTAACCTTAATGTAAATCAAATGTATATTAACTTTTTATTCACTCAGAAGATTTGTATAATTTAATTAAATCAAGTATAAAATTACATTTAATCTTTTATAAATTAAAAAAAAAATTCAAATATTCCTTACCTTTCAACTTTTTGTCTTCTCAAGAAGTATTTTCCCAGTTGCAGAAATATAAAAATTTAATTGCAATTATATCTAGATTTGATTTATTTTGTTCTCTAATCAAAAATAACATCGCATAAAGCAATTTTATAATATTATCTATCTCGTGGTGGTCAAAATCATGTCATATTAATTTTAGAAATCCAGAAAATAAATAATAATTATGAATTTTACTACCAATTTGCATGTAAAAATAAAATTTTTCGCAAAAAGAGTAAAAGTTAGCAGATATTGCTTTTCACACATATAATTTGTCAACTCTGTATTTTGCAATTTATCAATTTATCAATTTACCTTAAATGTAAGCTGAGAATCATAAATGTTGTAACGCAGTTGAACAATTCAGTCATACTTTCAGTCATATAATTCGTCAACCAAACCAAATAAATTTTTTGTGTAAAAACTATTTTTTAAATAATTTTTTTTTTCAAAAATTATGATATTTGAGCTTACTTAAACGCATTTCAAGTATTAATGTACAGAGTTTGAGAATTTAGTTTCAAAATTTTAATTACTATATTTGTTGCTACACATATTTATTACCGAAGTACACTACGTAGTTTACTAGATTATGAAGAAACAATATGATATAGATTGGAAATGAGAAATAAAAGAATGCTAATCAATTTAACAAAAAAATAGTATTTGTATACACTACCTTAGTAAAACTTAACGAAAAAAAAACGTACTTAACGAAAAAAAAACGATACAGATTTCTATAACAATGAGCGTAGTTCACTTTGAAAAATCATTACTTGTTCATTCACAAGAAAATAAGCATTGAAAATTTATTTATTTAAAAATAAATAGTGAGAATAGTAATTTGAAACATTAATATGATTTATTCAGCATACAATTGCTATTAAAAAATCGAGATTTTGAATCAAAATATCGTTTAGATGAATTATAATAATTAAAATCATCTACACTATGTATTCCCTCTAATTCAAAAGATTTGTCATTTTGCTTGAAGTAACCCAAATAATTTTTGTCTAGGCTTTTTATTTTTTTGACTAGTATATCCTTTTTTATAAAACTTGTAATCTCTAAAAATAATATTTTCCCAATCATAAACAGAAGTAAGAAGATTTATCGCTTCTAAAATCCCAGGACGACCGAATTTTTCGCGTCTTCATTTAAGCAATTTATGTTTAAAGGAAAAATGGGCACCAATTTCGATAAAACATATTTTACGAAAACATAAGACATTATTGATTTCTAGAAAATTTCCAGAAAACTAATCATTTCGTTTTGCTTCGCAAATTTTCTCTAATTTTTGAAGATGAGAAAAATTTCCAAAATGGATAGGGTGTACCTTGTGAAATATAGACTGAAGTGAAAACCATAATAATATTTCAATGATAACATTCATTAATATCAATGATAACATTCATTAATAATATTTCAATGATAACATTCATTAATTTTAATTTATCAAGTGAGTGTTCTCTTCGCAATTTTGAAACATGAATTATTTTTTTTATTTTTTTTGCCAAGAGTATTCTTCTTAATTATTTTAGAATCGACATTGGTTTAAGAACTAAATATGGTCGGCAAAATTTAGGTGTACATTTTCTCTCACTGGAATATTTAAATCGTCATGCATTAATGTATTGTGAGGTAAAAATTCAATGTGAGTAAACCTAGCATCATATTAGATATTTCTTCCACCATGATATTGTTTTGTTTTATCAACAACATTTTTCTAACTTCTTTCATTGTTGGATCTTGTGCTGTTGGACAGATTTATTTTGATAAAAGTTGTGAACATTGAGCAGTGCCAAACATTAAATAAGCCGGTAGAAATTGAAAGTTTGTCTGAGGAGTTAAATTATGTTCCTCAGTTACATCTTCTAAAAATTTAGGAAAATGAATTTTTTTTGGAGAATCATTAACTTTACATTTTAAGAGCGTTATAATAATTTCTCCTAATCACTCAAGCTTTCCGTTAATTTTCTGTTTGTCGGTTGTAATTAGTATTTTTTCATCTTGAATTTATTTTTTAAATGAATAGAAATAAATGCTACATATCGATCACTCAGAATTGTTACAGGTGTTTGAATGTGAAACAATGAGTGTAAAAAGCTAATATTAGCTCCTGTTGTCAATTTAGATGCAGAGAATTAAATCCATCGAGTGTGATCATCGATGATTGAAATTAAATTTCTTTTAGAAAAAAATTTAATTATAAAAACCACCAACGCTTTTTATTGCAACTAAATCAAAAAGTTTGTCAACTGGGGGCATTAATAGAAGTAACCTAAATCAGTCTAGGCATTTTATTTTTTGTCTAGGCCATTTTATTTATTTGAAAAGTATAGCAATGTTTATTAAAATTTGCAAAACCGAAAATAATATTTTCTTAATCATAAATAGGAGTAAGAAGATTGATCGTTTTCTGAATCCCAGGATGGCCAAAATTTTCCTGAGTATTTTAAAGTAAATTATCAATTCAGAAAAAATGCATCAACAATTTTGACTATTTTTAAGTAAACATAAGATTGTATTGATTTCAAGAAAATTTACAGTTATATTATTATTTTGTCCGACTTTGCGAATTTCATCTTCATTGCTAAATATGCGAAATTTTTTGTTATTATTTTTCATTTTGATTACTTTTTGGTCTTTGATTATTTTATTTGTTGCTGCTACTATGTAAGAAACTTCAGAAACTAATTTAAATTCGAAAAATATTTCGAAGATTTCAGAAAACTTTATTTAATATCTTGTTTCCGATCAATTGAGAAATTTTTTATTTTTTATTTTCAAAAGTAGGCAACTGAATTGCATTGACCACGATTCTGTTTCAGAGTGTAGTGTAGCTACCACTACAACTATTAAATTACAACTCACTAATATGTAAAACATGTTAACTCTATTCCATCGGGGTGGGAATATAAAGTAGCGTAGCTAGTCCTACGGCTATTCAATTCTCATCCGCAAGTATGTAGGACATGTTAACTTGATTCTATCAGGATTTACCTTTTAAAAGATGACGGTTGCCCCGAATACATGGGAGACACAAGGACGTTATCAGAACACGCCTACCTCGACTGAAACGCCCTCGTCAATTTTAACACATCTAGTTCTATGGATGGTTCACACTGAACAGTTGACTTGCTATTTGTGACTGCTACATTGTCCACTTCACGCTTTTGCTACTCAATCGCGATCATACAAAATAGGGGCCTGTACACACTCGACTGCTAATTGCAAGGCAGGAGCGTCCACAGATGTAATCTTAATACAGCTCTCCCAGACTCTCACAAAACAGCAATAAATCAACTAGTGTTATCCATTCATTGAATTTTATCACATAAAACATTTTGGTGGGATAGTAACCTAGCCTAGCCACCACTGCAACTATTAAATTTAAATTCACTAGTATATAAGGCATGTTAACTCGATTCTATCTTGCGATACCTTTTGCTAGATGACGGTAGACAATGTTGGTAGCCGAGACTTACATGAAGTTTCATAAATATTAAGAAGCGTCTTTGAAAACTAGTTACACAGTAACTACCTTATACATTTTAAAGACATTACGAATTTTTTTTTCTTTGCTATGTAGTATGACAGAAAGCATTATGAATTAAAAATTGAAATAAGAAATAAAAAAGAATCTAATGAATTTTAACATGAAATTAATATTTATAAAACACTACCTTCTTATAACTTTCTAAAAATCACTTGTAAAAGATTTGTTAGAATTCTGAAATATTACTTGTGTTTACAGAGGCATGCAATGCTTGAAAATTACGTATATATGGTTGAGAATTCAATAACTACATACTGATAATACATACACAATTTATTTTGAATAATCACTGCGAGTACAGTCAGAAAAATTGCTAAAAAATTCTTTATTTATATTCTGTGTGCAATTAGAATTGTAAATTGGAAGGATAAAATAATTTTGAAAGGATATTGTATACGTTCGCTATTAAAAAAAATTAAAATTTTGATTTGAAATAAAGTTTAACGCTTAAAGTTTAACTCTCTGAGATTTTAGTAAAAATCTAAACCTAAAAATGTGTACGAAATTATTTATTTTACGAAATCTATCATTCTAAATTAGAAAATGAAGATAGTGTTGATTGGAGTGCATTATCATAAAAACAAAAGAAAACTGAAAAAAAATGTGGTAGCAAAGAAATAACAATGATTTACCAATCAAAAATAAACATGCAATAAATATTTGAAAACAGAACTTTTAAACAATATATCTACTAAAAACCGAAGACTTTTAAACAATAATACTTAGTTAACTTTAAAATGTAGAAAGTTAACTCAAAATCATTTCAGTATTTTTTAATCATTTATCTTAAAACATTAGCTTATTCTAATTTACCTCCAATCGCAAATTCTGAATCATTCTCTAATTTAAGAGCTTATCTGTAGGAAAAAAAATTAGTAAGACTCTTAACCTTTAATATGCTTTTAATAGTTTTCATTGCGTCACCAAAGAACTTTTTTACGGAACAAAGCGGAAATAGCAGAGTTGTTAAATTACTTTCAGGTTTCGAAATAACCATCTTGAAAGCACCAAACTTCTTAAAATCACTGGCAGGGGATACACAACACTTTGCGAAAGCAAAAAAGCAACCTAGGTGCCATTAAACAAATTTCCGCAAGATTAAAATTTTTTCTGTTCAAGCACAACATTTAACAAAAATTCTAATTTTCAAAAAAAAAAAATTATATATATTTTTGGTGACGTCATCATAACTGCAGTTACCATAGGACATTTTTGTTCATTTATACAAACGAGGAATGGGTCCCACCAATTTTAAGGATGAGGCATAGTGTAACCAGTAGTTTTTCCTTCTTTTCACCAAATTATATATTGCTACTAAGGAACTTAACATCATTAAAAATCAAAAGCAAACAAATAACATTTAATGAATTCAGATTATTCGTTTTTTTATTTTATTCAATGATTATTTAGTCAATAGTCAAAAATACAACATTGAAAAATAAATGTAACCAAATGTATGGTTTTTAACTATCCTCAGGTATCACGATAAATTTATCAAAATTTACCACATTTAGCGAAGTTTAACGCATATTATACATTTATATTTATATGTAAATTTCACCAAAATCATCAGAGCTTCAGTAAAAATTATCGAGCTTTTTTGCGCTCTATAGAGCCGGAAAAATGGTTTAAGTTTATCATATTCCAGTTGTTTTAACCATGCTTTTTTTCTCAATCGTCTTCTTTCTGACACTACTTCCAGGTACAGAGAAACATGTTGAATTTTTAAAATTCCTGGTTCAGATTATATTAAAATGTTAGAGAGGATATTATTTAATGTGATCATTTTTATAACTTTAAAAACATTATTCAACTTTAAAAACATATCATACTGATACTGATGTAGAGAAAATTTGGAATTTAATTTTTAGTACTGATCATATAACACTTTTTCACTTTAAAAATCTATCTCGTTTACACTTTAAATGAGATATTTTAATCAGATGATATTCACCACACTTTATGATATCTAACGTAATATTGATTTTATTATCGAAAAGCGTATTCAAGTTCATAATTTTGATGTTTTGCTGAAGGAACTAATTCTATAGGCATAAAACAAATACCAGCTCTCACATAAATATTTCATAACATAATTTGATATATTTGACTAGGTTACTAAAACTAAGTTCAAATATAATTAAACAGGATTATACTAATTCACAAAGGTGCATTCAACATTGAATTAAACATATTCATTATTATTTATCATTTATTAATTAATGTGCGATTTGAACCATAGATATTGCAGTCTCTAATCGAATTACTAATGTCTGAAAATTTGATTTAATCTACTATTGAATGATGATCTTGAGTTTTTAATTTTCTATATATTATAAGTCACATTGGGACAAATAAGACTAATACAATGAAATGTTAGTACAATGTCTTTGATGCAATTACATGTTTTTACTCAAATACTTTGCAAATACATTGTGAATGTAATTCATTACTTTAATACTAATTGGAATATAACTATAACCGTACATAAATGGTTAGTTATTTTATTATTAAAACAATTTAAAACTAATACAAGAACTACAGATTTCTTCCTCATCATATTTTGGATTTTTGTTTTTAAATTTAAGAATGATTTTATTTTTGTATACTCCTTTTGTAAATCTTCTTATAAAACAGATATCGGCTGCTTTTGCATTAAGTAAAAGTATTTAAACAATATATTTTTGTATTTTTTATCTCTATTAACTTTAAGAAGAAACAGATCAAGAGCAATTTACATGGCTAAGAATTCCTATTTTTTACATTTTTAAATTAAAATTTAACTCAGCTTACTCAGCCGAAAAGTTTATCAATATGTTCCACCCAGATTAGTTATTTGTTTAAATAAATAAAATTTTGATTTAATAGATTCTTAAACTCTTCCCGTAGAATAATTTTTACTAAAAGTAAATAATTTTCAATTCATTTCCATCTATCTATTAAACCTGATTTTGTTTACCTAAAAATAAATATATTGAGAAAAAAAGCAGCACTTCCTGATGCTAATGATAAAGAAAGTCTAGATTTGTAACAGTTTGGGTAAAGTGCCTCAAACAACAAATTTGATGTTTATGCATCAGTTGATGAAAATGGTGAAACTTGTGGTGTTGCTGGATTAAGAAAAAGTTGCCGATACTAAAGTGATAGCAATGAAAAACAAAAAAAGGACTGTATGTGGAAGGACTCGATGCCTTTAAAGCAATGAAGAATTTTTTGAATGCGCACGAACTTGCATAAAATAAACAGCAATCTGTAACAAATGTCGAAAATTTATTGTTTGCGTTGAGAAAAAAGAAAATCGAAATTTCTAAGGATTTTAAGTAATCCAATATATTTATTCATCCTTTTTTGCATTGTAAATATTTGTGCACCAAATACAAAATTTTTTAATTCGCTAATTATTAATTTATTAATTTTCTCATACTAGAATTTTTTTTCTAATACTAGAATACATTTTCCATTATTAGAGTATTTATTAATTTTCTAGTACTTATACTTGTTATACTTATTATTTTATATTAATTATTCGTAAATTTATTAATTTTAATGAATTTCCAAATCATTATTTGATATTTTCACTTGACCCGAATTCGGCGTTTTCCCGTATCTATCGTTCTCAATGAATGATCAATTGAGAAACGATCGATTAAGGTTTAAATATCCTAAGGATAATGACAATGAAATAACTTTTATTTACAAAAGAACTTTTTCATATTCAAAAAGCTGCATTTATTTACACCGCAAGTAATAATTAAATAAAAGGTAGCTTTTATTCCTTTAAGTGGAATCTGAATTATAAGGACTTTTTTTCTTCAATACAACGTATGTACAGAAGACAGCACATTGGTGTTGGAACTCAATCTTTCATGTAGTAAAACTGACGTATTTGAGTAGGATCGAAGACCGTTATGAGACAGATGCTGACAACGACACAAAAAGAATAGAATTAAAAACAAAATAAGAAATTTTCTCACCTCTTGAAACAGGCAGTGTAATTTATTTTATTTTATCTAGCAGACTCTTACAGAGAAAGGCACCTAACGCCGCCACCTTGTTGAGTTTCTAGTTAATTACTGAAGACACGAGAGAGTGGCACATTTTTCCTTTTCGTGCATGCATTCTCTTTACTAGTTGATGCTTTTAATTTTACTTTTTTTTAAATTCTCACGTTTTCATTCTTTTTGAGCCACGTAAGCGGTGAAATTTTCACGAAAAATAAAAATGCATATTTCTAAAAGAGAGTTATTATTTTTAACGCTTTTCCGTGAAAGATTGCTGGGGTGTTTTGTCAAACTGCCTGTCAAGTAACTAATTTTTCTGATCGTAAAAAAGAATCATCAGCTAAAACTGAATGCATGATTTATTATCCCAAAAATATTTTTTCACCGAATTTAAATATTTGAAATGAAATAACATTTTTGAAATTTTGATTTATAAGTAATTTCTTTTATCCTTTACATTTTTTACATTTTGATTTGAGTAATATGTGTTGACAAGTTCTCTAATTATTCCTAAGGCTTTATTTACGGTTAAAAAAAGCTTTCTTAAAATCTAATGTTTCTTATATTTCTGATTAGTAAACAAAAATATTTTTTCCCTTTTTGTTAAAAAGTATTATTGCATGCTTCCGCTTTACTATGCACCAAAAGATGACGCCAAAAACTTTTTGTTTCCTTCAAACACTTGATTAGGGGAGTAGGTGAAAGCTACAACAACACATAAAACTAGAATTATTTAGGCGAAGATAAATATAAGCTAAGCAAAATAAAGAATAATAATTCACACAGCTATAATACTCAGTTATCAGAAGTTAATTCTCTGCAAATATAGGCTTTGATTGCTATTTTTTTATAATTTAATTTTTTATTCTAATTATGATATTTTTTAATTAGAAGATACATAAGTTTCTACATTGTTTTAAACAGTATATATTCAAATGACATGGTCTATTAACGTCATATGATTAACCCAAAATGATTTTTTGGTGTGCATTATGTAAAAAGAAAATTAATAAGCAGCTAGGGACACACTAACAATGAAAGACCTCTAATTATTTTAACATATTTAATGTGAAGAATAAAATATTTTAAATTATGATTATTTTTTCGGTTATGCATTTTCCAAAAATTATATAAATCAGCTGTTTATCAGCTGGAAGCACAAACATTGAAAACAGATACCTATAGAAGAAGAATTTATTGTTACTGAAATAGTATGATGTAGAGAAAATAGCTTGCTTTTTTATATATGCACATGTTATCAAAACATATTAAATGTGTTTATGTTAAAAAAAAAATTTCTTCTAAAATTTTGCTACTTTCTATTCGTTGGTAATATATGAAAAATTTCATATAAACAACCGAAAAACTTAATAAATTATGGATAATTGATCGGGTATAAATATATGATTGTTATCTCCTCTTTAAAAAATATCGAAATCAGTATTAGTGTTAACTATTCTGTACTATCAGGACATTACAAGTCACACTATATTCAATTTTTAAAGATTAGGTTTCCCATGAGTATAGTTAAATTCTAACCAGATTTTCATGATTTCAAGACATTGCAGGGGAACTAACAGAAGTGTTTCTTACTATATAGATACTTAAAAATAAAAACTATTAATATTTTAATCAATTTATTTATTCCTTAAAAATAGTTTTAATACCATTATAAATCACCATTATATTGCATATTACGTTTAAAACCGCGTTTCTAGATGTATAGAATCGGCAAAAGATACAGATGACGCTTTCACTGTCATTCATTGACATACAATGCAAACAGCACTTTTAGAATATGCCTTGCAAGCAACAATCACTTTCAAAAAGTCAATTACTTGTTTGCATGAGTCAAAAATTGAATACACTAATTGACAGTTTGAGCTTTCCTCTTTCAAACTTCGAAGCCATTCCTGAAACGTATTGTAAGTAAATTTCCCAGGAAAAAAAATTTTTTATTGATATTTTGATTGATGATTTTCAACTATTTGTTGTACTACTTGATCTTGACAATCTATTTTAGTAAATATTTCCATTCTATGTTAAAAATGTTTAATGAAAATATTAGTATTTTATAAAAAGTTTAACTAATTCTAAATAAAGTATCTTTTTGATTAAACAGTCGAGTTTGGAATCCCTTTTTTGATACTTTCTTTCGTATCCCAAACCTTATTAATGGTTTGTCAAGACACCATTAGTTCATTGATAATATATTCGAAAACATTTCGAGCAATTTTACAACGGATGTCTCTTTATCACTACAGTCATAGTTTGGCCTGCCCATTCTGTCACTTTGAAATATATCTTGACGTATAAAGCAAATATCCTTTTTTACTTAAAAAATGGGAGTTTAAGAGAAACCCATCGCTTCAGTACTTTTTTTTAGAAAATATATACTCTCACTCATAGCTCATGCTCATGAATAAAAACATTCTGTGAAATATTCAATATCTAGATGGATATAATAGAAATTTAAATTTTCTATTTTTCCTTTATTTTGACTAAACCCTAGAGAGAGAAAAACATCTGAACATGATCTTGTAGTGCATAAATCTTGAAAAAAGTTGCAAAATGTAATAAAACGATACCTCTCCCATAGTTCCTTACTTCGATTTCTCCAGAAAGAATTTATCTCTATGTTTGCAGCAGGGAATTCTTAAAAAAGAATAAACATGAATACCCTTTCAGTGATGGTGCCTTTCCGTTGCACAATAAGAAACTGGGTGTTTCCCTAGCCGCTATTAAAACTAGATAATGTGTGTTCCTTGTTTCTTTAATAATAGGAATTACTCACTTAGTGGTAAGTGATGGTGGAAAATGTTGCATTTCCCTACAAGAAAGGTTACGAAGAAAAGAAATAAATACTTGATGAAAATAGATGCAGACCAATAAATAATATTTGTTGGAAGAGATAAAAATAAATGATACAGCCTATTACAGATTAACTTAATTTGTTACTAGTGTATTTAAAATTTTAGAGTAATTTATATGATGGAAAATTGTCTCTTTATTTTTTAGACTGTTTTTTACTATTTGAATCGAAGTAATAAGAAAGATACCTGATCAGTTGCTAATCAGACTGAATTTTTTCTACAGATAGTTTTTTAGGTCGAAAAATAATATATAAAATTTACTTTCTCTTTTAATTTATCTCTCTTAAGTAATTATCAAGCTATAAATGCCAATTTCTACCTTAAATAAATCACCAAGTGCTACATGTCTTGAAAACGAGGCATTATGCAGGCTACAAGGAGTTGCTTTAATTTACAATTCATCAAATACTTTAATTTTTGCTTTTTAAAAATCTGAAACCAAACTTAATTAATGAAATGAATTTTCAATTTCTTGAGTAATAAACATGGAAAGCTAACTCGGCGTTTTTTTAAACTACTTTTACTTATTGAAATATATTTGTAACGAAAAATATTTTGAAATTTAGGTATGAATACACATTTTATTAGTACATTTTTTAACATTTTTAAGGAAATTCTTCCAACTTTTTACTCAACAATTTTTTGAGGCTCTATATAATATTTAGTGCTGAAAATTATAGTTCCAAAAATTTTAAATTCTGTAACCAAATTGAAATAAAAAAAAGCTTTATAAATATTATATTGTATCCTAGAAAATGAAATGAATATTTAGAAAACCTAGTTTTTAAGTGATACTTTTATTATTATATATGTAAGTTCAAATTTTTTTTTTATGAAAGTGCTGAGATGAATACATCATTTATGATCTGCGAGTACAATTTATTAAAAAGCATTTGTATCATAATGAGTTAAAATAAACGTAACTGATTTAGTTCATCAATGAAATTGAAATTATCCCCACAGTCCTCGTGCTGACTTCAATAATCATAAAATCGAATAAAAAATATTGAAATTCCTTTAATTCTTTTGGCCAATATTGGGGTAAGGCGATATTCTTAATATGGATGCCGATTTACTAATGCTTCGCATATTACTTCCCACATCATCCTATTACCTACCTATAATCGCGCAAATGAAGTGTCTTTAAAACAACCTAAATGTTTTAAGAAAACATCTTTACATTTTAGTAACAAAAAATTAAACTTGTTTCACAATTTCTTATATTCAATAATGTAATTAAAAAGTTCATTGATTACTCTGCAAATTTGTTATTATCATGTTAAGAGATGGTAAAACCGTTTTTAATTATTCTTTTGCAGATCAGGTGTGTCTTTGATGTATTTTTATATTCTTATACATGGTATAATATTTGCTTATACAATTTTTTGATGATATCAAACAGCACCTGTTAAAAGTGTATTTCATTTGAAAAGTGCAGATTAGTATATTCTTATCTGAATCATTTTAATATATTTTAGCAACATTGCAATGTCAATATTATATGCATTTACTTTAGTGTTTATTTTTAGATAAGTTCTGACAAAAATGACACAAAAAGCGAGGGAGGTATTTTAGCGAAATGAAAAAAAGCCTATTCCTCATAGAATAATAAAAAAAATAGTACGTATCAGCTGTGTATTGCTGAGAATAAAAAAATGTATGATGTTCAAACCACACATGTTAGATTGAAAATGAATGGTTTTGAGTAGCTATCACTATTTTTGCAAGTTGAGGAACAGGCAAATGAATTGCAACCAGAGGAAAGTATAGTGGTCCAATTTTGGAGACTCCAGGCTCAGCGGGTTTACTATCTTTTGATGCAGTGAAACTGATGAATTTTTTTCGTAAAACAAAACTACATTATTACGTTTACTATGATACTACGTTTGAACAAGAGAAAATTTTCTCCTATTTTCAGGGCTACTTCGTCATTCAGTGTTTTGGTATGACATTCATATTTCGCACTGCAAACTGGAAACTATACACTTACTATATAGGTTCAAAAGAAAAATAAATGCCATAATTCTGATTACAAACGATGGGACAGACTAGAAGCCAAGCACTGTCACTTACAGCAATATTACGAAATGTGACGTAGGTTTAGTACACTAAATGCTAAGGAATGATTATGTAAGAGGTGAAAGTTGCAGGTGTCTAGCATTTCGTTACAACGTTACTGATAATATTGTTCTCAATTATTGAATTGTTTTCAAGTGATTCTTTGTCACTCCAATTGCTCATTCCAAAATCAGTCTCGAGTTTGTTGAGGAACTACAAATTAGTACTTCGAGCATTGATAAAATTCAGTCTCTTAAACATTGAAAAGCATGTTATCTAAAATCGCAAGTTACATAATAGAACGAGTACTATCTACGAGAAATGCTTGTTTACATTTGAGTAGGAGATCACGTGGATTTTTTGCTTCTCCCACGCTGCTCTACATATAAGAAAACAAAAATCACTGCTTTGGAATATTTTATTTTAGTTGTGCAATAAAATATTTCAATATTTAAATATTTGACAGTTTTATTGAATAATTTTATAATATGTAATTATCCCCCCCCCACCTCAGTTTCGCTAAGTTTAGCACAAATTCATCGAGATATTTTCATTGTGTTGTCTGAATGTTTGATAACTAAACTAATATTATTTTAAAAATTAGTGTATCTATGTATTTTGAATAAATGCTTATCACAAGTCTGTAAAAACTGGAGGAGAAATACCGGTTTAAAATACCAACACTTTTGGTGCTTCATGCATAAAATTTATTTTGCAATTGAGTCGTAAAATAAATAAAATCTATACTACCATAAAGTACCATGCCATTATATGTACAGTAATTCAAGGATTTTGCTGAAATTATTCCCTTAAAAATTACGGAATATCAGATTTTTTCCGTAACATGTTCCATTAAAAATTGATTTTCTGATAAAAAGAATACTGAAAAAAAGAGTACTTTCTGTGTACTGGTGCTTTTTACTGTTTTTATGTTGTACCTATATAAATTTCAGTGTTTATGAATATTAAAACTTTTGTCGCTATTTTACGCCAAGTAGTGTCAAATAACATTCTGTGTATTTCTTTAAATTATAAACTATCCTTGGTTCGTAGTGTAATGAAGCACCAAGAACCTAGATCTAAGTTTCACTGAACCATTTCTGTATAAAGTAGTTGCTACCATTAGTGTAAATTTACACAAAAACTGTTTACAGTATAACGGAAATGTTAAGTTATTTTTAAAACTTATTAACGGAATAACTTTAGCAACTATTTACTCTTTGATTTTAATAGTCATAGGAATATTTATTTTATAAACTTATGTCTGTAACAAATTTGGGACCTTTTCCATTGAGCATACAACGAAGAGCCATTACATTATGACCACCCTGCTAATAACATATAGGACCACCATTAACCCTCAAAACTGCTAGCATCCGCCGTGTCATTGATTCCACAAGGTGCTGATAGGTAGTCTGAGGTATCTGGTACCAAGCGCTCATCAACTGGTCCTGCAATTCCCTCACATTGCGAGGGGGTAGCGTGGCAGCACGAATTTGATTTTCCAAGTAGGACTACAATTGCTCTATTGGATTAAGGTCAGGTGAATTTGGGGGCCAAGACATGACTTGAAAGTCACTGAAATTTTCCTCGAACCAATCCATGACGATTCGACCCTTATGACATGGTACATTATCCTGTTGGTAAACACCGTCCCCCGCAGGAAAAACTGTTGCCATGAATGGGTGAACCTGGTCTGCAACTACATTCAAGTAGCTTACAGACTTCAGGGATTGTTCTATGAGGATTATGGGTCCTAATGTGCCCCATTGAAACATTGTTCCTGGGCGAGAAACCATGAAAACCTGGGCAAGCCCATTGTTATAGATGGTAGTCATAATGTAATGACTCTTCGGTGTATAATTGTAAACTAGTTTACTATACAAAACTACGATGCTAGAGTAAAAAGAATCAAAATACTATAAAATAATAATCTTAAATATTTCTTTTTAATTTAATGTATTTTCCTGATATTTAAGAAATTGTGTTTTTTGTAAAGGAAAAAAATAGTTAAGGAATAGAAATTGTATGGGCTGTACATGTCAGCTATAAGCCTATATGTTTCTTACTTCTACTTAACCCTGAATAACTTTTTCTATTATGCAATGACTTTCCATTTATTATAACTTTCAAATTTTCCTACTATTTGACTAACTATTTCATTAGATATTTCCTCCTTCATTCGCTTGAAAAGTATGTAAGATCGAAAATGATGGTCATTAACTTGTATCCATGATGATATATTGGCGTGAAAATAGGAAATTAAGAATATCCTTGAATCACGAAAGATATATTTAAAAGCGGAAGATGAGGAACAGACGATTCAACCTTCAAGCATTAAATAAGATGTCATGAGAAATCTTTAAGAATTGAAACTTTTTAAAAAAGAGGTTACTAAACTCTACTTCGGCTGGAATAAAAAATAGAAAAATTTCGCAATATACATGTATAAAATGAAGTTCTCAGAAGTTAAATTTAACGAGAATCTGTTCGCGGACTTCAAATTTTATCTCTTAGTTCTTGAATATCTACGTTACACGCGTAAGCATTTGATTCATTTTTATTCATTTACGTTTTTTTTTTACTTTATTTTTTTTTTATTCATCCAACCATGAAACTTAATTTAAAAATTTAGCATAAGGGAAAAGATCACTCTTGCAGTTTGAGTTTGATTTTTCTTTCTGAAAATCGTAACTCTCTTCAATTATTAAGAAGAGTGCAACTCCAATATTGCAGAAAAGAATGATGCCGTATTTATGCATTTTATTTTGTTTGTATGATTTAAGTTTGCTAAACGTATAGTTAAAAACATTTATTTAAAAATCTTGAAAATAATACTAAAACTTATTTTTTCGCATTCTATTTTGCGTATTTTCCAGCGTTCGTGTAAACAACTTATGCATTTTTAAATTTCATGTTTTAAAAAATTAAAATACTATGTTTCAAAACCTAAACTGATTTAAATAAAAGATTTGATGTTAATAAAGTAATTTTTATAGATATATGTATATTTTTGTAAATTTTCTATCATTGTAAATATTTCTAAAGTTGAATCAGTGTTCCATCAATTATGTTATTTTGTTATTTTGCTTCTTTTTTGGTTTAGAAAAAAGCTATTATTGTCTCTCAATTCCATTCTATATTTAAGTTTTACCTAAACAAACAATATAGTTTTTTCGTATTAATACCTCCTTTTATACGTAAATAAACAAACAAAAAATATAAAGGCAAATAACTATTAAAAAAATTTTTTTTCATGTTACATAACTCTAACTAACCACTAAAACTTTGCTAATAAACAACATTTAAGTTTTTTTTTCCACAATAGAAAAGTTAGTAAACAGAAAACGTGCTCTTTTAATAGCTTTATAAAAATGCTCTTAATCATCTTCACAATTAATGCATTATATATTTTCAAGGAAAATATTATATAATACCAATATTATATTTATAAATATTATTATAATTATAAAAATAATGATTGCCTTTTTATTTAATTTTTATTAAAATTTAAATAGAGTGGAAAAATTACTTTCATTCTAAAACTTTTGACCTAACTGTCACTTTTTTTTATGCTTCCATTCATAACAGGATATTCCAGCTAACGTATGATTACGTACAAAGTAAGCCTAACGCTGAAAAAAATCTTGAAAAATTAAGATACTGTATGGTAATAACATTTCTGGTAAGAAAAAAAGGGAAAAAAAAAGCAAATTACGTTACAAATCTGGTTGATAAAAGCATATTACGACATATATTACCTCATTACCACATATTAAGTCAATAATAATAATAATAAATTAATATTCGTAATAATAATAACACTTTCACTATAAAAATCAACTTATTTATTTTGAACCTAGGAATTATTGGTTATTTATTACACATCCAAGAAATCTCAAAAATATCGTTTTCACTTTTATATATAAATAAATATATATATATATATATATATATATATATATATATATATATATATATATATATATATATATATATATATATATATATATATATATATATATATATATATATTTGATATCGTTATTTTCAAATTACATTGAACGGAAATCGCCATAATATATTCGTAGTTCTTTTGGAATTTAAATCGAAAACTGGTGAAATACTATCCGTCTAGATATGTTAATCAGATAAGTAATTTTCCAATTTGTTATCAACTAATATGTTATAAATATTACGAGCCATCTAAATATCTTGCCTTTTAAGCAAAAATTAATTATCAGTTTTTAAGGAATTATCTTTCTCTTTCAGTCACTGCAGTACTATTTTAAAGTTGGTTTGATAAAAACTTACTTCAGAGGTTTTTTAAATAATGGTTCATTTTCTTTAAAACAATCAATTATTCAATATTTTAAAAGAATATCTAATTACGCACAATAAGGCTATAAATAGGAAAGCAAACATTTTTACTTGTCTTCTCAGATGATTTATCGTCATAAAGATTCGTCCCTTTAAAGCGATAGAATTTTTTTTGTTGTCTAAAATGACATTTCGTAATCGGCTTCCAACATTGTTAACTAACCGCATAAGTGTCATTAACGTGGAAATCAATCCGTACTTTTAATTAAAATCCAGGGCTTGCCAAACAAGGAAGAGGAAAGTTTTCGATGTTTTGTTTCATCTTCTCTGCTGTAGAGGAATGGTGGTCTCTTGAGACCACCCATAGTTGGAAGTAATGAACAGCGCCTGTATGCAAGGGAATTAAAGTCATCTATTAAACCAGTTACACATTCTAATTAAGTGACTATGAAAGGCTCTTTAGGTATCCTTTTGAAGAAATTTTAAGTAAAATTAAACTCTTTTCTCTATCATGGGCCATCCCTGTCCCTATGTATCGTTATATTGTATTGAATTGGTTGGTTACTTCAATTATTTCTAGTCGATGGATTTCTTAACGTCTAATTTCGACATATTTTTGAATAGATTCAATGAAGTGGCTCACATATAAGCAAAACTAAAATATTTTATGTATGGTGAGCCCTGTTTGATTCTGATGCATAGTCAAATATCATATAGAATCGATAGGTTATTTGAATTATCTTCATAAATAAACGATAGGTTTCCTGATGACGAATTTGGACTCACTTAATATATGACATTTCTAAAAAATCTTTTTTCTTTATGAAATCAAAATATACGACATTAGAATTATTTATTTGATAATTTTTCTATTCATAACTAACGGCTTACCAGAAATTCTTGTTTTTGAAAGTATAGTAGTTATTATCAAAATTTTAGTAACAGAAACAAAACTGCAAAGTAAATTTGACCAAATAAATGGTTTTTATGTCATGCTAAAGTTTCATGATAAAGGAAATAAAGTTCCATGACAAAAATATACAATTTTACCACATTTATCAAATTTTATCATAGTTATAAAATCATATATTGATGTTAATTTTACCAAAATCATTACCAAAGTGCCTTGGCAAAAATTACCCAGTTTTTCGTGTTTCCGTAGAGCAAGAAACACAGTAAATTTTTCCATATTCTGGTACTTTTTCCTCAGTGTAGTTATATATTTTAACTGATTGAGACATGTTCTTAAAGTTTTCTTTAAAAAAAGTTTTTTAAGTAAAATCAAAATCTTTTTTATGGTGGGCAACGTTTGTCCCTGTTGTGTATCATTATGTTCAAATAGTACATCGAATTGGCAGGTTATTTGGATTATCGACATACGAAGTCAATGGTTTTTCTAAAGACTAATTTAGGCTTTATTTTGACTAGACTCCATGAAGATGTTACAATATGTGCAATTTTTAATACACAGAAAGAATACAGTTCTTTTTGTCAATTGAAGCGATTTTTTATTTAAATATTACTTGTAAATTGATGTATATATATAATTACAAAACTAATATATATATATATAATTGTATTGAAACTAGTTTTCTTATCGTAATGAGATGATAATAAGAAAACGAATAATAATACTGCTTTGAAAAATATGCCTCTTAAAGGGGATTGGGAAAAAATCACTCTTGGAGTTTTCAAAAATCTTATTTTCCATATTTTATGTTCGCTTAGCTCAGCAATGACTTTATGTGACTTTTACTTACGTTTAAATTTTCTTAATTCTTCCAGAGGAATTTCATAAATATTTATATCTTTCAGCGTCTTTTTTGCATCAAGGCTTTTGTCAATAAAATAAGTTTCGCCAAATTCTAATACAATTATTATTTTTTGTGTGGAAATTATTAAGACTATAGATTAGAAATTATATCCAGTACTAAATAAAAATAACATGGGCTGAACTAAAAACACATTTAAAATATTTTAAAAACTGACTGCAAAATATAATATAGATTTTAACATAACTGAAACTACTGTAAAGATACTACAAAAGTGTACTTTTTAAGTAAAAACTATGTAGAATAATTGTATAAAAAATTTTATTATTCCCTAAGTTTCAAAATAGATTTTTCTTGTCATTAAATATCCATTCCACGCATGACAATTGCTTTAATTTATGTCTAAATATATTTTTGAAACACATTCCACAAAAGTTATACTCATTATATAAATTATAAACATTATATCGATTTCATAATCTATTTTTTAAAATATTAAATATTTTACAATAAAATTTTAAAAAAAGACATCCACAAGTATTCCATATGGAAACATGAAATGACCCGTAAATGAACAGTTTAGTTATTGTTCAAATCACAAGAGAATTAAAGAAAAATCTAGACAACGAGTGCAAAGAAATGCTGTGTCGAGACAGTTATTCCTCTGCAGTATTCCTTTATACTCTTTGCTTTGTATCAGTAAAGTACTGAAAAGGATTTGTTCACTATAAATCTGATTTTGAAAACAAAACTAATTAATGATTCAAAACAGTTATTTCTCCTTAGAATTCCTCTATACTTTTTCGTTTGCGTCTATAAAGCACTGAAAAAGATTTGGTCACCATATATCGTTTTTGAAAACAAAACTAAATAATGATTTGAGAGAGTTATTTATCTGTATTCCTTTATATATTTTTTCTTTTATGTCAGTAAAGTACTGAAAAAGATTTGCTCACCATATATCGTTTTTGAAAACAAAACGAAATAATGATTTGAGAGAGTTATTTATCTGTATTCCTTTATATTTTTTTTCTTTTGCGTCAGTAAAGTACTGAAAAAGATTTGCTCACCATATATCGTTTTTTAAAACAAAACTAAATAATGATTTGAGAGAGTTATTTATCTGTATTCCTTTATAATTTTCTTTTGCGTCAGTAAAGTACTGAAAAAGATTTGCTCACCATATATCGTTTTTGAAAACAAAACTAAATAATGATTTGAGAGAGTTATTTATCTGTATTCCTTTATATATTTTTTCTTTTGCGTCAGTAAAGTACTGAAAAAGATTTGCTCACCATATATCGTTTTTGAAAACAAAACTAAATAATGATTTGAGAGAGTTATTTATCTGTATTCCTTTATATTTTTTTCTTTTGCGTCAGTAAAGTACTGAAAAAGATTTGCTCACCATATATCGTTTTTTAAAACAAAACTAAATAATGATTTGAGAGAGTTATTTATCTGTATTCCTTTATATATTTTTTCTTTTGCGTCAGTAAAGTACTGAAAAAGATTTGCTCACCATATATCGTTTTTGAAAACAAAACTAAATAATGATTTGAGAGAGTTATTTATCTGTATTCCTTTATATTTTTTTCTTTTGCGTCAGTAAAGTACTGAAAAAGATTTGCTCACCATATATCGTTTTTTAAAACAAAACTAAATAATGATTTGAGAGAGTTATTTATCTGTATTCCTTTATAATTTTCTTTTGCGTCAGTAAAGTACTTAAAAAGATTTGCTCACCATATATCGTTTTTGAAAACAAAACTAAATAATGATTTGAGAGAGTTATTTATCTGTATTCCTTTATATATTTTTTCTTTTGCGTCAGTAAAGTACTGAAAAAGATTTGCTCACCATATATCGTTTTTTAAAACAAAACTAAATAATGATTTGAGAGAGTTATTTATCTGTATTCCTTTATATATTTTTTCTTTTGCGTCAGTAAAGTACTGAAAAAGATTTGCTCACCATATATCGTTTTTGAAAACAAAACTAAATAATGATTTGAGAGAGTTATTTATCTGTATTCCTTTATATTTTTTTCTTTTGCGTCAGTAAAGTACTGAAAAAGATTTGCTCACCATATATCGTTTTTGAAAACAAAACTAAATAATGATTTGAGAGAGTTATTTATCTGTATTCCTTTATATTTTTTTTCTTTTGCGTCAGTAAAGTACTGAAAAAGATTTGCTCACCATATATCGTTTTGAAAACAAAACTAAATAATGATTCGAGAGAGTTATTTATCTGTATTCCTTTATATTTTTTTCTTTTGCTTCAGTAAAGTACTGAAAAAGATTTGTTCACCATGCATCGTTTTTGAAAACAAAACTAAATAACGATTTGAGGAAGTTATTTATCTGTAGTATTCCTTTATGCTTATTTTTTTTTGCCTAAGTAAAGTACTGAAAAGATTTGCTCCGCATACTGTTCTTTAAAGTAAAACTAAATAAGGATTAAAGATTTTTATTTTCATAAATTTTCTTCTATAATACGCCTGTATAAATATAAAATGATGGTTGTATAAATGAAACCAGGCAACAGGAGGTCCTACCAAAAAACTAAAATCGTATATAGAGAAATATTAATAAAGCATGTTTAATTTTTTTAAAATATTACTTTTGCAATATCTTGCTAAATTATTAGTTAAAATCATACTTTCTAAGACTTCAGCCAGTATCAATATGTGAGTGGTAAAGTTGTGTTGCTCCTTTTATTATTTTCTACATTTAAAATTTTAATATTAGAAAATTGTCTTTAAATGTGTGTTTGATCTAAATATGTAAAGTAATAAGTCAATTAAACTGATACTTTTAAAATAACAATAGTATTAAACTTATTTCTGATATTTCTCGAAACTATTTAAATATGTAATAAGAGCAAATAAAACGTATTTCGTGTCTACTTTTTAAGTTTTAAAACATAGTTAAAAAATCTAGGAATACGAAGAACAAATTAAGTAATATTTGGAAAATAAATATTGAAAGAAACTATGATTTAAAAAAAAAACTGTTTCTTTTTAATTCTACATAAAAATCAAAATGTTGCACATTATTATTTTTAATTTGAAGCATGAGGTTCAATTAATTAGTTATTATTATCAAAGTAAGACAAAAAAACGAACGAGCAATTTTTAAAAAACAAAAAATTAGTAAATAACTTTGAGTAACAAATTAAAAGCTTTAAAATGCTAAGGTAAATACTTTCCCACTTTGTTTTGACAATAATAACAACCGCTAACACTTTCATAGTTTTATCTCTTAAACAATGTAGTTTTTAATGAACCACTTAAGGTTGGGAAAAGAATGGAAAGATTAGAAAGATCTCTTTATTTTGTCGCACATATGATGCTATATAATATGACCCCAATTCTGATAGCCTGACTAAAATTTTAATTCAAATTTTTTTTTGCCTCATGAGGAAGAAGTTTTTTTTTTATTTTCATAAAATATATTAACGAAAAAAAAATCTCAAGTATTGGAACGTTAAAATATGCCTTAAAGTCAATTCTTTCAAAGTGAGGGGGTACAAACTGATTTAAGTTTTACTTTATCATAAAGTTAAACTTTCAACTGATTAAGTTAAACTTTCGCAGTAAAATTTTAGATTAAATTTTTCTGATGACATGGATTAATATAATTTATAGCAAAAGTTGTCGATAAATATCTTAAAAATATTTTCCCAACCAAAATGACCTATGTGCATGGTGATAACAGAGCCGATGTATTTTAAAATAGTGTAAAGAGGTTTATAAAAAAAAAGGTTTGACTGAATAAATAAGATAGTTACTTAATAATAGTTAATCAATTGGTAGCAATATAGTCGTAGTTGATCAGAAAATAAAGCTTTTGCCTTCCAATGAGGGTTCGAATCAAAGCGATGGTTGGTTGATTCGAATTCCGCACCTAGCTCGCACCGATCTCAGTGCTGACATAAAATATCCTCAGTGGTTGATTATTATTTAGAAAAAAAATCATGATTTTTACAAAAAATAGATCTAGGTAAGCATATTTAAACATATTTATCCATCTTTAAAAAATTTCTTTAAGTAATTAAATGTTTGCAAACGTTGTTTTAAGAAATATTTTTGCAACAGTCCTCCGATTCGTTAAACATGAATTGAAATTGCCCAAGAAATGTACACAGCTTAAGAAGTTTGCACATAAATGTATTAATTAGAATAATCTGGTGTTCTAAAATTTGAAGAAAAAAATATTATCGTGATTATTTTTTAGAAGGAAACAATATTTCTTAAGTAGCCGGCCAGGTGGCCGAGCGGTTAGCGTGCCTGACCGCGAAGCCATAGGCTGCGAGTTCGAATCCCGCTCTGGGCATGGATGTTTCTCTCTCTCTCTTTGTGCTGTCCTCTGTTGTGTGTATGATGTGTGAATGTGGCCCACCCTATAAACGGGTTTGTGGCAGTGTGGCGTGGGCAATGTTGCTCGCCTCCGTGACTTTGGTTCACAGGTGCCTACTGGGTAACGCGAAATGAGCAACAATTCTGGCATAGTATAGGCAAAGATTCATATTCAGTGCCTGCCATTGGAGAAAAAAAAATTTCTTAAGTAGTGAATATGTATGGTATATTTCATAAATATTAATAGAATTCATAATGATCCGTTGTTAATGTTTTTGTTTCCACACTGAAGAAAATGTGTGATCTGAATTAAAAGAAAATGGAAAATGTAACGCGTATTTAGCTCTATGGGAATATCAAGAAGCACGGTAATTATTACCGAAGGTAATTATTTTTGTAAATTAATGGTAATAGTTTTGATTGGTAATGAGGTTTGTAAAATTAACTGTAAAATATTGTTTTGGTTCATAATATATGTTAAAATTTAGCAAATGTTGTAAAATATTTTCATGATACTTTAGAGTATAGCGTAAAAACAATTTTCTCAGGTTTGATATAATTTTCAGTTTTGTATTTTTACTAAATGTCTTCTAATAACCAGCATAATTTCAAAAAAAGGAATGTCAGATATATCGTTATGATATAAATGGTTTAAATATCGTGTAGTTTGGTTTTATTAACAAAATCAAAGATTTTTTTTTTTTACCAGAAAGGCCTTTAACATACAGTACGGCAAATTTACCAGATGATTTCTCTTTCTACGTTTACATATTGAGAAATTCCCAAATAGTCTCCAAAACTAATTTTCTCAATACAAAGGAAATTTTATCAGATGTTTTATTAGATTTTTATCTATAAAAAATGGCAAAATTGTGGTTTGGTTAGAATAAATTGTAAAATCTTTTGCAATTTCCTTTATGTTAATCGCGAAATGTATCCCTTTCGAGAATTATTTAATTTTTTTCACTGGTTCGTAAGTAGCGTTATTACCTTTGAATTTTCTCCATCATTTAACCTCTAAATTAAAATTATTTTAGCGTTTATTTCTGCCTTTAAATGAATGCATAAGTTAAAGAAGAGAGAGTCATGAAATCATCAGTAGTTTCAATTCTCATTTAAGATAGAAACTACGGAAAAAAAGAAACCAATGGAAGTTCACAAAAAATGCTATTAGAGTTTTTTTTTTAACTTTTTAATCCAACCATGCATAAACGGAAGTTAAGTGAGTTATACGGTTGATTCCATTTTTTAGAATTAAAAAAACTCTGGAGTACTATTTTTTTTATTTCCCCTTACGATTTGAAATTAAAAAAAATAAAGTCGATAATAAGCAAAAAAGAATGTCAAATTCGTCATTTTTTTTATTTTTGCATTTATAATTCAAACAATGCAACAAATTTGCACTTAAGAGAAATTACAAGCTTCATGAATATTCAAATCAAGAACTTGGGCTTAATTTGAAATTATTTTGAAAATATTTAGCTTAAGACTTTACTTTATTTAATAATGGTAAAAATCATATATCAATGATGCTTGCAACAGAAATGATCAACTATTATTTAACTACACAATTTGCTTTTAACTGAGTATCTTAGAAAATATTTAGGAAAAACAACATGTAAAAAGGGAACAAAACATATAAAACTTCAAATAAAAAATTCGACGTTTTTCCTAAATAAAAATACATCTAAATTGCATTGCTCGGATAAAAGAGAAAGTCGTGGGTCGGAATTAAGAGTTCAACAAAAAATATACTGCAAATTGGCTTTATAGTAATGTATAAAGCTAAACAGACGTCTTTTTATGCATGCACGCACACTAACTTCACTGATAAAAGAAACCTTTTATATATATATATATATATATATATATATATATATATATATATATATATATATATATATATATATATATATATATATATATATATATATATATATATATATATATATATATATATATATTTATATATATATATATATATATAAATATATATATATATATATAAATATATATATATATATATAAATATATATATATATATATATATATATATATATAAATATATATATATATATATATATATATATATATATATATATATATATATATATACTATATATATATATATAAATATATACATATATATATATATATATATAAACTTTTAGGTAGATGCTCATAATTGCGTTTAACGCTTGTTTAAGACCAGTACGTAATGTAATTTTTTGTAAGTTCATTGCTGTAAAGCCCCTTTAAACAGCGGCAGTACTCCCAGGTGGAGAAAACATCAATTCCACCATACGCAGTATCTTGCTGTATTTCTAGAATAGTGGGTCATTTTAGAACTGAGGCGGTTGACTCTTGTAAGATAACAAAAATTGAAAGTATATCACAAACATTAACGGGAAAATGGCCGTCCCCGCGTACGTCGGATTCGAGAAATTCGTTGTCCTCGGGGAATTTTTGACCTCGAAAGGCGGGCGGGCGGGTGGTTTTTCGACCCCTGATATATGCTATATGTTGAACAGCTGACCCATCGAATATGCTATCAATCTCTTGAACATACTATCTATCAACTCAGTTATCTTGTGATTTTGAACCTGAACCAAAAGACAAAAGGCCTTTTGGATCAAGTATTGAGACCTCTGTATATTCTCAAGTCTGTATCTCTCAAGTATTGAGTTAGTGCAGGGCCTCTTCAGGGAACTACCCGCATTTGCATTTCAAAAAGAGGAAAACCACAAAAACCGTTTTTGGTTAGTCCTACAGTAAGTAGATTCTACCCCATGATTCGTCTTCTTCTTAAGGCATTTTTCCTCAATATTGTGGTCGGTTTCAGCTGGCTGAGGAATTCATATCCATCAACCATCAAAAGAGTTCGAGCCTGGGTCACATCATTGTGGTGTGAGTGCTACAGCCCTGAGCCCCCAAAGCTCGTTTTGTATATCTTTTTTTTTATTTCATAACTAGCGATGAACAGCGAACCTAATTCTGAGTTCACGACTATTAATGTTCAACTTCGTAGTCTTGTAATTTTAGACCCAACCCAGAACAAAAGTAAACTCTTGAATCAAGAATAGGGACGCACTAGTCTTCGTGGAGGGTATTTCGAAGGAACTTTCCTAAATCCGTACGGAACTTAATCCGTGTTTACTTTTAAAGAGAAATGTAAATACAGAAAACTACCATGGTTAGCCTGACTGTAAGGGGATTCAAGCCAATGATCTGTCTACCCGTCAAAGATATTTTACTTCACTGTGGTCAAACCGCGCTGGGAAAAAAATTCGCATCAACCTGCCGCTGCTTTGGTTGGAACCTAGTTAATCGTATTGATAGGTGAGCGTTCGATCCCCTGATAACAAAATAGAGTTTAGAGTTTATGCTAAGTTTAGCATATGGGATGATAAGTGCCAGAGAAATTTATATTAAATTCGAAACATGGTTTTAGTGCCCTCAAATGCTGTGCCAAGGTATGTCCCATCTTGTCCTCCTTCTAACAACTCCAATGTTCACGCATTATCTTAAACTTTTCAACCCGTCTTCTCTAATTTCTTTCTTTTTTGGAATTTTAAGACTTATGCAAAATATTATAAATTTTTTTAAGTGAAATATTTTTCATTAATAATAATTAAAATCTCCTACAGTGTGTTAAAAATTGGGGCAAACATTAAAAATCGTAACACGCTAAATAAATGTGATTTAACAATGAAGTAACCTTAGAAAATTGTAAAAACTGTGCTATACACATATGGTGCTGAAAATTGTATGAATGATTCTTTTATTTCTAGTTACCGAATCAAACATTCTTACGCACTCCAAAGAGTTTAGTTCCATTTAACACCAATAACTGACATCAATATGCTGCCATTTCATGAAGAATTTTTTTTTACTTTCCGTCGAATAATAATTGTTTCTTAAAATTGCTGGAAATGATGGGAAGCATGTTTTAAGTTCATTAAAAAGTGCCATAATTGGAAGATTTAAGGCGAATAATTGAGCAATTTCACTATAGTGATAATATGGCGCCTATGATGACGGTTCGTTTATGTGAAGTATACCAGTGAGTTCTTCTTCTTGTCTTTAACTGACAAACTAGTAATAGCCTATTTAACACCAAGCAAGTTTCAATGATTAAGAATGTTGATTGCGGTCGATTATTAGACGAGTAACTTCAGTTTTCTTGTCGAATAAATTTACCAAAATATTTACATAAACTGTTATAAAATGCATGGATGTTTCTAGTTGTATAGTATATTATATATATATATATATATATATATATATATATATATATATATATATATATATACAGGGTGTCTCAGTTAAGCGTTTCAGAACTTCTAAGAGGGGTAGGGGGCATCCTGACGACTCGAAATCATATAGCAATGTGGGGTCGGAAATACTTTCCTGAAGCGGTGACGTACACAGAAACACCATAAAGAAAAGAGACCGTAAGTGAAAAATCGCTATAATAATGCATTGAAAAAACTATATGGTACATGGGCCAAAGTTAGTGTTCGAAGTTTCTGCCACCGGCTACAATGTACACCTCACATCTCCGGCTCATGGACATTCGAACATTCTGCAATACTCCAGGCATATCTCGCAGGCAGCTACTGCGATTCTTGCGACCAGCATTATCAACAGGGGTGTCATAAGCCAGTGTTTTCATATGACTCCAGAAATCAAGACATGATAGGTCGGGTGATCGAGGAGGCCATGTAATTTTTTCAATGTATTATTATAGCGATTTTTCACTTACGGTCTCTTTTCTTTATGGTGCTTCTGTGTACGTCACCGCTTCAGGAAAGCATTTCCGACCCCACATTGCTATATGATTTCGAGTCGACAGGATGCCCCCTACCCCTCTTAGAAGTTCTGAAACGCTTAACTGAGACGCCCTGTATATAAAAATATATCAGTTGTATAAATTAATTTTATAATATTTTACTTCTATTCTCTTTTGATTTCGTTCTGATTCATAATAATTTTCCGGATTCTGTCTGTGATGTGTTTGATTAACAAACAAATTTTTGTTTTAAGAAATATTGTTTCAACACTACCCTACAATAATGGAATAGACACTTTCAGAATTCATTAGTATTCATCAGGATGCAATCTATATTTTTAAAAGAAAAATAATAATGTGTGCCAACGATTTGTGCTTGATTCATTATCAGTGATATTGAATCAGTTTTAAGAATATTTTTAGTAACGAAATATTCACGAAAATAGATAAATAAATAAATAAAAACGCAAGTGAAATTTGAAAGATATGTTCGCTATGATTAAGATTTGTGAAACGTTTATCTCTTCTTTTATTTGACAATATATCTGGACATCTTGGAATCTTTACAACTATTATTTATTTAAACTCTATGTACGTAATTATTGAATGAGTAGAATTTGAATTTGATCAAAATTTTCTTATTAAAAATTTTATTGTTTCAATTTTTTATGTCTCGTGAGTTTATCTTTGAGGAAAAAATACTATAAATGGCTTGTCAGATATTTTTTTACATAATTAGTTCCTGAAATATAGAAAAAAAAACTATATCAATAGACATAGTAGAAAATTAAAAAAACAATATTAATGGCAAAAGCGGGCGGGTAGACTTTTTTAATAATACTTTTTGAATTTAATTTAGTTTTTGGGTGGATATTTTCTACACTGCACCTAAACTCCCAAATACTGTACTGTAAAATATTAGGGTATCTCAACACCAAAACTGGTCGAAATTTATTTACACAAAAATAGACAGTGGAGCAATGACCGATTTTCCCTTACACTATTTAGTCTTAAAACATTGCCATCATTTTTTTTATTAAAAAAAGAAACTAAAAATTGCAATCGCAGTAAGATATGATATACATAGTTATTTTTATAAGGAAAGAATGATTAAATCATCAATTTATAATGCATGTTTACACTTATTCGTGAAATAGTTCGTAAATTAAACTTTCACGCATCACAGCGAGAATCTTAAGACGAATTCGAACTATACTTAATTAATAAAACAGAAATTATATATTATTAAATTGAAAATCGAAATACACATCTAAAATCATATTTACGTAATTAACGGAAAATTTTATCTTCTGTTAATGAATAGCAGAGTTGATTATACAAACTAACTCACTCATTCTAGAGAGCAAATAATCTTGGTTTTTGTTTATTTTAAAAATCCAAAGATCGTCAACATTGGTGTTTACAATCGTAAACATAATTCTTACTTGGTGTGAAAACGTGAGAGCTTTTTGTAAGATTATTCAATTCTTAAGTGTTTAGTTTTAAATTACAGCCTTCAAATTGTATATAAACGCTCGATTTGCTTTCAACGTGGAGTAAAATTTTCCGTCACATAATTTTATGCGTTGTTCAACATCATATTCGGAGATATATTAGATCAAAATATTTGCAGTGTACACTCTAAAAAAGATTCGAAGATTTGGCTGTTAAACTATACTGTCAGCTTAGTTACTTTAAAAAAAAGTCTCATACTTGTATGTATAACCAACTTCAGCAAAATTGTACAGTTGATCGTTAGTTTAGAGAACTGAAATAAATGCTCAGGGCCCGTAATTTAAACGAATTAAATTAATTATAAAATTTATTTCCTTACCAATTTTTGTTTTTTTATTCGTTTAATTCGAAATTTCAATAGACTTGGAATTAATAATACTATTTTAACTTGATTGTAAATAAAAATGTTTAAAATTTTAATTTAATGCTTGATATTTTTTTCTAAGAAAGAATTTACTCCATTACTTCAACGTGGGTTGAGAGAAACATACGTCTTCCGGGTTGATTTCTTCCATGATTTTTTTTCCACGGTTTTTTCCTCTTTGAAGGAACCTGGTTATATTTCAGTTTTTAAAAATGCTTGCAAAAGTTAGTATAATTTGTTCCCGCTTTGTTAATTTATCTGTGAAATAAAACATATTGTACACAATTTTTATCAACGAGTAAAATTTATATTTTAAATTTAATATTAAAATCCATGTTAAATTATCTTTGGTAAATCAATGCTTATTTAGCTACTTTTAATTTATCTCACTAAGCAGATGCATTTCCTAAAGAAAATTTTCCTATCTCTTCCAGCGTCAAAGGGTTTATTTTTAATTGGATCAGAATAAATATTCATCTTAAGAGCTTACTCTTTCACACACATCGCGTTTTGCTTTACATCTTTTCAAATTTTAAATAGCACTAATTCTTTTATTTTTCATGCATGCCGTCACCTCTTAACAAGAATTAAAGGTTTATTAAGTTTAGATTAATTTTTATAATTAACATAATTTAATTAAGTAGAAACTAAAATTATACTTAATAGCTAAAAATAAAATTCTGTATAAATTTAAAAATTAATTGAATTTTATTTTTTCATTGCACACATATAATTTAATAGCTCTGTATTTTATAATATGACTTAACAAACGAAAAAAAACATTCAAAACTAATTTTAAATCGAAAAAGCCATTAAAAACAGAAATTAAATTTACTTAAATTAAAAGTCAATTGAAATCATATTAAATTTTCTATCATTAATTTATTTTAATTAACATTCAAATCACAAATACTAATTTATGCTCGAATTTAAGCGTTTATCTATAGAAAAACAAAATAAGTAAGTCTCACTCTTATTTTATGATTTTTATACTTTTTTGCATCAAATAACAAAACAGTACAAGCGAAGTTAGAAATTATTTTTTGCTTTAGAAATAACTTCCACAGACCTGGATTGCACAACAGTTTTCAAAAAATAAATAAATGAATAAAAAAAATAAACCGCGTGATTACCATTAACCAAATCATACAGGGATAAGAATTTCGTCGAGTTCAAATACATTTATGAAAGGTGATTACTTATTTTTTTTAAATATTAAAATTTTGGTAACATCATTAACGCTGCAGTTATCATCTAAGATCTTTGTTTACACATCCAAACGAACACTGTCGAAAACTGCTGAAATTTTTAAAGGTGTCGCATAGCGTATCCAGTTATTTGTCCCTTTTCACCAAATAATACATTAGAACTAAGTTACTCAAGTTACTAAGTTACTAAGTTTTTATCTTGTAACTTATCTGTTACGGACGACTATAGGTTCAATGGGGGATCGATATAGAGATAGCAGCAAAGCATCAAATTGATGAAAAAATTTGGACCACTCTTTGAAGAAAAAAAATTAGCTGACGAATAAATAATGGTGGTCTCTGTGACGCACTTTTGATTTAAAATCGCTTGCTTTTTGCGTTAAACTATCAATTAGATGATTGTTTTTTTTTTATTGATTTTCAGTTATGGACTATTTCTCTATTTACATTTTTATAAGTTGCAAATTTAAATGTAAAATTTTACTCAAATTATAATTTGCATTTTTTATTGTGGATTATTTACAAAGCCTGAAAATGGCAGAATACAATATATATTTTCAGTGCAAGGGCTTCATGTTCTATTGAAAAGTTGTCGACTCTTTTTTCTGAAAAAAAGTCTTTGTTGAGCAAATATTATCAGAGTTAGTCGTATTGTACGTAAAATATAATACAACATTTTACTAAACATTAAAAGATAATAAAACAATAACAAAAAGGCTCAGTTTATTGAATTTTTTCGCTTTAAACCTGTGCTATTTTTAAATCTCAGTAATAATAATTCTTTATAAAATAAAACCAATCAAGACTGGTTTGTAGCTTTCGAAATTTAAAATTTTTAACATGAATCTTAAAGAAAATGTAAGTATCTTCTATTTTTAAAAGCAGAAGGAAAAAAAAGCCACTTTCTCTCTTTAATAAGATATAATTGGAATAGATTTATTTAAATATTGTTCGGTAAATTAAACAAGGGGAATATTTACATTTTAAATCTTTTTCTAGCGAGGTGAGCGTAAGAGAGATTTGTTCGAAAATAAATTTTTGAACAAACACAATTTATTTTAAAAACAGAAGGAATGGAAATACAAATTATTTCCTAAAATCGATCATATTTGAATAGAGTAATTTAAATATTGTTCTGTAAATTAAACAAAGGGAATATTTGCATTTAAAATATTTTTTCTGACACAGTGAGCTTAAGAGAATAAAGTAATATTGTACGAAAATGTTTTCTTTTTTGACCAAACACAATTTACAAAAATTTTGCAAACAATAGTTACAATTTTGTTTTCAAAGTCTTACTTATAGGGTTTTGGAGCCATTTAAAAAAGATCACACGTGAATGTAATTGTTATGACCATTCGGGACTCTATTTAGTCAAAAATATCTGCTTCAAAAACATTCAAGTGACTGATATAACATCAAATAGCAAAAATTATCCCCGCGATTATAAAAAGACTTGTCGTGAAGGGGTTCTCCTATGGCTTTCAAGGGATCAAAGTTTCACCTAAGTGGCAACACTTTTTGCTCAGTGACTTAAGTCCCTGTAAAGTATAGGTGTGACTACCAACTGACAAAACCCACAGTAACTAGTAGGTAAAACTTTTTCTGTGATAGCACACATGAAGCAACATCAAAGTATACCTGTGACTGTAACAACTGCGACCATTTTTGACTATTTTATGACGCCATTGGGACAATATGTGCTATCTGGAAACAGCATGTAAATATATGATAGTTTTTATGTATTTTTTTTTGTCAATTTAATTATGTGTTTTATTAAAGCTTCCTGGTGTTGCTAAACATACCAATCTTGGTTGTTGAATTCTCAAAAATAACACTTATCCTGTTTCCCTAATAGTAACAATTGAATAAACACTTTATCTAATTATGGGTAAAAAGCTAAAGCTTAAACGAATGTGTTTTTGTCTAAAATACAAAAATACTGATTAAACCTATCCAACAATAAATAAATTTTGTGATTAATTCCTGATAAAATTCTGGTTGGGGAGTATTGTGGCGTAACTATCACTACGATTACTAAACATCAAGTCACTGTTATATAAGACATGCTAACTTGATTCAATCATGAGGTACCTTTTGATAGATGAAGGTTGGCATTGTCGAAAACTCCGCCCCCGACATTGGTGACTTGCGGACATGATATGATCGCGCCTATTCTGACTGTAACGCCCACTTCGATCTGGTAACGCCTACTTCGATGGATGGTCCACACTGAACAGTTGACTTGCTACTTGTGACTGCGACATTATCCACCTCCTCACAGTGTTGTTACTCAGTCTCGTCTCTATCATACACAACGTCAGCCTGCATACACTCAATTGCTAAATGCAACACAGGAGCGACTATGACCATGAAGTTAACATACCTCTCACATTTGGCACTAAAAAAACCCGGTGAATTTAATCCAGCTTTCCCGGTCTATCATAAGTACAGCAACTAGTGGTATCCGTTCATCGAATTCTGTCCCTGATAAAATTCTGGTGGGGAGTATTGTGGCGTAACCACCACTACCAAAAATAAACATCTATTCACAGGTATATAAGACATGCAAACTTGATTCAATCATGATGTACCTTTTGATAGACGAAGATTGGCATTGTCGGTAACTCAGCCCCTCCCCCCCCACAATCTTTTAACGTTATCTTTCCAAGTTTAGTATGTCACCGTTACTCGAATTAAATTAAATTTAAATTAGTGCATATGTTTCACGCTTTTAAGGCTCTATTGATGTTAATTAGCACATTTCTCTCCGTAGTGCTATTTTCGTGTATTTTATAGAGTATTTATGCGTAAAAAAACATTACACAGATCCATTTCTCTCATATTCAGAAGCTTCGAAAACTCAATATTTAGGGATTGAAAAACTTTTATAAACCAATAAAGATTTAAAATTCTACTAGAAAAAGAATAACAAATATTTGTTTTGCTCCGAAATATGCATGGAATTTTAATTGTTTATTCATTGAGAGCTGTACAAAAAAACCATAGACATTAAGAACTATAATCTGTATTGATGATTTTCAAGTAAAGATCTGTAGGAATATTTATTCGGTTTTCAGCGGTAGAGAGTTCAGACATTGAAATATCTAAAGAAAAATTACTGAAATAGATATTTTTTGATGTTTTTGAGATGATATTTTCTCTCTTGTAATTCAAGAGATTATTCTAAGAATATGCGAAAAATGAAATAAAAGCATTCAAAAATTAAAAGAATTGATTTTTAATTTATAAACGAGGTTTCTGTTATTAAACTTAGGACACCTGATTAGTTTTTACTTATGGAAAACCGCTTTTCTTTTGATATTGGAAAAAAAATGCCTTCTCTTTTTACGCAGCATCTAATGTCAGTTCCTTCGCTTAATTTTTAGAAGATCTTCATTGTAGGTCTCTTGGTTCATTTACTTTTATCCCTTATTTTTTTCTTGTATCATAATAATTATTATTCCCGGTTGAGAGATTTTAATAAAAAACCCATGTTTCAAACTATGCAAAGAAATTCAAAGAGTTGTTTGATTGTTTTAATCAAAATTTTTATTTATGCTTTTTCTTAAACATTAGTAGCATTAATATCATCATAAAGCTACTTTATAAATTCTGACATTGAGAAAAAAAGTATGGTCTATGGTCAGAACTACCATAATATGGTAAAATTTATCATGTTTCTTGCAGTATGACTACATCAAAAAGTTCCGCAATTTTCACCGAAACACGTTTTTAATGACTTTTGGTAAGATTAAAAATAAAATGTGTTTTTATAATGTGTAATACAATTTGGAAAATGTAATAAAATTTGGTAATTTTAGCGTTATACCTTAGAGCATGGCATAAAACTACTTATTCGGTTAAATTTAAGTTTCAGTTTAGTATTTTTTATTAAATGTGTGGTAAGAAGAACTATAATTTTCAAAACTGGAATTTCCATTAAAATATGATCGGAGAAAAACCCAAATGAATGGTTAAAGTATGGTATATTTTCGTATTATTAATTAAAATTATGTTTTTTTTCATCTCTTTTCTTTAAACTATTAATGTCATTAACATCAGGTACTGTTGTTTTAACAGAACGCTTCCTCTCGGCTTTGTGCACAATAGTTCGATACACAATACGTTTTTTAACAATAAAATTTTCAGTAAACTTTAAGAAAAATAAATAATAAATAAATTATTTTTATAGACATTTTCACTTTATATTAAGAATGATATGAAAAGAAACATAAGCAAAGAGATTAATTTTTATTTCTCTCTACTGAAAAGAAAAAAATCCATTTGGGAATGCCTGATCAATAACGAGAATTGATGTTTTTCCATTAAATTTGTGTTATCAATATCGTTGAAAGAGATTAATGATTTGATATCTTTGCGAATAAAATGAAATCGAAATCATTTTATGAGATTTTCGTGACTGAATTTGCAAAATGTGCAACAAATCGAGAATCAGAAATTATGTCTCAACTTTAAAACAATATTAAGTGTTTGAAACATGACCGACTTCGCCTTCATTTTAGACTGGGGGGATTTCATTCATGTATTAGTGATCGATAGCAGTTTCCTTTTATTTGAATTATTTTTCACGAGAAAATTTATGTTTTTCTTCGGTTTTGCTTAAGACGCGTGCTGCTTTGGGAAAAAAATGAAATAACTCAGAGTGGTTGCAATTTTTAATAACCGCTTTTTTTCTTCTTTTCATTAATATCGCCTGTATATTTATTATATATTTTCGCTGTACAAATATTCAACAATATTTGAAGAAAGGATACAAAACTTTAAATGACGAAGTTAAAGTTTAAGAGAAAAGTTTTGTTTAATTATTATTTCTTCCATAACAAAGAATATTTTAGAATTAAAACGCGTTATAAATTTCTGAGAAGAAATATCGAAACACCTTTTGACTTATTTTGCAGAATTCAAATAAAATTTTAAAATAGTTTTAAACTCCTTTACTTCAATTTTTTATTGAGTGCTTCCTATTAAATTAAACGATAAATAATTTTCACAACATAAATATTAAAAGTATATCGTATTTGTATTATTTTTATTAAATTATTAAACTTAAAGCTACAATTAAAAACAAGAACACTCCTATAGTTGCGAAGGAATAAATAATGCAAAGGTATATAATAAATATTCTAGTATTTCGAGGGACCAAATAATGTAATTTATAAACTATAATATGTATTTTATAAATAATAATGTAATTTATTAGGTAATTAATTTACAAGAATGTATATAAATTATTATTTTTCATCAATCTTTCAAAAAAGTAAATTAAAAGATACTCGACGTTTTCTAAGTTGTATCATTGAAACACATTTCGGTATTTCTGACTGAAACTAATTAACAATGAAGTTACTCAAAAAATAGCTATAAAGTTAATAGCAAAGAAAATTTAATTAATTTGCATCCAAACGGTTTGATAATGAACAAATTTATGAAGATTAAATAGCTTAAAAGGGAAATGAATGCCGAACCAATCATTAACGATATATCGCACAGTTTTCTCTGCACTATACATAGATTTTGGAAACCCTTCAAAGTAGTCATTATTACTGTAAAGTAAACACTAAGAAGTCAAATGTATTTATGCACCGTAAAATTTTCCAGATAAAATTACGGTACAAAGTACTAGCCTGCACATAAAAAGTAGGTACTTTAGATGAAATCCATTTTTACTGTAAAATCTTTCAGAGTAATAAATCTGATACAACATACTTTTTACAGTAATAGTTACTGAATCTCTGTAATTAAATAAATATTACTGTAAAAATTATTGGATAAAATTGAACGGTAAAAGTAGAGTTTATAGTAAAATGGATTTTACAGATGCTGCACTCAGGGAACTTTTTACAGTAATTTGATACAGACTTTTACTACAGAGAGGAAATATGCTGCAGTTAAGTGTCAATAATTTAATAAAAAAATTGCAGGATTTCAAGTTATCCATAAAGTTAAATATGAATAAATTCTGTGTTTCATTAAATTTAATGAAATAAAATTGTATTGTATGCATTCATAGATGATTTTTGCTTAAGGAATGGTTCTAATTGCATATTATTTTACGTAGTTCTTTACAACTTTAAAATATATATATTTCTTTTATCAAAAGAGTCAGATAATTAGAATATCCGCTAAATTTACTAAACAATTCCCATCATTCATGAACTTTTTATTTGAGTTATAAAATTTTTTTAGATATTCTACAAATCAATTTTGTATCTCATGATTTTTTGGTCAAATTTTTTTTTTAAATTTTGGTCCAGTATAGTTACGAATTGGTGTCCTTGTGCGCAAGTGAAGACATTTGCTTTTGAGGCCTATTTCATCAGTTTAACTTTAATCATTGAAAAACTAATTGTTCAAACTTCAATTATAAGGTGTAAGAAGATTTAAATAGCACCTTCAAAAATAAATAAACAAAATATCAGATTTTCGCCTCTTTCTAGAATCCTCAATGATTTCCAAAGAGAAACTATCTTGATTCACTTGCCACCTAGTGTGGTTTCCAAGAATTGTTTGGAGTCACCACGTGATGATTACGTTAAAACTATCGCCAAAAGCGAATCTGAATAGTAAAATGAAGCAAAAATATATATATGACTTCATATGAAGGTCATATGCCTGGAAGGGTTAACCTGAAATAATTTCTAAAAATCTTTTTTTTTCTAAGATCCCCTCGTCTCTTAACTTCTTAATTGCAAATTATACATATTTTATAGTTATTGGTATTTAAGACTTATAGTGTCTTATCCTAAATGATTATTTTTGTTCTTTCATTATTATATACTATTGGTAACTGCATGCACTTCAATGTTTAATTTTAAAACTATGTTATTAACAATATGATATTAGTCATTTAATTATGCATGGAAATTAAGGTAATATTTTAATACATAAAAAAATTAGGGAAATAAAAAAATAATACTGTTTAATAAAATCTGAAATCAAAAATCCAAATTAAATTCAATAATCTCATGAAATGTAATAATTTTTTTTTATTTCCTCTTAGTGCTGTTCAACTTCCACATTTTAAGTCTGGTTGATTTTTGTCAAAATTTTATAACACTTATTCGATATTAACTATGTGACTGCTTGCATTCTCAGATGTACGCATAAGCGTAAAAAATACATGACTGATCAAAATTTTACATTCTCCAAGCATTTTGGCAATAAGCACTTCAAACTATGGTACTCTCTGAAAGAATGTATGGTCAAATTTAACAGAACATCGTAAAATTAACATTGTTTCTGCATCCATGGGAATTGTACATAATGCATGCAACTTCATAAATTTATGATTCTGAATCTTCTGCGTATTATATCTTATTACTGAATAACACATATGGTCGCGGCTACTTACATCAAGTAACGTAAAACATTCTAGGCATTTTACTTCACCACTAACTATCCTTGACTTTGGAATAGTGAATATTAAGACCACCACATTGGTACAACGTGCCATCACCAATTTTGGTGTTGTGATACAAGATCTGTTTCTTTTACTATGTACGAACATAGAAGCGATCTTTTCAAATTCAAATGTTGTCATAAAAACACTTTCGCTTGCTCAACATAAACCAGAGCATTAAAAAGTTAGTATGAAAAATTTAATTAACTTCAATAGTATTTAAAATTTATTACCATTAATTTTCATGAATCAAAAAATTAATTTACAA
Organism: Parasteatoda tepidariorum; assembly: GCF_982258835.1. NCBI lineage: Eukaryota > Metazoa > Arthropoda > Arachnida > Araneae > Theridiidae > Parasteatoda > Parasteatoda tepidariorum. The sequence goes on from NC_141766.1 coordinate 52,552,678, forward strand.
GAAAACACATCGCGAGTAGTTATTGTACGTCGAATTAGCATTGAAAAGTTTGGAACAAAATACGCATTTTTTCAATGTCAGTTAAATGTGTTTATCCTGAATGAGTTTCTGTTCAATTAATTGTTGAAAATTCCTCAATTTTTAAATTACTTAGTATAAAACCAATTACTGTTCTTAGATCTTAAATTTAAACGCTAATTTCCACACGCAAAGACAATTTTAATTTAAAGGAAGCATATTAAACTGGGTATTTTTTGGTAAAACGCTTACACATTTTAGTTCCGAATTATCTATATGTATCCAATACATCTATGCATTTATGTAAAATTAGTGCACCGGATCCAAAAAAGATTTCCCTTTCTTCTTTAAAATTTTTTTTCTATTCTTACAGTTAGCATTAAATTTAACTTAAACAAAAGTTACGTCTTGATATCTCATGATAAACATGCATGTATGCGTTCTTCTATACATCTTATAAAAATTTATTAAGGAAATAAAATTTCAGATTTTAATTCTTGCTTAAATACAATATATTTTTTATATTATTTTAAAGGAATTTTTTGGAGTTTTTTTTTATTTTATTTATTTATTTATATTCTAGCTGAAATTTAGTCTCTTCTTATGCGAATATTTATTTATAAGAAATGATATTAAAAGTTCCTTTTGCTCTCAATTTTTCTTTTGAAGTCACACTCTTGTTGTGACAAATTAAACTGACAAATTAAATAAAATTAATGCGTTATGTGTCAAAAATTACACAAAATCAATAACGTCGAGTTAGCCATTCGTCTGTCTGTATATAAATTGTTTCTTGTTTGTTCTGTTTTATGTCATGTTGTTTTGCTTCTTCATTTATCTGTAATTATAATTTAAATACAATCTCCGAAATAAAACTCACTCACACTTTGACGATTAAGCAATCCAAGATTGGTATTTCGTTATTTTTTAAGACTCATATTGCTACAAAATTGCGTGATTTGTGATGAAACGCGAACTCTCAAGTATATGATGAAAATGTTCCCTCAACTCGAAACCTCATCCTAGTGGATTGTGGGAAATTTAAAATGACGAAACAAGACTGTAGAATAGACTATCGTAAAAAAGGTGACGAAATAAGCCGACCGGGTCTATGGTGGTTAATGTGTTGACCACATACAGGAGAGACCTTGTCACTCTTCTGGCAAGGGAGTAATACATCTCTCTGTTCTATATATACTTTCTGTATTGATGGAGTGACATTAATGCACCTACATGCTGTCCACGATAAAATGATTATTAGAAAATATGGTACATTAAGCACTACAAAGTTTTTTTATTGTTTTCTTTGGAGAGAAGTGGGATGTCGATTTCTTTGTTTTAACTTGACCAAATTACTTTCCTTGAAGAAATGACGATAGTTATTTCGTCACTTCGACGAAGTTTTCGCTTTATATATATATATATATATATATATATATATATATATATATATATATATATATATATATATATATATATATATATACATATATATATATATATATATATACATATATATATATATATATATACATATACATATATATATATATATACATATACATATATATATATATATACATATACATATATATATATATATACATATACATATATATATATATATACATATACATATATATATATATATACATATACATATATATATATATATATATATACATATATATATATATATATATATACATATATATATATATATATATATACATATATATATATATATATATATACATATATATATACATATATATATATATATATATATATATATATATATATATATATATATATATATATATATATATATATATATATATATATATTTGAAACAGAATACTCAATATTCGATGATCTCAATTCGTTAGGAATATTCAATTAAAGAACTGGATTTTTTTTCTAAATAATACATATTAGCAGTTAAAATTTCTTTTAAATAATAAATTTTAACATTGTATTTTCTTATTTGTTTTAGTTTATTTCTTATAGTTTTTCTTATTTGTTTCATGTTTCTGAAGACATTATTTATTATGAAATCATATTCTAAAGAGAACTTTTTTACTAAATCATTTTTCCATTCATCTCTTCTACGTTATAATGAATAGTAATTGCTCAGGACAAATTTCCTAGCTTAGTTTTGACTCATAAAATACTCCTTATAGTGTGCGAAAATGAGAGTAAACCGAATAACGCTTGGTCACATGATCGAATTTTTCACGCACTATGAAGCAGTCTTAATGTTTTGAGAGCCTATATAACCTTAAATATGCTAATTAATTATTGAAGACAGTATTTTAAATTTTGAAGTCAAACACAAAAATATAATGCATCGTAATTTTTATCATCATCATAAATTTTTTACATCATTTTAAAACCTTCATTTTTACGTGACAAAATATCAATTTTGGTTTCTAATTTTTCTAAGCTATCCAAATTTCAAAACACATTTATTTAGCATTGATGTCTTGAGAATTATGTTTATTCAGAAGATGTAGGCTTCTGTGTCTGATTTCGTTACTTAAAATATCAGTTGCACTAATTAATTGAAATATTTTGGAATACCGTCGCGAACTATGTAGATTGAGTTTCAGCACCTGCAAAACCAATTTTTTTGCAAGTTTCTGGTTATTTTGTGCACTAGATATTTTTGAGTGACTTGCGTCAATATCGTGGGACAGAAAAAAAATATACAGAAGACCTTCTTCAAGCATTTGTTTCATTTTTAAGAATCCGAAAGTATAATAAGTAAGATTTGCAAAACAAAGGTAAAACTTTGATAAATAAAATATATTTAATTTTTACCCTCTATATCTTAAAATTCATATTCCATTTTAAAATTTTGAAGGTGACATTTTTCAATAGTAACTATATATTTCTATATTGTTCTATGCGGTTCTATATTTATGAAAATAGAATTTCAAGTATTGTGAGCTATTGAAAGTGCACACTTCTGTTATTATATCTAATATTTTTTTAAAATTTGGCAGATTATTTAATCTTTGTTATTTTTTCATATGTAGTTGCTCAACATTTTCATGAAATTAACTTAACATTTAATATATTAAGAATATATTTAGACGCAAAACAATGATTTCTCTGCATAAAAGTAAATTTTTTCATCTTTCATAATAAAATTTTAATGGTCACTATTGATTTCTTTTATTTTATTTATTTGATAATGAACTTAAGTGAACAACTGAATCCAAGGAGCTTGTGTGGTTGCATAGATATTAGATTACTGCGAACATGCGGCTATTAATCTTTTTGAAATAGATTTAATACTAAGACATCACTTTTAAAGGTATTTACTACATTAAATATAAAATAAATCAGTGAATTTAGAATTTACTTTTAATTAATTCAATATATTCTTGTAAAGAGAAAACTCAAGCTTTAACACATTTTATTTATTTATTTTTTTAAATAAAAGAAAATTAATCGTTGGTAGCCTATGGGATTTATTATTTCTCATCAGTCGTTGAATGTCCAAATTTTTATTAATGTCTCGGTATAACTTATCGGGAAGTTTGATTTGTAAAAAAAATTACTTCAGAAATTAAATTTCAACTTCAATTGAATTGTATGCTTTTTTCCGACAGAATAAACATTGAAGATACACTTTTAATACAATGACTTCTCTTTAAATTTTGTTAGATATTTTGGTTCGATTGTTAAGTGTAATTAAATATTTATTCAGTTTCAGCATAAATTGAAATAAATATTGTTTTTTTTTCAACATTTACTAATGATTAGTAAATGTTTCATAATAATCACATAGCATTTGCAAAAAATATATAACACATAAGAAATATTTTTGATAATAGTGCGCATCTAAAACATATGCATATAGGATAAGTTTCAATAAAAAAAAATGCTGGTAAGTTCATAATAACATTTAGTAAATCTTTTGACAAATTAGTAAACATTATCCACACTATTTCCTATATCGATTGGTTTTGTGGGAAGGACAATATTGCATTTGTTTTATGACATTCATTAAAGAAATATTCTTATCATAGATTTAACTTTATACTTGATAGCGCTTAGCTTAGATTTCTTTTAAAGCAATAAATTATTTAAAAAAACCATTTTGAACACATACTATTTCCAATAATATATAATATTTCTTGGTAATATTTCTTTCAAAATAGCATAAATCCACTTACCGTGAATCACATGAGCAAATGATAAAATAATGAAAATTGCTTCCATTATCACACAGTTTTATATTTTAATCAAAATGTTTCGAAAAGTTTCCCAATTAAAATGATTTACACTGTAAAAAAATGTTCGTGCACAAGCATAACTAATTTCTGTTCCTTTAAATTTCCCATTACAATTAAACTGAAATTCAGACATTATTTGCAGTGTGTCTTTTTGTTAGGCATCTTTAAAATGTAACATATCTGTATGATGCAGGAAAAATATTCTTATTTTTCTTAATCTATAAAATATCGAGAAGTATGTAATATATAGCACGAATACATATCATGAATCGCTATGGTGAATATACAGCATGAGATAACATTTCTAAATTATATATAATCCGTTAAAATGTAGTTAAATTATTTCGAAGCGTCATAAATCACGTTTTTCTACAATGACGAAACATTTTTTTTCAATAATCTGTTTTCACGTGTACCATTTGTTTGGCAAAAAAAGCTTCTTTGGTAACTTTTCTACGAGAAAAGAAAAGTTTATAAAACTTTTCTGAAAGACTATGAGTAACTCAAATCTAATCCTCTCGGATGGTCACGCAACAAAAGTGGAAATAGTTTTTCGGCTGAGCGCCTTCTTCAGGCGGGAACTTTTCAAGGGAATATCTCCCAGATAATGAAGAAGAGACAACATCCGGCAAAGGGAAGAGTCCGGCAACTGAAGCCTACCCCACTAAAACGCAATGATCTCACAGTTCCTCCAATCGATCACTTGGAATAGACTCCACGGAACATGCGCATTCAATAGAAGAGCGTTCACTACCCGGTCACTCATTTCTCATTAAGAAAGAGTTTTTATCCTAAAGTAATAATAAACTTTCATTGCAAGTCATCATTTAGATCACTAATTCATAAATCCGCATTTTACTAGAAAAACCGTTAAAACTTTTTTTAAAAGGAAAATAAAGAAAAAAATTCGATCGAAATAAAGATAAAAACGATTAACTTTTCTCAACTATTAAAAATTATGTTTGGCAAATAAAAAATCAGAATTTTCTAAATAAGAAATTGAGCATACCATTTAAAAACAGTTACAAATTAAACAAATAATTATTAGAATAAACTAGTCAAAGAATACCGCTATATATTTTTGTCTTTCACTTTAGTAAATGAACCAATTAGTTAAAAATGCAAAAATTTATTTCATCACTGGAAAAAAAATTATTGATCAAATTACGAAAAAGAGTTCCGGTACTTTTTATCGCAAAATTTATTTCACCGGAAAAAGAATCTGATATACTGTAATATATTTACAGTAAAAATTATTGTAAAATCGTTAAATCACTGTAATTAGATAAATATTACTGTAAAATTTGCGACATATTATTTTACGGAAGATGCAAACAATTTGTGGTATATATATATATATATATATATATATATATATATATATATATATATATATATATATATATATATATATATATATATATATATATATATATATAAATAACTTTTTTAAAAAAATAAAAAAACTGGAAAGCAAAATTAAGAAAAAGATATAATCTTGTCAGTGGCTCACACAATTATATCACCAAAATAGAGTGCGCAATTTTTACAAAAAAATTACAACAAATAAAATAGAACATAGAATGTGTAATATTTAATTTGTTGTAATTTTTTTGAAAAAAATTTTTGAGTGCTCCTCACACTATTGTATTTATGTATTTTGCTTTGGCTATATGATACAATATTAGAAAGCACCCATTTTCACGGATATAATCGTGTGAGCCGATGAGAAAAAATTATATCGTTTATTTTCCGGATTTTCATTATGTTTTTCTCCATTTTTTAAAATTTCGTTAAGAAATTCAGGAATTTATAAAAGGAATTAAATGTATCCAGAATCAATTGGTGTGATACTGTTGCTCGAGGCAAACTCATGATAATCAAAATTAACCACAAGCACGTAATTTTCACCAGCAATTATAGTTCGGGAGGGATTGCGAAATATCTCGTTCCACATTATCCATATTAAAAATTCCCTGTATTGATGCATTTCTAATACGTAACAAATATACGGATATTATACATTGTACCCATATTTATACATTTGGTACCTATTAAAATTGTACCAATTACCATAATACCTATAATACCTCATGCGAATTTAATTACGAATCATTGACGCCAATAAAAACATACCAATTTTTAACATTTTTCCTAAACGAACTATATTGATTTCGCTTTTTAGTAGTTAGAATATATAACCTTTTTTTATACTAGTTACTACTGATTTTCAAAATAAATTAAGCATCATAAGTGTAAATAATTTTCGGCAAATTTTTACGCTTCTCGTAACATGATTAATACCATTTCTTCATTAATATTGCTTTTACATAGCTTATTTTTTATTTTAATAGCAACATTTTTCAAGCATGTGCAGCTTCAATATTAATATGGGAATTTTTTTGCCTTTCTTCATAACGATATAGAGCCATTTTTCTATTAACTTTGCTTCATAGAAAACATATCACTTTTAATTCGAATTTTTACTTATTAACAATATTATTTAAGCTTCATTGGCGTAAATAATAGTACGGCGATTTTGCACGTTTTCCCTAAAAGAATAATAATAGTACTGTTTTTGCATTAATTTTGCTTTTCAACGCATATATTTTTTTCAATTACTGCCTATTTCAAGATATTTAGTTTTAAAGACTCATGTTTTAAAAGAATAACTATAAACAAAACATACAGGTGATTTTAAATACCCCAGAAATACTAATTTAGAGACATAATCGGAGATTGCAATCATGTTAAAGTTAATCATTGATTGTATCAAGCATAACGAATAAAAATAACCACATTTTAAAGAACGAGCAAACTTCTTTCTTTTTCACGACAGCTATAAATTCACGACTATATACACCGAAGAGCCATTACATTATGACCACCCTGCTAATAACATGTAGGACCACCTTTAGCCCTCAAAACTGCTAGCGCCCGCCGTGGCATTGATTCCACCAGGTGCTGATAGGCAGTCTGAGGTAACTGGTACCAAGCGCTCACCAACTGGTCCTGCAATTCCCTCACATTGCGAGGGGGCAGCGTGGCAGCACGAATTTGGTTTTCCAAGTAGGACCACAAATGCTCTATGGGATTAAAGTCAGGTGAATTTGAGGGCCAAGACATGACTTGAAAGTCATTGGAATGTTCCTCGACGATTCGACCCTTGTGACATGGTGCATTATCCTGTGAGTAAACACCAAACTCCTCAGGAAAAACTGTTGCCATGGATGGGTGAACCTGGTCTGCAACTATGTTCAAGTAGCTTACAGACGTCAGGGATTGTTCCATGAGGATTACGGGTCCTAATGTGCCTCATGAAAGCATTGCTCCTGTGCAAGAAACCATGAAAACCTGGGCGAGCTAATTTTTATAGATGGAGGATGGTCATAATGTAATGGTTCTTCGGTGTATATCACTCATGAAATCTTTAGAATATTTGAAAGAACAAAAATCGTGTGTCTCATTTTCATCAATGGCGAGAACTAAGCCAACAAAAAAAATTTTTTTTTCATACAGCTCTACCTAACGAACTAACTGTAAATTTCTAACAAATTTTAGGATGTAGGACGAAATTTGCAGACGTTGTTTAAATGACACATAATTTTTTCATTTTATTATTATAGATTAATGTGTGCATTATTTCAATATAAATTGACTTTTGGGTATAGTGACGTATATCTCTTTCTAGAAACTGGTGAAAATCATCTGCAAAACTAACCAGAACTCTCTTACTGCGTTTCAAGATCTCGAGTTTTGAAAGCGAGGTTTGTTTTCGAGAAATGATATGGAGACTTCCATAACCTACTCACAAAAATTCAGGCATCTTTTATTCTAAGGTACAGCCTGCCTTATTTCACTTTTTTGAAGTGAGTCTTGCCTTCCAAGTGATTCAAATGCTAAAGTCGATAAATCATAAAATTTATCATTGCGTCTAAAATGTCACATTAATGCGTTCTTTTTATATTTTTAAACCTCAGTTAAACTATTTGCAAAGACATTATTTATGCACTACACCTTCAACTAGCACAATGCCTTCAACTAGCATGCACAATGCTTTGAACTAGTTACAATTTTTTTTAAATATGATTTGATTCATCTTTACTTTATCAGCGACTTTAATTTATCAGTTATATCTGAAACATTTATCAATTATATTATTTTTGTGACAGTACAATTTCGCAAAATCAAGATGTTTTGAAAATAAAATTGACAGTGACCTAAAATAAGTCTGATTTTCGTGAATTACTAAAAAAACAGAACCCATTAAAAATATCCCTACATGCATCGAAGCTCATATTTATTGTAAACACCATTGCAGAATTTACAGAAAATCAGTTGAAAATTGTGCTAGTTAAGAGGCACAGCAATAAGAGGAGCAGTTTAGAGTGAATTGTGTTGTAATTTTCGTGTGTGATCAATATCCCCTACAAATATATAAAACTATACATACTATAATGCATCAATATCAGGTCCATAAGTTACTTCTTCTCTGTCCTTTTCAGCAGTCTCAAGTGTTAGTCTAGCCATTTTTCTTGTACATCTACCCTCATTGGACGCCTTTTAGAGTAAAAGATGAAATTCTGAGGCTATCTTCATTTAGAATTTTTTTTTTTTTTTGCTACTAAAATCAATGTTGTGTACAATTGTTCCAAAACTGCCTATAACCTTTTGCAAGCTTTATTGAAAATTATTTGGGCTAAATAAATTCCGATGAAGCGAACATTAATTCATTTTCTTACATAGTTAAAACAAATTATTTTAATAAAATAATTAAAATGATAATATTTAACTTAAAAAATTAATGTTTTGATAGGAATGAGAAAAATCACTTTTTAATCCCCGTCGAGAGCCGAGTTCGAAATATTATGCCGTAACTTTTACATTTTTATTAAATTCAATTTGGTATTTAGGTATGTTAATCTTAAATAGTTCTTAAGTTCTATCAAATAATGCAAAAATGCAATTTGATTTTCATTTTGAAATTCTTACTGTGCTGTTCACCTTAGATCATATTTTATAAGTTGACCTCTCGTTTAAATTGATCATAAAATAGGTGTCCCTCAACTGGTCAGCTTACACAAGATTTATTGTACATATTTTCCAAGTTATTGATCCGTCCAGCAAATTCTTTAAAAAAACCTTTAACTGAAGAATTACTTGACTGAAGAATGCATATTGCTGTATAAAGTCAATCGCAAAATTGCACAATTTCATGATGACATACACTTTTAGAATTTTTACTCTAAAATTACGGTAAAATAATTGGCAGCAATTTGTCCATAAAATTAACTATGAAGTTGACGGAAAGGAACATTTTTGCCTTTACAGTTTTAAAACCTTTTACATCTAGCATGGTTTCTATTTTTTTTTTGCCTTTAATAACTGTCTAGGTTTCAAAGACGTAAGGATTAATCGGACAATGGAGCTAGGATTTTCGTTTGGTAATGGTCATAGAAGTTAGGCTGTGGTTGAATTGTGTTTTATCAAATGAACCGTGGGATGCTATTTAATTAGTTTATCTGGTGGTTTCACCCTTATAAGAGATGGAAAATACTAGACTTTTATTGTGTTATGCAACTTATTGGAGCTGTCACCTACACGTGTGTGAAAGTATCGTGTTCTAATAGTCCAGAATCACATTTTGATCAATGCAAGATGCTCTTCATGAGTTAAATTGAATGGTAGGAATATTATGAAAAAAATTATGTAAAATTATGTAAATTCCAATGTTCTAATATCAGTCCTATATGATATATAGTATATTCCCATTTTGGTTTATATCTCTAAGACCCTGTCGACTCTAAGAATTTAAAAAAAAATTTTGATGATAATTCATCGCTTATAATCCATTAGCATCTAGAAACGTCTATTTATACATTAATTACATCCCGCAAGATTAAATAAAGACGAATCCTAAAATTTAAAACTAATTAACTCTCTCATTAAAAGTGCGAATTGATATCCTCACTTCAAACACTTTCAGTTATATCCGTTGAAAAGGTATTAATGGCTTTCTCTACGATGGAGACCACAAATTATATCATTGCGGTCAAATATGTAGTTAATTACTTGAGTTGGGATTTTCAGCTAGATAGGTGGCGGCATAAATTGCATGCTAGATGCCTAATGACACTTTAAAGGTCACTCAGAGTTTTAGAAGCAATTAGTCGGAAAATGCATTGTGCATAACATTGTCGAAAACTTCTATCTTGAGGAAAAGATAATTTCCGATTATGGGACAATTAAATATTAGCTTTTTAATTTGGGCAAAACTTAGTATAAACCCTTAGCAACTGCATCGTTTTTAAACTCTCGGGAAAGTCAATCCAATTTATGTTAAAGTTACGAATGAGAATCACTTTTTTAAACTTTTTTAACGCATAGACATTAACATTTCAAAAACATGCAGTTTTATTCATTAAAATGATTTTATTGATGCTACGAAATGATTCTTAGCGAATGAATTCGCAAAATAAAAAAAATAATAATATTTAAGTAAAAAAAATAGGTACTTTAAACTTCTATAAACGTTCTAAAACATATAAAAATGTATCAGGAACGTTATTATGTGCTTTAGAATAAAGAAAATGCAATAGTAATTTTTATTTTTGAAGTATAAAGCATGAAACTAGGTAAACATTTGAGAAACGAAATATTTTTGTTCTTCCGAAGCATCAGTTGTGAAATTTTTATGATTTAAAAGAATGAAAAAACTTTCACTAATAATCACTGTACTAGAAAATAAAATTGAACTAGAAAATAATTTTAGAACTACTTTCAATTGAACTTAAGAATAACTTTACATTGAACATTAAAATATCACTAGAGTAAACTTTATCATAAATATAGTAGACTGCAAGCTGTTTCCGACCAACCAGGTTTATTTCTAGCTATATTTTCAAGAAACAGTTTTTTTTTCTTCTTTTTTAAGAATAAGACATGGTTAAGAAATTGAAATTTTTTATTTCATTGACATTTTCTGGTTATATGTTTTATCTAGAACTATTCGATATATATTTTTTTATTTTTTCAAGATAAGATTCTTACAAAAATTTCCATCCATGAACATATAATAAGAATAAATACTCTTGATATGGGGTAAACCAACCAGTAAAGGAACACTAGGGGAGAGTGGGGTCAATTACAACAAGGTACGATTGTAACAGAGCAAAAATTTCGAGTGTCGGGTTCTAGATTTGGTTCCTAGTTGGCGCACAAGGTGTATTTAATAAATCTACCTGTACACCCCTGCTGGCAACCATTTTTATGTACTTTTGAAAGAGTTGCATCACAAAAGATATTTTCACGCTACGTAACTACTTTTTTTGGTATTAGAATATTATATTGTAAAAAAGTAATTTTGTTTAAACAAATAAAAATTATTGACCGAATATGTAAGTGGACACCTTAATTAACATTTCAATAAAAAAAATGAGTTTTGTTAATTAACTAGCATTGTTTTTAACAAATAAAGCTGAAATAGCGTCTTGGAGACGATTGTAACAATAAGTAAAGGGACGATTGTAACAGCTGAAAATAAATAATCTTATGTTTACAAACCATTACTTAACTCTTTAAGAACCACCAATAGTTTCCTATATCATTTATATTATGTTGCATGTGCATTATTTTATTTGTCACCTTTCCCAGCATAAATTAAAATTTTTAACCGCTTAAAGTTAAAAGTTTAACCCTTTAGGTCTCTGTTCATTATTATTTCTACTCCTAAAATATCATTACTATTTTGATCAATAAAAAAATATATCACAACTGTGATAATATGTATAATTAACTATGTTTTAGTTGAATTTATGAACTGTTACAATTGACCCCGTAAGTGGGGACAATTGTAACAAGTGTACGACTGTAAAAAACTGTTAATAACTAATATAATAACATTTGAAATGAGGTATTTATTTTTTTTCTAATAGAGGAGAGTCTACTTTACTCGTCTGTCAATTAATACTAATAATATTTTGGATTTTTTGCTAGTCAAAAATAGTTGAGTAAAAAATGTTACAATTGACCCCACTCTCCCCTACCCAGTGAAGGAACATTTCTTATATATTGATTAAAAATAAGAATTTGAAAGTTTTTCTTTAGATTGATTGGTAACAATAACTTACTGCCAAACAATAGGAAGTCATCTAGCAATGTTTTGGACTACCTGGTCAAATAGACTTCTCTGGAAAAATTTTGAATTTGTTTTTATCTCTGCAACACCTTGTTTCGTTGAAAAAATTATTAGAAGCATAAATTTTCCTTCACTGGTTAGTTTACCCTACACTCTATTTCTATTTTACAACGGTCGTTGAACAGCCAACTCAATTTTGATCTTACAAATACCCATGTTCAAATCCGAGACCTTGTAATTTTGAATCAAACCTGGTGGAAAAGGGAACCCCTAAATCAAGTATTTGAAGAAATTCGCCTTTTTGGATGACTTTTTGATGGAACTAACTCAAATGTACGTTACATTGAGAGTAAAACCACGAAAATCGTTTACGGTTAGCCTAACGGCAAGATAACTCTAACCAATGATTCATCTACTAGTGAGAATAGTTTACGTCTGTACTGTGTTCAGTGTGAGCCGGGTGCGGAAGTCTTATCGCCCCGCCATCGATGGGATTCGAACCCCAGCTACCTCATTGTGAGGTAAAAACTTTATCCCCAGAGTCACCACGGTTCCTCATGATATGCATAGTATAGTATGGAAGAGTTTTGAATAATTTTAATCTTTTGTAAAACTTTTAAAGATATGCATGATCATTTTTGATTTGCGCAGTTTGCTCTACAGGTTATAGCTGATATTTTTTACCATCTTAAGTGCCAAATATCTAAATCGTAGAAAGGAAGAGTGTCAGAATTAGTAACCTAATATCTGTTCCAATTTAATTAATAACATGAACAAAATTATTGTATTCGCTTTCATCAATAAGATTAAATAATATGACAGGCCCTTCAAAGCCCGGGTATTCCGATTATCATAATGGCATACTAAGATCCGAAAATTTATGTATAATATATATATATATATATGGGTTAGTGTTTGTATATATTAATTTCTTTTTAAATATTGGCTGTCATGCATAAATACGGTTTTGATTTCGACAGTTATTGCAATTCAAATGAATAGGGGGTATACTTGGTTCTACGTGGAAAGCAAATAAAATATTTTGATCGAATTTAGTTGACTTGAACTAAATTTTACCATCCTCTTAAAGACCTTATATCTAATATTAATAGCTGGAACATTTATTAAATTTCTTGTCTGTGTAGACAATCTTATATTAGACAGACTAAACGCAGTCTTTAAACATCGATGTAAAGAGCATTAAAAATATTTCCAAAATCAGGATATTAAACAATCAACCATCACCCTACTTAGTTAGAATTCTAATCATTGTCTTGAGTTTTTTTCTAAAATGATTAAACACTACTCTTCCTCTAACGAGCATTATTTCAAGGAATCAATCCATATCTTAAAAATAAATTCTAATGATATCGTTTATGATCTTTCTAGTATCTCAGCTTTCCCTAATGTGTGGAAATCTCCATTTAGTAGTTTGCTTCCTAGTGTTCCTGCCAAGCACCCTTACACCTATCACTTATCAAAGTGCTTTTTATTATTGTGTTCAATTGTCTCGTGTTTGTTGTCCTGATTGGTTAAAAAACTTTGCAGGCATTTATCTCTATACTTTGTTATTATTGTTTGGAGTTTAAACTCTGAGAAATATTCTTGATCAGTAAACTGAAACCATGTTATGTCCATTTTTGTATTTGATCTGTGCTTTATTTACATTCCTTTCAGTTTAATTACTGTAATACTTTTTTTTTCTACATGTGGTCAAAAATTTAAATTTTCCATGTGGGCACTTCACCGAAAAAAACGGACAACCTTGAATAACTTTTGATTTAATGTTTGGATCTTCACAACTTAATGGTTAAATAGGTAGACCTTAAATATGCTATTTAATTAATGCAGTTGATATTTTAAGTAACGAAATCAAGCACAAAAATGTTCTTCTTCTGAATAAACATAGCTTTTATTCAATGGATTTCTGATCCTCAAGTGACAGGGGGGGGAGCTGCAATCAGGGAAATATAACCCCCAATTTATTTGGGGAAATATGTTTGGTCAAGAGACTCCAAAGTTTTGACTCAACAATGTTAATTTTATTTCTTGCGTATTTCCTGAACCTTATAAGCAAATTGATAAATTTTTGAGCTCCAAATTCCTCAGTCCAATATAATTTCATAGAAAAAATAGTTTTAATTAAATATTTATTATTTTTTATTATTTTATTTAATAGTAGTCTAACTTTTTCTAAAATTTTTACATCATTCTATGTTATGTAATTTTACATGGCAGAATACAAAATTAGCAAGCTCCTGCAGATTTAATTTTTGAATGTACGAGTTTTTAAAAATTAAATTTCTCAGGAACTATTAAACCTATTTTGCTATAAGTTTTATAAATGAAAATTTACATACCAGAAATATTGCAAAAATTGAATACCTTACAATCCCAAATTTTTTCGACTATTATTAAATAAACGAATTAAAAAATAATAAATAGTTAAAAAAATTTAGATGGAATTATTTTGGATAAATGAATTTTATATTTGTGAGCAAAAATGCTTGATATGGTGAGGGGAGATTGCTTCCCCGCCATTAGCCGTCAAGGGTTGTATAGTGGTTTACATGAATGTTCATTTAGGCCAATATTGAATGAATAAAACAATAACGCTTCCAGGAAATGATGTACAAATCGTTGAATGTAAATTTAGATTTTATTAAGCATAATTTGTAAATTAGAAAATGGCCATTTCTTCAAAAAAAATAAGAAATCCCTTAAAGGGATGAAATAAGAATATCCTCTATTGAGAGATCATAAAACTAGAACAACATTTCTGACCGTTAGAAAATTGAGGCTGGGGAGGCCCCCTAAAAGGGGTCCCAGCCTCACCAATTTAGAAATTCAAAAAGTGAATATATTTATTCTCAACGGACAGAGAAAGAGTATGGGTAGGAGATCCAAAATTTGGCGATTTATCATAAATATCATAGCCAAAAACAAAGCGAACTAGCATATCCACATGGGTTTAAAAGAACACCTTGGCGATCACGAGTCGCCAACAAATTTATGTGAATTATTATAACCATGCAACCGAAACATTTAGCCGTTGGAAAATTAGAATCAAAAGTTAGAAATAGATTTTTGTTTTCGATTAGAGGCGACAGTGAATTTATATGTCTGCATAATAATGAAATAAAAAGAAAGTATCCGTTACATTGATCTGGAAGAGAAGAAATAAATATTTTATGTTTGTTTAAAAAGATTAAGTTTTTGATTTATTTTAAAAATAATTCTATTAATAAAAATAAGCTTAAGTAATGAAGGATATTTTAAAAGATAGAAAATAAATATGTGTATGCCAATTCTGGCATCACACTTGAATTCGCTTGAAATGTTATCAATATATGACGAAAAACGCAAAATGTAAAATTTAAATTATGGAATCAAAACTTTGGACAGCTCTCCTAGGAAAGTGTGTTTTTGTGCTGGATTTTGCAGCTTGAAATATCTTCAGCACTCACTAATTAGCATATTTGAGGTCACCGCCTCGAACCATTGAGTTTGAGTCCTAGACCGTGAAGATCCGATCACTATATCAAAAGTTATTCAGATTACTTTTTTCAAATCACAGCACATGCCTTTTACAACACATTTTCATAATTATCTATTTAATTATGGACAAAAAAGAATATTAGAAAGATGCAAAGGTAACTTCGAAGTATACAATTAAAGTGTTTTGCCCATTTTTTTAATTTCATTAGCAACTATTTTTATGACAATAGTTAAACTTATTTTTTGCGGTGGGGTTTAAATAACATAACAAAGCATTTATTGTGCATTCTTAAAGAAACATTAAATAAACATATCTTGAATGATTTTTTTTCGAACTTTAAGAAAGTTTCCCCTTATAAAACTTTCGTTTCCTTTGCAATGATTGAACACATAAGGGCATTTCGTATCTTTTACACTGACAGATAAACAATTGATGCTCATGTTCAACAATTCAAAAGAACTTAATTACCCATAAAATAGCAAACATAGTTAACAATAAACTTTTGAAAGAATCGTTCTGCTTCTTTCGTTTCTTTTTCTTCTGAAGTTGCAACATTTAGAGCATTATGGAGGGCGAAACACTGAATAGATGTTTATTCAAGTAGAACACTTGAAGAAAAAGAACGTTAAGTATTTGTTTAAAATTTGAAGCTAGTTTTAGATTTCTTGTATTCGAATTTCGCTTGCTTTATTTCTTCAAACACTTTTACACATGGAGAAAGAATTTCGTAAAAATAATTTCAGAAAAGCATTTTCTCTATTTTTAAAGAATTGTTAGTTAATGAACGTATCTTCTTAACGCAATATATTTTTTTTGATAAATTTTGTAAAGGAAATTGTTATTTACGTTTATATTATATTTTTTCATGAAAAGTGTTTACGTGTTGTTAGAATTTGCAGGAGCAGGCTTTAAAATAAGTAAAAAACTGACACTATTTTAAAATTGAGGCCAATTATTAATTGAAATTGCATTTAAAATTATTATACATTTTAAAATTGGGCCATACTTCGCATTCTAAGCTCGCGTATTTTCCTCGGACAAAACGGCGAATATGAAAACTAATTGGTTTTGAAACTTTAAGCTTTTAAAATAGTCACCACTCATACGGAATAATCGAATTTCAAAGTTTAAACTTTTTTTCGCGTGATTATGAAAATGTCAATTATCTCATTTTGTCGAAAATGCGATACGCAAACAGAAATCAGGTTAAAATCCTTATTCTGAGAAGTAAGGCTGCTTATAATTTGTAGACGGTAAGAACTCCCCCCGCTTCAAATTCTGAGACCAGCTGCTGCTATGGAAACAAGAATAGCGTATTTCAGGGAGGGTAGCTTCTCGTCCCTCTAGTGCTAACACATTAGACAGAAGAAAAATATTTCCTTTTTTCACCGTCCTCACATCCCTACTTGAAAAAGTTATACATCGTTATCATGGTCACCGCCACAGGTCCAGATGAATGTCTAGGGGAGTTCTTTAGACAATTAGTCGAGTACTTTAGACAATTTATAGTGTTTTTAGTTTACTGAATGGAAGGTGGCAAAATCGTGTATGGTTAGTGTTTAAATATTTCAGTTATTTAAGAGATATAACACACACTCAAATCACTATTTTCAAAAACACTAATTTATTTTAACGTTTTCTCCTGTTGCATGGTCATTGTAACTTCCATTAATAGATAATTAACAATAATGAATATTGACCTTGAATTAAATAACTACGCATATTATTACATACAGTCCAATTATAAAACATTATTTTAAAATATTAATTTACAAATTTGCAATCTGGCAACAGAGTAGTGATACAAAAATAAGTTGGCAATAATTCAAGCTCTTGTTTTGAAAACATTCTACCTGTCATACAGATTCTAGTAAAATTGCTGGATTCTGCACTTATCCAACGTAAACTTTCTTATCTTTGCATTTATCCAAAGCAAGATTAAGCAACGTAATTCGGCAAAATGAAGTACAAGAATATTCATAGGATCGGATAAGAGTAATTTGCAGTCGAAGGGGTATCACTGAAATATCAAGATGAATGTTGCGTTTATAATATTTATCATCAATCCCATAATCTTTATCTTCTTAAACAGTGTATTTTTTTAAGCCTTTTACATCTAATATTTCGTTTTCATACTTTTCCTAGATAAATATAACATTTATCTATATGACTATCTTATATTTATATTTTTTGGCTACTTTGGTTTGAATGATAATATCTCAAAAATCGTTAGGTCCATATTTAGCTTATATATTTCACCTTATGTTTTTTTCCTCACATCATCCAATACGAACTATTTTTCAGTCAGCTACGAATTGCAACCAACACCCTATTAAACGTCAACCATTAATCTATAACATTTTTTAAAAAAATCTAGAGATGCGTAACTTAGGCTGGAATCTTTCAACCTACCAATTTTTGATAATTCACTTGTTTAATTGAGCTGAAAGATCCTGCCGATAGGATATACCCGATGAGTAAAAGCAAATTCTTTTGATTGGCGCTGCTTTTGCGGCTTGACTGGCTTGTATGCGTTTCAAGTGGGGATTATAAATAGTTCTCAACGATAAAAATAGTAAATGATGATTATATTACGCCATATTTTCTCAAATAATTTTTGTAGATACATATGCCAATGTCCCATTTTTTACAGAAAGTAATTCGAGTTATAGCTTAGTACTGCTTTATTTTGCTGTTCTGAAGCATTATTATTTTGATAATTAACGTACAAAAAACCTAGACATTATTTTTGTCAAGGGATACGTAGCATGTTTATAAAATATAATTTTCAAAACACTGAAAATTTGTTAAAAAAAAAAAAAAAAAAAAAAAAAAAAAAAACACGATAATTTCTATTTCTAAAAATTGTACGGACGTCAAATATCACAATTTATAAGACAGCTAATGTTTCCCTTGTTTAAAGTATTCGTAGTTTTGCTAGATATTGATGGAAGTTGGTTGGTTGGTTGGTGTCGTATCCTCTATAGAATCATATTTCATGGTGTGCTTGAATAGTTTTTGTTATTTCTATGGCATTAAAAGAATACAAATCCTCTTCTGTGGGGTAGTTTAAAAGGTGAAGGCCTGCAGCGACTGCAGGGCAGTTAAAAACATGATATGGTGTCAGTTCCACATTAAGACAGTTGCCACAGTTTTGATATTTTCTAGTCTTATCTGTAGAAATTTTCATGTTTTTATGATGTTTTGTTCTTAGTCTGATGAGAGTAGTGGCTGTCTTCCTATCGATGTCAAGATTAGTTATTTGATCTTGGGCTTTGATTTTTAAAGGGGTGAATAGTTTTGATTTTGCATAAGCATTTGCATCTGCCAACGTGGTTGGGATTGAGTTTTGATTTAGATCTCTGGCATTTTTAGCCAAGGAATCAGCTATTTCATTAAACTCTAGGTTCACATGGGCGGGAATCCACTGCAAGAAGCAATTTTTCCGGAGGCGCTGAAGTTGTCCAAGTTGTTCTATGATATTCAGGACAAGGCTTGAGGTACCTTTGCTGAGGGCCTGTAAGGCAGACCTGCAGTCGCTGAAGATGGTGATACCACTAAGCTGCTCCGAAGGTTCAAGATTGATGTACGTTTCGATAGCCGTAGAAATGGCTATCAATTCTGCTGTAAAATTAGATGCGATTTTTCCAGCACCAGTTGCGAATTCTCGTCTTTGATCATCAGGAAGGAGCAGTACCACTCCCGCACCTCCGTTGGTGAAGGTGGAGTCAGAAGATCCATCAGTAAAAGCCCTGACATGATTGAGGCCAGATAGAGAGTCGATAGTTTTCATCCCAATTTCCTTGAGTTTATTCGCGTGGTCTTTTTTCGAGCAGGGCTCGATGAGTTCTAGACAGATTGTCGTATTCTCTGGAACAACTCCAATAGCGGGAGTTTCGTTTCTGATAAGACAGTCTTCGGGTTTAAGGTGAATTTTTTCTCTGATGGCCCTGTCAAACAGAAGGGGAGATGACCTTTTGAGTCTAGATTTCTTATTCCAGTTTATAATAGTACGATGTGAAATGTGCCCCTCGTCAAGACTATGGGCATTATTTGTAAATTAAATTTTGATGGAAGTTTAATGACATAAAAGCTTGTGTTGGTTATTACCTTACAGAAAAATTGTCATGCACATAATTTAAAGAAAAGAAATTTTGCTATAAATATGATTATTTTAAAGAGAAACCAAACAATATATAATCCCAGATACCACTAGATTGTCATAGTGACGTCAAAAACTGTTACAGTAGTTACAGGTGTGGTCATTTTGAATTCTCCTTAGGTCTTAATTTGACTTTGACGTTATTTCGTCTTGTGATATCACAGATTGTCATAGTAACGTCAAAAACGGTAACAGTAGTCACAGTTAAGACCATTTTGAAATCTCCCTAGTTCTTAATTTGACTTTGATGTTATTTCGTCGTGTGATATCACAGATTGTCATAGTGACGTCATAAACGGTAGCAGTAGTCACATGTGAGATCATTTTGAAATCTCCCTAGGTCTTAATTTGACCTTGATGACCTTGATGTTATTTCGTCTTGCGATATCACATAAAGTTCACCCTGACTATTTATTGCGACTTTTGTTACTCGGTAGTCACAACTATACTTAATTGGAACTAAACTCCGATAATATTAATCAAATTTTGAGTATGTAGAATAAGGAAATATGTAGGGTTCTAACAAGTAGGCTATAACGCTCTATCAGGTAATGTGTTACGACTGCAGAATCGCAATGTAAAGTGCAGGGAAAAAAGCACTCAAAAATTAAAAAATTAGTTCAATATTGTGATAAGAATGCTAAGAATTAATTAAGAGCTTTTATCTTAAAACTATAAAACGAAACCAAATGAAAACCATTAAAGTATCCCAAGATTTCGCAACTGTATTTGTTTATTTAGAGATACTATTAGTGATTGTAAAGAATAATTTACTGAAATACATCTTATTTTCTTACTTTTGCTACCTATTTTTTGATTTCTTAAGGACCCTATGATCCTTGATATGTCAATTCTGATTAATGAAGAGTAGCCATCTCGTCTTGATTTTAGGTGACCATCTCTCCTAAGTTGATGGTGAGATCGTGAGGAATTTATAGCAGCACTGCACTATACTTTTTACTCTGGAATAAAGATTGGACTATGTATGCACTTTTAAGGTACAGCTGGTGGTAAAAAATATACCCTACGAAATGCAACTCACGAAATATATTTGATAATCATTAAAAATAAACATTAAGCATTTATAAAAAATGTGAATTAGTTTTTATTTATTATATATATTTCGATACCGTGAACTTGCACAATATATAATTTTCAAGTGATTACATGATCATCCCATGCAGCAAAGTTGCTGCCTCTTAAATATACATGCTATCTTCAGCAAAGCTGAATGAAGCCTAACAAATTTTTTTAACAATTAATCAAAACTAAATTAAAAACACTTTTAGAATGCTTAAAATAACTTAAATGAAAGTTCAAAAGTTTAAAAAGGGCTATTTTAAAATTAAATGAAATATAAAAGTAAAAACTTTAATGTGTTTGACTTATGGTGATAAACTAATTAAGTATCATTTTAAATACTTAAGGACAAAGTATTATAATGTTATAATGTAAGGAAAAATGCAGTATTTATTGCTTTATCTCACCCTTTTTTTAATCTGTAAGAAGCAGCATTTTTTTTTAACAAAAATAAAACAATAAGACAGAATGAAATATTTAATGCGAAAACAGTGCCTAAAGAAAAATGTTTCTTAAGCTATTTTTGTTGTTGATTGGTGAGAATTTCGTTGAATTTCAACGAATCCATTACACAAGAATACACCCTATTTCTCTTCACTCATTAAAGCCGAGTAATCGAGGGTAAGATTTTATAGGATAAACAAAAAGCCGTGAAATTTTTTTACTACCTAATTACCCCATTAAAGCAGAAAGTGATAAATCAAAAAGAAAATTTTTGCACTTGTAAGCAGCAATGTTTTGCCAAAAGCTCTCAATTTCTTTGCTTCCGTATTGGTGTAATTAAAAGCGGCGCGTTATAATTCCTGAAAAATAATTAAAAACATGTCAGCTTTCAGTGAAATATTATTAAATAAGAACGCCGTTTTCTTATGTTTTTTCAATATCTTAGAAACTAATGAAAATGAAGTAAATTTAATTTAAAAATCGTCTAAGAATGTAATGATTGGGATTGAATTAATGAGTTTTATATTAGTTTAGACTTATTTTCATTTAAAATACATTAAGAACTAGAATAAAAGATTCATTTCATTGAATGGAAATGTATTGAGCAAATCAAATTGTTCTATATTGCTAAATTTCAGGTAGAATTGTAAAATGGACTTGGTTCAAAAATGAAAACTTTGTAAAATTATTTTTTGAAAAAATCATTCTTTACATCTTTACCTGAAAATTACTATATATTTTGCAAAAAAACATATTCTTAATGTGTATACAGTTAGTTTAAATTTATTAAATGTTCTTTTTCGCTTAATATAATTTTTTTACTTAATTTACTTACGCCTGTTTATTTAATTATTCAGTTATTTTTTTGATCAACCAGGTCAAGCAAAATGTCTATTTTATAGCTTTTTTGTATTTTTAAATTAATAAAACAACTAAAATGAGCAATTTAAAAAAGCAATTTTTAACCTTACTATTAGGATATAATTATAAACATTGTTGGTTGAATAAGCATAGTCAAATTTCCCTAAATAATTTTCAAATTAAATTCAGAAAGCGCATATTTATTTTTATAACATTTAATTCTAAATAATTCATATAATTAAAAAGTTACAAGGAATCTATATCAATCCTATATTAATGCATACATTCATAAACAAATATTTTCTTAATCTCATCATAATCTTAACATTTATAGAAACGAATATATATATATATAGAAATAACAACCATGTCAAAATATTTCAAAGGAGCCTATTTCTACCAAGCATCTCTTGAAAAAAAAAACACAATTTATTTTATAAAATTCCAAACAGTTGTTTTTCCAGACCTAAATTTTTAATGCAGTTGCTTTCAACTTACATTTATTCTTTCCATACGCCCATCTAAACAGAACAATACATATCGATTGAAATGACTTTACATAACATTCATGCCTAGAGCAATGTTTTTTTCAATTGCGGTATTCAATCTGATAGACGTGCTTCCTTAAACAGAGTACCGTGATATCACGTGTCTAAGGAATGGCGAAATATCATCCCACGATGAATCGACCTAAGTGATTTTTCTATATTACAACTGCAAAGAGAAAAAAAAGCCTTTGCATACTAGCTCAGAAAAATGATTTAAACTAAGATAGACGGTATATTTTATAGACATATTTGGGCAAATATATAGTAATGGAAGTTACGCAATTTAAATAATGGCGATTTAGTAATGGCGATATAGTATGAATATGGCTCGTGGGAAAGAGCGTCTGCCTTCCAACGCAGTGAACCGGGTTTGAATCCCTGCGATAGCTGGTCGATACGAATTCCGCACCCGAACTTGCACCAACCACAGTGCTGACGAAAAATGTCCTCAGTGGTAACCAATCAAAGGTAAGAGTCCCCTTGCCATCAGGCTAACCATGGGAGTTTTTCCTCTCCATGTAACGCAAATACGGGTTAGTTCCATCAAAAAAGTCCTTCAAGAAGGCAAAATTTCTCCCTATACTTGATCCAGAATTTCCCTTGCCTTTTGGATTGGGTTCAAATTGCAAGATAACTGAGTTGAAGATTGATAGTCGTATATTCAATGGGTCAGCTTCTCAACACTTGCTATCACATATATTTTTTTTTATTTAAATATACATCAAATTTTAATTCATTAAATGTCATAAGCTAGTGGCCAATGAAAATACTGTTCTAACAATTTGGTGGAAACTGTTTTGCCCAAGCAATTGGGTCGACTATTCAACGACGTTTATAAAGCAAACGGTTAATAAACAAGAGAGAGAATAATTATAAAAGAACATATTTTTTTAAATTTATGTACAACATATGCATTAACAAAACACATTAAGTCCTTTAAAAGATAAATTTGTTCGATAAACTTGCTTATCAAATATGTAAGATTATATAACAACTTCTCCATTGAAAACATATAAAAAATAGGTAAATTCAGTTCTCAAATAAAAGAACAAGTGGAGATAAATAAATTTAACTGTAACATTTATTTCTTCAAAAATAGTTTGAAACTTATATACCAAATTATTATTCTGAGTTTCGCAAAAAACAGTATTTAAAAGTGCGTATCTTGTCTATTTCGAATTAGCCTTAATATTCTCTCTGCTGATTTAAAAATTAAATTTATTTTAAGAATTACTAACTTTATATTGTGTCATAAAAATAATTTCACTGACTCTTACGTTTATCATATTTTACTGTAATTGTAAATTTTGGGATATAATAAACATAGTGGTTGGTAGCCACCAACAGTGTATTTTAGGTGCTTCATGGCACCTAGTTTTGGTGTAGTGAAACCTCATTTTGATGTAAGGTACACTGTTAAAATTTTTATTCTAAAATTATGGAAAATAATTGGCATCTGCCTGTCCATCCGTTTAACCGTTAAGTTAACGGTAAAGAACATTTTTTTCTGTATGGTTTTGAAACCATTTACGAAAAGTAAGGCTATATAATAATTATTATTTAACTGGACGCAAGAACTCGGCTTTTCGCAAGGTGATATACATTGGAGATTGCCAGGCACTAGAAATTCTTCATGTTTAGAAAGGAATGGAGGAAATATTGTGGTGCCAACACTAGGACTCGAACTCCAGTTCTGCCGGTCATGAGATCGACAGCCCGCTCGGCTGTGATATGTACTCAGTTGCAAAGAACTAAGTAGCTTCATTAGGTGGTTCTAGTTGTTGCGATAAAATTCTGGTTATTTAACTGGATTAGTTGAAAGCAGTAAATAAATAAATATTCTCAATCTTAACAGTTTGATTACCATTTTATTTATGATTATTTGACTGTCTTGATTATATATGGTAAAATAACCATTCAATAAATTGTTATTTAGCCATTTTTTCAGAAAAATTTCTTACAGTGTAGTTATTACCATCTTTTGAAGTTCAGATACATGATTATTTTTTACAGAGTAGAATGGTATTTTAACTCGTCAGGGATCGGTCGAAGAACAAAGACTTTCTTTCAAGAGTATATGCACTATAGAGTACGAATACATACTAAAGAGTTCGCAAACATATTACTACAAGAATACTGAATTTAGATTACGTTCGTGTAATCTTTAGCAACTCGGGTCAAAAATAATTGTTTTCTAAATGATAACGTAATGATATGATTATTTGACTGTCTTGATTATATATGGTAAAATAACCATTCAATAAATTGTTATTTAACCATTTTTTCAGAAAAATTTCTTACAGTGTAGTTATTACCATCTTTTGAAGTTCAGATACATGATTATTTTTTACAGAGTAGAATGGTATTTTAACTCGTCAGGGATCGGTCGAAGAACAAAGAATTTCTTCCAAGAGTATATGCACTATAGAGTACGAATACATACTAAAGAGTTCGCAAACATATTACTACAAGAATACTGAATTTAGATTACGTTCGTGTAATCTTTAGCAACTCGGGTCAAAAATAATTGTTTTCTAAATGATATCGTAATGATATGATTATTTGACTGTTTTGATTATATATGGTAAAATAACCATTCAATAAATTGTTATTTAACCATTTTTTCAGAAAAATTTCCTACAGTGTAGTTATTACCATCTTTTGAAGTTCAGATACATGATTATTTTTTACAGAGTAGAATGGTATTTTAACTCGTCAGGGATCGGTCGAAGAACAAAGAATTTCTTCCAAAAGTATATGCACTACAGAGTAAAAATACATACTAAAGAGTTCGCAAACATATTACTACAAAAATACTGAATTTAGATTACGTTCGTGCAATCTTTAGCAACTCGGGTCAAAAATAATTGTTTTCTAAATGATATCGTAAACAGTGAAGTGAGAATCACGTAATGACGTATATGTGATCGATTTTGAGCAATGAAGCTAGTAAGCTATCTCGTTTTTGATTTTCTGGAAATTACCTTTATCATCATGCATCTTAACTTTGATTCAAAACATATTGCTGTGACATTGTTCGACGCTTAACAATTTTGACTTTTTTGCTAAAAAGGGTATTAATATTAATTACTATGAAGTGTTATTTGAGTGAAAAGCTTAATATTGGTTAATATAATTTCAATTATTGTATGAAGTAATGGTTTTTGCAAAAAAATATTATTTAACACTAAACATGCCAACACTTAACGTATACCTATTTCCACCATAGTCTATCAATTGACCAGACTTTGTGTTTCTTGATTGAATGTATGAAATATAGATGTTAGGAATGAAATAAACAAAAAAACTTTTTATAATTAAACAAAATTGTATAATGCCAATTTTTATGTATTACAAAAACAAAGAATAAGAATTTTTTATTCATTGCTGAACGCATTTTTTACATATACAGAGTGTTTCCATTTACATTTTCCGCAAACATATTTCCTCGAATTATTATTATTTCTATAATTCTTTTAAGTATTCTTTTAATTAATATTATTTCTTCCAAGAACTTTTGCTGTCTTAATTTTTTTGACATTTTTCTGGGTGAAAACTAACAGTTAGAAATGAAGTAAAGCTATCAAAATAAAATATAAACTACTTACCAAAACATTTAGTTTTTGCCAATTTTTCTTGCACTTGCAATTTTTCTTGCCAATTTTTCTTTCACTTAAATTTTAAGTACTTGAAATTTGAATTCACAGTAGTTCTGATTGAACTAACCACTCAACAGTCTTTGCAAAAATGTGCAATTAATCGAATGTAATACGTTGAACACGCATTCCATCATAATATCTGATCTGATAACCTTATAAAGCAATAAATTGTTCTCCCGGTCAAATGGCCGGTTGCGGAAGAAATAGGTATATGACAACTATTATTCAAAAAAAAAAATACAAAAAAAAAATAATGAAGTCATGAAGTCAAATATGCAAAAACGATAAGATTATAAGCGCATCTTCGATGCAAAAGTTCTTAAACGGTCATTTGACCTGTTATGGTATGTTTAGTGTTAATATATTGCAATTATTTCATAAACGCAGCAGTAATTTAAAAAATAATGAAATATGAAGAACATGAAATTAGTAAACAACTTAAAATCTTTGTATTTAAGAATTACGTAGTACATAACTTTTTTGTAGAATTTACTTTGACTAATTTTTAAATTTAACATAACACTCATAATAGGTAAAGAGGTTAAATGATCCTGAAAATACAATTTGCACTGATATTAGCATCCCGGGTGTATCAAAAAGTCTACATGGAAGTGTGTGTACATTAACTTTAATGCATTAATGGATAGTATTTCATGAATGCTTAACAAAATCATTAATTATTTTATTTATTGTATGTTTCCTAGCAATGACAGTTTTTTCAAAATCGCATTGTTGTTAATTGTATGGCAATATTCATTAAAATTATTTATTAAGTAACATATTTCTTTTTTTTTGCTTTTCATAATAGAATGTATAATATAATCTCATTTATAAGGGACACATCCCTTTTAATATAAACCTCTTTTATAAGGGAAAAAGTGATCTTTAACCATAATATAACCCTAAATGAAAAATACAGCTTTGTGCCTCAAATGAACCTTAGAAGATTAAATAACAAAGGTACCTATATTAGTTATTCCTATAGTGAAATATATTTTTTAGCTCCAAAAGGAAAGAAAACAAAATCTCTTCTAAAAGATTCAAGAGAATCAAATTTACATATCATTCCTATAGTAAAATCCCAACCTCTGATATATTGCATAAAACAAAATTATTGAGAATGAAATCTTAGCATAGAACACAGGATCGCAAACATGTTTAGAGCATGAAAATCCTGAAAAGTATGATGATACCCCATGATATCAATTTTTCAAGTACTCTAGTAAACTTCTTTTTATATTGCTTGGAAATAATATGCTCTTATTCATACTGCAAACACTATTCATCCTAATGAGTTAGATCTGATAAAAACTGATTGATCTTATTTTTCTTAAGAGTTTTTTGACTTATTTTTAATGTGAAGAATTTGTTTCAAATAATTACACATATCTACGAAAGCTTGTTTTAAATATTAATACCCAGATTGAATTTGTGGAAATTCACTATAGTATGGTCTTCCAGGGCTTAGTAATGCTTAGCGTTATAAGAAAATATATCCTCCCTATCATTAAATGCTCAGTCGGCTAGCCTAGAACTAAATAAGTACCCTACATTTTCAATCGTTTTTCTTTCTTTTTTTCAATTGTAACGATATTTGTCCCTTCTTGAACTTGTGACTTTCGGTTGTTTCTGACGTATGTTTCTTTAACTTTTGTTTCTTGAACATTAATCTGAATAAATACTATTTACGAACTTAATTATTGACTTTACTTCGGTATTACATACAGAAACGGTCAATAGCGGATAATGTAAAAACAGATAATCAACCGGTTTTCTTAACTCACTTCTTGAACCTGCGACTTTTAAAGAACCTGCGACATCTTAAAGATGTGTATATCCGTGAAATATAAAAAAAGTATGCTAAACAATAAATTGAGAGCTTGGGTCAATATTAAGTTGGTAATAGAAAAATATTGAGAAATGGAAAATACCAGGATAATGTATTCAGAAAACTACTAACTTCCGTTAGTCATGAAAAAGCAGGAAATAAATATCGGCAAATACCACTGTTTTATCAATTACTGCATCCTATAACAAAAGTGTGATAAATGCATAGTTGAAAGCATGTAAAAGAGCGTGTTATAAAAATTCATTTCTGCTTGCTTAATTTGTGAAGCTTTCTTTTAGGAAATATACTTCATTTTCAAGCAATTTCGCAAATTCAATACTTTTACTCTTTGATGAAAGCAATTTTATTTAAAGATTTTATTAAAAAATATGATATGTGGGTCTACGATTAAAATTTTCACTTTTATTTTATTTACCTTATTATCTGATTTTTACCAATAATTTTTTCCAATGTACCATGCATTTTCACTAATTTCTCGCTCACAGTGCGTGATCTATTTCTAATTTATAATTTTCTGCATTACGAATTTTTAACTACTTTTTTCATTATCTTTCAAATTACATTACATTGTTGCAATTTTTTTATATATTACTCATCCTTTCCTCAATTTTATCGCTTAAACTATTTATTTCTCTATGAAATATTATTTCCAATCGCATAGAATTAGCATTTTTACCACATTCTGCATTTTATTAGATTCTACATAGACCTATTCTATATATTATAGACTTCTCATTATTTGCTGAGTTACATTTCTATCTAAAATTTGAACTATTATCCTTTCTACAAATTTCTGTAATTCTCCATAATGAACTCCTTTTATGTCTTTTCATATCGAAACAAATGTAATTATATTTCTGCATAAAATTTCGCTTTGTAAACGCCATATTATTTATCCCATATCTTTGTAAATCCCATATTATTTATGTTATTAAATTGTATCACATGTTTGCCCATATAATGGTCTCAGGCTATATACAGGAAATGCTTTTACATAAATCCAGAAGAATCACAAAAGCGTTTGTTCATTTTTAACAACTGTGGAAGAATTAATTTACTGCTTTCAATAGATTTGCCATTTTGAAATCACCCACGCACTTATTGAAAATATTGAATGAAATGAAGACATCAAAACCATTAACTTTGTGTAGATAGATTTTGTAATAGATTTTGTGTTGTGATACTTTACACTGCAAATATTGTTTTTAAAATCCCCAATTTTTGCATAAACAAAATGAAGTGTATGAAGTCATATACTTACATACATTTTTTTATTCTCAACTATTGTGGTTTTTTAAGTTTTGTTTTTTACCTTTCTTTTCCATTTTTCTTTGAAATTGCTTCGTTTAACACTTCAGATCACTTTTGTCTCTAATTATTCATGTCAAACAAGTCTTGAAAACTGGTGCCTATTTTTGAGCGCTTAAAACATCTCTCTGCCTTACCAATGAAGTTTTTTAATCAAGAAATATCTCGCCCCCTCAGTTTCTAAGGTTTATTTGTTTAATACATATGAATCTGTTTGTATTTTAGACTTAGTCTATAAAATTTTCCCTTCGTAGCACTTAACATTTTAAGATTTGAAGTAACATACTTAACATTTTAACATTTCAAGATTGATTCCATTATTATTATTTTTTTTACTATAGTATAAATTCCTCCATATTTCCTTTATATATCCTTGTATATGCATCATGTATCTATGTATCATGTGTGTGTTTGCACGTTAGTGTCAATGTAATTCATCTGTTATTATTAATAATAATCACCAGCTAAGTTTGGTCACTGCAATAATTCTCTTTGTGTTTGGCTGGAGATATTCAACATGCATATAGAAGGCATCTGTTATGTGTTCATTATGGATGCATGTTGTTTATAATTTATACGAATACTTGTGCAAGACAGTTTTGATTGTTTTACATGTTTTCTTAAGGCACTTTATCTAAACCATAGAAAAATATATCAACATAAAGAATACCGAACAAATGCATGCCGGACAGTAGCACTTAACTCCAAATACACATCAGTGTAGGGTATACAATGCAAATGTCTATCGGGTAGTGGTACTTAACTTGATTAATAACTATGAACTTCATTACTAAGTAATAATAACTATATCAAGTCTTTTATTAATCTTTAGCAACGATATTAAATTTTTTAACTGAAGAATTAAAAAATTACCATTTAATAATAAATATGATGATACAATAAAAAATCAACTATTAACGGTATTCTTTGTTAATAAGAAACAAAATTCGTATTTCACGTAGTATTTTATTTTTTTAAGTCTATTAATCTTTGCAACGTCAAATATATAAAGCTATACAAGGCAGAAAAATAAAAATTGCGAAAGTTTAAATAAACAATGCCTAAATAATAACAATGACCAAATTTCAATGGCAATTTTTAAGAATAACTTGTTAATGAGATTGGTGAGAGCAATTTATCACATTTAGAAAAAAGCGCGTTTATTATTAATTGTCACCAGTAATTATTAATAATCAACTGTTAATGTTCAAAACAACCTAATTTATTTCTTTAACGGTATCATATATATTAATTTTTCCGACTAATTCTGAAGAAATAATAACAAGAATAAAAACTGCTGCTTATTACTAACAATTGAGGAAATTTTAGCGCTATTTTGCTGCGTTCTATAGATTTGTCATCTTTTTATTCTTACTTCACTTTTTCTTTCGTTCTCATTCATACATAATCCATTCTTCTGATGTTATCACCTTTGCCCAAGGGTCTACTCCTCTTCAAATCTGTTTCGCTTTAGTAAAAGAATTCAAACTCACACATAAAGTTCGAGTATATAGAAGGAAATAAAGAATATATTGATCTAGTTTGGGAAATGTTGCCTAAACATTTATAAATAAGATGTGTGTTATAGATTTATTTTGAAGAATATTTTCCAGTTATCTTTAGTTTTTAGCAATCCATTGGAAAAACCACTAATTTGTATCACAAATAAATTAAATTAATTAATTTTGCAACATTATCCTTTTTACTATATTATCTATTTCATCATTACTCCGTACACACACACACACACAGACATATATATATATATATATATATATATATATATATATATATATATATATATATATATATATATATATATATATATATATATATATATATATATATATATATATATATATATATAAAAATACACACCGAAGAGTCATTACATTATAACCACCCTGCTAATAACATGTAGGATCACCTCTAGCCCTCAAAACTGCTAGCAAGCGCCGTGGCATTGATTCCACAAGGTGCTGACAGGTAGTCTGAGGTATCTGGTACCAAGAGCTCACCAACTGGTCCGGTAATTCCCTCACATTGCGAGGGGGTAGCGTGGCAGCACGAATTTGGCTTCCAAGTAGGACCACAAAGGCTCTATTGGATAAAGGTCAGGTGAATTTGGGGGCGAAGACATGACTTGAAAGTCACTGGAATTTTCCTCGACGATTCGACCTTTATGACATGGTGCATTATCCTGCTGGTAAACACCATCCCCTGCAGGAGAAACTGTTGCCATGAATGGATGAACCTGGTCTGCAACTATGTTCAAGTAGCTTACAGACGTCAGGGATTGTTCTATGAGGATTATGGGTCCTAATGTACCCCATGAAATCATTTTTCCTGGGTGAGAAACCATGAAGATCTGGGCGAGCCCATTGTTATAGATGGAGGAGGGTCATAATGTATTGACTCTTCAGTATGTTTATATATATATATATATATATATATATATATATATATATATATATATATAGATAGATAGATAGATAGATAGATAGATAGATGGATAGATATACATATATGTTAAGCTATATAAAGCGTTAAATATCTTCTATTAAATATTAAATTTATTTATTTTTTGAAGTATGAAAAATTCAACTGTGTTTTATTGAGCTCATTTAATTCCTTTTTTCATAATTACAATAACGTGTTATAGAACCTATCTAAACAAGACTTTAAACATACAGCTGTATTTATTTTTTGTAGTTAGGTACCATTAAAAGCGATTTTCGATTTTCAAACTTTTCTCCCGGCAATAAAAGTTCTCAGACAACTTTTTTTAAACAATCAATTCAAAAGACTATCGTCAATTTTATTTTTACTGAAACTGGCTATTTTAAAGAATTTCTTGACGAAACAATTAGTTGTTTTTGTTAGGATCATCTCTTACAAACAATCAATAACTGACTTTTACTGCTGTTTTACAGATGAGCATAAATAAAGTCGTGGCAAATAGTTCCTTAACTATTTTCTGAAACAGTTGTTTGGTATAAAAAGACTTTTGAAAGTGAGCTGTTTCTTAAGTTTTTTCTTCATCCTCGTCTAACAAATCATCATAAAAATCTTCTTCAAAAATTATTTTTTTATATACAAGTACTGATGACTTTATAACAATAGCTGCACTAAAACACCATTTAAAACAATTTTTCAATCAAATAAATAAATGAAAGAGAACAAAACAAAAAAAAGATATAAAACACTATTTAAGCAAAAAATGTTCTTCTTTTACAAGAGGAGTCTTTCAGTTATACTTTACGTTCAAGTTAATCTTAACTATCAATTCTGAGTATTTTTACAGTTACTTAGAACTTTTTCTATGTATAGCTGATTGTTTAACCCTCCTGGCGTCAAGCCCGGTATATCTCGGGAATTTATTATACTATACTAAAAGCAGCTTGCCCGAGCATTTTCGGGTTCACGTTCTACCTCGGGAGCGGATAACCTGAGTTTTTCTCAACCAGAATATTTTCTTCCCCCTCAACGTCCTACTGCTTGCAAATTGATAGGCGTATAAGATTTTATCGCAAATCACTCAATGTGGTAGAGTATTTCTGTTTGAACCCACCACTTAAACCAAAAGTTTACCTTTAATTAACAGATTATTTTTATTTTCTCCAACATTTTCGAAATATTGAACATTATTTTAAATATTTATTGCTTAATTTATTATACTAAATCTTAGAATAATTTTAATCGCTTTGCACATTTAAATTTCAAGCAATTTTCGAAAAGGTGATTTCATTTTAGGTTAAATTGCAGCAAATTATTTCTTGTCTAAATACTAATATAATATTTAACACGTTGAATTCCACCCTAATTTAACATGGCTTGCCCGTCTGTCCAAATGGTAAATAACTACAAACTAAATTTGAAAAATTTGACTGATTTTGTTAGTTTTTTAAAAGGTTTCGCATGACATATCTGAAAAAAATTGGTGAATTATAAAATAATACGAATTGCTTAGAAATAGCGGTGGATAACAATCTAGTAAATTGAATTTATTAAAACAAAAATCACAATTAATAAACTACCACTTGAAAATATTTATTCGCTTTCCTAATAAAGTTGGCAACTCTGTGTATACAAATAAAACTATTTTTGTGTGTTCTATATTGCATTAATTTCTTCAAACCATTTTAGTAACGATAATAATATAAAAAACTTAAAAATTTATTCGAATTATGTATTTCTAATAATCTTGGTTTCGCCGGTCACCGATGACCCCCATGACATTTAACGTGTTAATGAACTAATTTATAAATTTTTAACATTACTAATTTTCCATATTATTTAACAAATTTATTAATTTAGTTAATTGTTGTTTCTTCTAAAAAAAGATTATTTTGCTTACAAAAAAAAATATTTTTCTTTTATCTGGCAGTTGAAGTTAACTCTAAAAACAATCTTTCTTGATTCTGTAATGTTAAGGACTTTCTCGGCGTTTTTCTAAAAATCCCATCACTCAAAACACTAGTTTTATTTGTACTTTAGCTTAAAGATATTAAAACATTTTCATGGATAGAGAAGAAACTGAAACATCTTTTCATTAGTAAATACATTTCTCGTATATGAGAATATATAAATGCAACATATTTCAGTAATGACAAATAAGTTTAATTATAAATTCAAATTTCCTTAATAAATTATATAAAAAAATTTACAAGTAGTTAAAACTCCAAATAACTAAGTGAGTTTTAATAAACCAAATTTTTTTTTCCACCAAACAAATTATCAAGTGAATTATAAATATTTTATGCCATACGAATTACGATATACATTTTAGAGAAAACGAATTTTTTAAAGTACAACTGATTATATTTTAAATATTTAATAACTGATTATACAAGTAATATACAATAATTAATTACTGATTATACAATAATTGATAACTTATTATACAATAATTAATAACTTATTATACAATAATTAATAAATGATTATGCAAGTTTACCTTCCTCTATTTTCTCATTTTCCTGAAACAATTCTGAATGAACTATTTTTTTTTTGTTTTCTAATAAAAAGACAGCGCAAATCATGGATTTTCATTTAAAACTGAAAAGTTGTTATTTAAGCTTTAATTGTTAATTTCTCAGTAAAATTGCATGCAGTAGATTTAGTTTATTTTCGTCAAATGGAAGCTACACATTGAACTATTGGCGATGGTCTGGGAAGCACCCTTGAATATGAACCGAAGACATTATATCACAATTTTACTCCTATGTGGAGTGGATGCTTTTTTGCTTTTGTAGCCCAAGAGTTTTGTAGTTGTGGAAAGTCGAGCCCTTTACGGTACAACAGTTTTATTAGGATCGATACCACACACTTTTGGCCCCTTCGCAAACTAATCAAAGTAGTCACCAGCTCGCACACAGACAACAGTCAGTGATGCTTGACTTCAGTTAACTACTGGAAATCATGCCTTAAAGATCAGTCCACTGCGGGACTAAAAATATATGTATTATTGGTATAATATGTTAGAAATGTTACAATGATAGATTGAAACAATGAAATATATGTATTGGGCTGTGAGAAAAAAATAATAATAAGTACTATTTTTCTCACTCAATTTCTATATTGTAATCATAACACAATGAAACTTTCTTGATTTCTGGAAGCCTAATGGTATTTTTAAAATAGTTTTTTCAAAATGATTTAAAAATTAAAAGAAACTCTTCAATTTTAAATATACTTTACAAGACCTTATGATTTTTCCCAGCAAGCATATAATTCCAATCAAAATATCAGTAAGTATTGAACAAAGAATTAAAAAACAAATCCTAAACGCATTAAACTTATTCGATTAGTTTCTATATTTCAGGTCAAAATTATCTGAAAAAAAAATTTATCTGCTAGGAATAGCACCTAATTTATTCACAAAAAATAATGAATTACCGTTTCAGAATTTCGAAATATAAATTTAAGAAAATATAAGATTTGAAATATAAATTTGAGAAATTTCAATTAAGGAAAATTACATATCATATAATGCTAATTTATTTTGTATACTGAAGCTTTTCGAGTAATGAAAGAGATGTGACATTGCTTATATACACAATAAGGATAGCAGATGATCCGAAGTAGCGAGCAATAAATATTATTGGCGATTTTTTTAACTGTTTCATTAGTTTGAAGAACTATTTGGAGAAATGTATCTAAATTGCAACGCAATAAAAATCTCCATCCTCAGGATGAGTATTTGTACACTCATCTCAGGAACAGATGGAAAAAAGCAACCCATAAAACAACGCCTGGACATGGCTGTAAAAAATCCTATTTTGTCCTCTATTTATTTATTTTTATATTTTATTTTATTTCATTTTTTTTGGAGGGGGTGAGGTGATTGCCAATGAAGTTAATCATCTCCCCACTATGTGAAAGTATTTACCTTCTGAGTGTAAACCATACAAATGAAAAAACCAAAAATTCTATTTTGATATCGATTGTGGTATTGGACTATTGTAGCATTGGACAATTTTGATGATCCGTAAGCTCGCTGATATGTATTAGTTTTTTTAAGCTCTTTCACTCCAAAATATTACTTAAAAAAAATGCAATATGGGTGATTTAAGCTCTCGGAGTCAAAAATTTAATTTCATAAGGAACTATTTTAGTGAAATAAACTGGCTTATATTTACAAAATTGTAAGACAATTTTCTCTAAAAAAAGTCCCTATTTTTTTAATGAGATTTTTTCCTTGAAGGAAATCAGCTTATTTTTCATTAATTTTTTTTTTTTAGTTGAGCAATTGTTTTTTACTTCTTTGTCTGACATATATATGTTGCAATTTAAGCATATACCGCGTATTTTTTTAATTTTTTTAACGAAACATATTCAACCAAGATAAATTACTTTATATATATTTATATTAAAGACTTACTGGTCTCTAAAATATTCACAGCTACCCTGTAATTCACTTTTAAAAGGATAGAGATAACTGGTCACTTCTTAAATGCAGAAAAGAACGTAATGCTTGAAATTCAGTTAAAAATTATATCGATCAATATTTACTGGATCTTAGATAATAAAAAAGCAACTATTCAATCACACTAAATTTCTCTTTATATGCATTCAAAGCTTGACTTACTGATCTCTGAACTATTTACATCGGCCATATAAATTGCGCATAAAAGAGCATATCCTGCGTCCTTAAACGCAAAAAAGAACATAATGCTGGAAGTGCAGTTAAAAATTATATCAACCAATCAAACTCTCTTTTTTTAAGTAAATATTCAATCACGCTAAATTTATCTTCATATCTATTCTAAAATTGACTTACTGTTCTCTAAACTTTGCATCGACCCTATAAATTGTGCATAAAAGAGCATACATAACTGGCCACTCCTTAAATATTAAACAGAACGTAATCTTGGAAGTTCAGCTAAAAATGATATTAATCAATACTTACTCTCTCTCTTTAAGAAAAAAAGACATATATTTTACAAGACTAAGATAAATGTCCCGTTTACTTACACCTGAGATTATACATGCCCTTTACTTTTTTCATTTAAAATAATTTTATTAAACATTCTTGGTCAGTGAAACAATTTTGAATTCATGTTTTTCCATGTTAACTTGACTAAATAAAAATAATTTATCCAACCTGAAAGATATTTTCATCCTTTCAACTAGTCTCCAGATATCATCTATAAAAGAGTTAGAATAATTCGCCTTCATTCAAAGCAAAACAGTTATTAATTTATCAATTATAATCAATTTGAGAAACATTATT
Organism: Parasteatoda tepidariorum; assembly: GCF_982258835.1. Lineage (NCBI taxonomy): Eukaryota > Metazoa > Arthropoda > Arachnida > Araneae > Theridiidae > Parasteatoda > Parasteatoda tepidariorum. Next base: position 52,590,225 of record NC_141766.1, read on the forward strand.
TCTACTTTATTTGATTGGAACACGAGAATTAATCTTGATTGAAAAAGAAATTAATAAAGCTCGATACATTTTTTTTCGGTAACAATTTACGTTAATCAAGAAATAATTGCCAGGGATTTGTTAAATCTATTGCACAGGATTTCTCAGATTTTGCAAACATTAGTTTCTGTTGGCATAATGCAGTCTTATATCTTGTTTGGTATCTGGAGGATTCCACATTAATTATCCAAAGAGAAGCGAGACCATTGAATGTATTCTATCAAAGAATTCCCAATTTATTCAGCGACGAGAAAGATTCTGCAATAGACTCTCTATTTATCACTGACAATGTTCTGACATAACTTAGCCACTGAGAAACCATTTGTCAAGCTGCAGAAACACGTGCTCTTTACGAAGATGCTCTCTCTCATTTCAATAAGTCGAATCAGATGATGAAGAGGCCTCCCCATTAGTCTTTGCGCGAATTTAATTAAGTAGAAATGAGAAGAGGCCCTTGGGTTTGCCTTATAAAATTGAGATATGTAATTGAAGATGAATCATTTCATCTAACCTAGGTACTACTTTATGTTTCGACGCTTTAAGAACGCACTAATAGTTACAATTATTTACCACAGAAAGTTTTTTTTTTTTAGTGGTATGTGAAAAAACCGATATTATTGTAAGTTTTCAGTTCGTGCAAGTGAATCTTGAGACATTTAAAAATATATAGCGACTAGACATTTCGATAGAAAACATATTTTTACCTTATTCGAAGTTTTAGATCTGTACATCTCGATTGATAATTTCGATACGTACGACAACTTTTGTTTAAAAAAATAGCAGAATTTTGTTAAATAATAGAAAATATAAATGCATAATACGTAATAAAAATACTATCTGATGCTTCAAACATTATATAATATTGCAGTAGTTCAGTTTAAGTCAAAAAAATTTAAAAGCTCAGTCTCCCATTGTTGGAAATTTTGATTAGGTTTTTGTTTCTCCTTTCATAAATTATATCTTTCTTTCTTAATTTTTCTTTGAATATTCATGGTATTATACTTTGCTGGAATTTTTTTTCTTCATCAAATTGTTTGTAAAGCGCAAAATAAATTTGTTAAAATTAATTTATTTTTGATAGAGCGTTCATAAATATTGCATATAAAAAACGACAGTTCCATTTTTAAATCATAATGGAAAGTGGTCAAAAATTGTTTAAAATGGTCTTAAAGTTGTTCCTAAATAGAAAATTTGGACAATTTAACAAGCAGAATAACAACTGTATCCCTTTACACATTCATCACATTATTTGGATAAATAATCTAAGCCATTTTTCTTTTATTCTTCTTTGCTGAAGGTCAGGTACCCTATTATACGTGGTCTTCGGATCAAAGCGAGTATCCGTGATATGTGACGTCAATACAGAGAGCTTCCACTAAACGGTAATACGTACTCTTCGAAAACGCTTTATATACGGAATCTGGATTCGGTATCTTACACATTTCTGTATCGTTTTCATACATGACAATACTTTTACTTTCGCTACTTGAAATGAAAGTAAAGTAACTTGAAGTACGTTTTTTTACTTGCACTTCTGTACTTTTTAAATTTAGTACTTTCACTTGTTAAGTAAACTTTGCGACAAAAATGCAAAGAAACTTTTTACTTTTTTAAATTGTTTAAAAATTTCCTTATATTTTTTCTTCTAATTTATAAATTTAATGCATTATATTGTCTTGAACAACTAACTTCATTTTTCGAAACCCTGTAAGGATTGTAATTTCCTGATAACGGAGAGGACATTTAATGATATTTTTGCAAAAGTTATTGAATGATAGATCATTAGAATAGCATTCGAACAATGATTATCTAATTTCTAATAATCAGTTGTGATATGCGGCTTGAATACCTGTTGTGTTGAAAAAGAATAGTTCAGTTCTAAATGCTCTAAAAAAGCTTGAGAATGGAAAAAAAAGTGTGCATCTAAACAGCGTAAACTAAGTATAATGTATAGTTTGTCAAAAGTAATAAATCTCCTAGTTATTCGTCTGGACCTGTGGCGGTGACTATGGTAACGAGGTGTGACTATTTTGATTGCCGGTTCAGGGTAATTATTTGAACAGATTTCGGCTCAGCTCAGCGAGAAAAAGGGAATATTTTTCTACGGCGTTAGTCCTTGAGTGAAAAGAAACTACCCATACTCCAATAGCAGCAACAGCCTCAGACTTTATGGCAGGGTGAGTTCTTACTGTAGAAAAACTATATACTATTTTTAGAAAGATAGTGCATCCGACTTTTAAGTAATTGAAGTCTAAAATTATTCTGATATCGGTGTACAGTCTACTGTGACATCCTGTCTTGTATTAATTATCTGTGTGTGTATGTGAGTTCCGGCGGCTTGCTTACACAAACGTTCTAATGTTCCTCCTGAAAATACACTACTGGCCACTAAAATTGCAACACCAGGAAGGCATCACACCACGAACGTGAAATTTGCAGGACGGATAAGGCATGTTGTGGTATGCAAATGATTAGCTTCAGATGCAAATGATTAGCTTATCAGTAAATTCATGCAAAGCAAGTAGCAATAGCGACACCTACAATGCGAACCGATTTGTCAAACAGCCGAGAAGACAGACATGTTGTTCACATGGCCTTAAGGTATCGCAGAGCTACGTCACGAACCCTGAGTCGACAAATGGGATCATTTGCAGCACAACAAGTGTGTGCACGAACAGTCGGATAACGTTTGCAGCAGCATGGACTGTCGGCACAGCGGCCATGACTTCGGCTATCCTTGACGCAGCATCACAGGCAGGAGCGCCTCCAATGGTGTGATCAACGGCGAACCTGGATGCGGCAATGGCATGACGTCGCCTTTTCAGACGAATCAGGATCTGTATACAGCATCATGATGGCCACTTCCGTGTTTGGAGACATCGAGGAGAACTCCCTTGCATTCTACATCGTCATACTGCCCATCACCTCTAGTTGTGGCATGGGGTGCCATTGGATGCTCGGCTCGATCACCTCTTGTTCCCATTGCAGGCACAATGAACAACATTGTTTCAAATAGTCTGAGTTCAATTTGTACCTCATGACCTGCCCAAATAAGTAATACTTGAAAGAAATGTTATGAATGATGAAGTATGCAACTTGTTTGATTTTAAGAAATTTCTTATTGTTTATGTTAGCTTAACCATCAACGGACTTGAGATTCAAAATTTTAGTTTTTAAAATAATTTATTTCACAATATATATATATATATATATATATATATATATATATATATATATATATATATATATATATATATATATATATATATATATATATATATATATATATATATATATATATATATATATAGCCGAGATAAGATTATTGGGGGCCAGACCAGGTCTTCAATAGTTGAATGTCTATAATGTGCACTGAGAAAAAAAGTGTGGTTAGAACTACCAGAATATGGAAAAATTTACTGTTTTTCTAGCTATATAGGAACACCAAAATGCTCGGTAATTTTTAACTAGTGCTTTGGTAGTGATTTCGGTAAAATCAACAATGAAATATAGTTTTATAGCATATAAATGGTGGTAAAATTTGGTAGTGGTGGAAAAATTTGGTAATTTTTTTATGCTTTAGAGCATGGCTTAGAAACCATTTATTCGCTAAAATTGACTTTTTTGTTTTGTATTTTTTACGAAATGAGTAGTTATATTGTAATAAGAGCTAAAATTTTTTAAACGATTATTTCCGGTAATCTGATACCGTTTGAACGGTAAAATACTGAAATGAGTGGTTTAAATTCTGTATATTTTGATTTCATTAACAAGAATTATGTTTACTTTTTTTCTTACCAGAAATGTCATTACCATACAGAGGGATAATTTTAATAGAATTTTTTTTCCATATTTCTACTTGATTGAAAATAATGATTTGATCTTGAAAAGAGTGCATTTATAACTTTCTGGCCAATATATTTAAATATTAATATGTCATAGTAACGTAGCGATGATAAACTTACCATCATATCAAAAGTTACTAAAAGTTTAATATCTGAACAAAAAACATATTTAGTGAAAGGCGTATTATTGTTAAAGCCTAAACCATACAAATAATAGAGTGAGTTGATTCATATATAGTTTTTTAAAACCATCAATTCAATGTTTTTCTCATTAATATTAAGTGCAGGTAATTACCAATTTCGTTTTATTTTTATTAATATTTTATAGTCGATAATTAAACTGTTAAGAATTAGTAATCAACGTAATGATTAATTGTATGATTATTGAAAATTATATTTTCACGCTTATTCATTCATTTGCAACTTATAAATAGTTAAAATCTCTTTTTAAGTATCAGCTCTACTATCTCTAAATCGCATAACATTTTTATTCAAGTACAATACAGAAAATTAGAAATTTTTCTGCTTTGCTTCAGAATTATTTCCACTTATTTATTTCCGCATATCTATAAGATAAGAAGAAAAAAGTCGCTAATGTAGAATAAACCATAAACAAGAATGTCGTTTTATTCCTCTTGTCTTCAGAAATCAAATATTGATGTTGAGGAAAGGAAATTTTTTCCCCGGGCATTTTGAAAGATCTTAGAGTGCAAACATATAGATGGTCCTTTTCATAAATAAATAAATTCTTACGAATAAGTAACTATAAAATGTGCTTCAGCTACAGATGCAAGGAATTTTATTTTTGGAAGCGAAAATAAACCTGGTTATGGTCTTGTTTGAGATAGATGAGGTCTATGTGACTCTCAATATATATGAATTTTAAGTAAGTTCATTCTGTCAACTCTAGTTTCAAATTGAAAACACCGAAATGGGGAATTTGTTTCGTTTGGAACAAGCAAATATGAATGTATTACTGGTTCTGAATGGCATCAAATTTGATAGTCTTCTTTAAGTTTGAATAGCTGGTAATTTTCTTTCAGAATCGGATAATTTGAAACAGTCCAAAAATTCTAGCGAATCATATAAATAAACAATTAATTATTTTAAAATTTCATTAGATGTGAGCATATTTACAACTTTAACGAGTCCTTAACAGACAAACAACAAATAATTCGAATCAAAAATTTAAAAAAAAGAGCAGACATTTTCGTAGATTTCAATAAACTTATGCAAACTCTTTAGATTTAATGAGAACCTTAATTAAAGTAAAATTTATCGATAACTCATTAGCTTGTTTAACTTCGGTTGTTAAAAAAATTGTTAACTAGTTGTTAAAAAAATCTTTCACCAGTTTCAGTTATTATATCAAATAAAATTTTAAGCATTTTTTATAGCACGTAAGAAACAGCAAGAAAAAAAAACAAAGTAAAAATGTTTAGTTATAACAGTTTCCTTGTAGAGCATCCTGTTATCTAATCAAGGTGGCTATCATAGTGGTGGTCGAAAATGATGCCGAGTTTGGTATTTGAAATTTGGTATCAAACAATGGTATTTGAAGATTTAGCTGAATATGTGTACAACGAATACTATTCAGTGACAATGACAAGCCTGGATATTAGTAGAGATACTTAACAATGGTGCCGAGTACGGTACATAATTTGGTACTCCTTAAAGAATGCCATAACAACTGCCAGAAAATCTTATTTTTTATGCACAAGTAAAAACATAACTCGATATTATTTAAGTTCGCAGTTTTTTTTTTTTAAAACTAAAACTTTTGGAATCTACTTATCATGTATAAACAATACATTTTTGAAACGTTTTGAATGTAGCTATTAGCAACTGAGATTCCAGATGAATTGTTGAAGAGTAATATGTTTTTTTTTTAACTTTCTTTATTTTCTTATCTTACAGGCAAAATCAATTTAATTTTAATCCATTAATATTTTTATTTATTTCATACCATACAGAAATTAAGCATTAAATTACATTTTTGCGTCTCTTTTATAGTTCGAAAAAACAATTCGAAGAGTTTATTGGAACATAAATTCAAAATAAAAATTTTAATGGAGTCTTTAAAACAAATATTTTTCAAGATAAACTCACTGTATAATTGCATGTCATTTCTTTAAAAAAAAAACAGTAATTAATACTGAAACTTCAATTGCAAAATTCCATTTCGGGGAAAACCAAACAAATAAAAAATTGTTGACAAAAAATTTCAAACTAAAAAGAGACCATATAGACATAAACCGCCTTGTTCTTCATAGTTTGTTTTTCAAGCTATTTTTGCTGGAACAGAGAAAGCGGTAAAAAGAATAACGATCACTAACCCTGTAAAACATATAAAACTAGATAAGAAAGTTGAAAAGAATGCAGGCTTTTCCTCAGCATCTTTAAAAAAGTAGACGGACTTTCAACATAATTATCTTTTTACGTTTGCTCAATTTAGCATTGAATCGTCAGTGAGAAAAAAAAATCATCTCTGTTCTCTCATCTAGTTTCAGCCATTCAACTATAAAAATCTTTAATGAAGAGGTAAGCCATTTTAGGTGCTCTTTTCATAGGTTTTATCTCAAAAGGAAAAAATATTTCTACGAAAACATGATTTTAGTTGTTTGTGTTAGCAATTATAATTATTACCACTATAACTGCAGACTAACACAATTATTAGAGCGTATTAAATAATTGGATATTTTTAACAGCTTTAGGAATAATGAAAGAAAACATTTTGTTTATTTCTCTTGCAAACTGCATTTATAAATTCATGCTATTCTCGAAGATAAAAGATTTTTGTAAATGGTAAGCACCAAAATTGAGTTCCTTTAACTAATTTTTAGTGTGTGAAGAAAAATATATAATTATATCAGAATATTATGTATTATATGTTTTATATTAAGTTTTATGTAATTATACCAGAACACAGTGTGCAATAAAAATTATTTTTGCTTCAAACGAAGCTTTGTGTTACGTTTAAATCTGATGCATCATCAATTAAATATAAATATGCTTAAAGAATCACATTTGGTTAAGAAAACATTAATTAGAGATATTTTTCTATGCAAGAATTATACTGCATCTGAAATAATTTAAAAGATAGTAGCCAATAACTAATTAAATGTTACATTGATATTCAAAATTTTGAGATTTTTCAGATTTGGTTAGTTACATCAAGTACTGTACATACTGTACAGATTTCAGAATAAACAGAACAGATTTCAGAACAGAATAAAGTTGGTTTGAACATTGCTGTTATAAAACAAAACATTATCACTCAGCAGTTGCAATACATGGTTGTAAGTAACACGGTTCCAAGTGAGAAACCTCAGTTTGTACAAAACTGTGGTTATTGAATAAAATTTTATTAGTTTCATAAAGGATATTATACAATATCAGTCTAATTTCAATACTATACAAGGTTATTTTAAATACTTCTGTTCCTATTGGTCTCAGATCTTCAGGAACATTTTTTTCACGTGTTTTCCAGTTGGGGGGGCTAGTTTCATTTTGCCTTCCTGCGCGTCAAAGAGTTGTTTTATGGATTCGGAATCTAATGATTCGGCTGGCCAATCTATAAAGTAAATGCTATTCATGATAAGGTCTATGAGGCCGCGCACTGTTTTTCTTTAAAATATCGTCTATACTAACATCCTTAAAATGCAAAAGCGAAAAAAGAACTTCAAAACTTTTTTTTCTTAAAATTATATCACGACGTCTCCGTTAAAGTTGCAAGGAGCGATGCAATCATCTAATGTCTGTGGAGAACCTTTACACAAATTACAATCGATTTCGTGAAATTCGTTTTGTGTGTTTGCGAATCAAGGACACACTATTCAATGTCCAAGAAATCGACCATATTGGAAGCGAAGGTTTTCATAACCCCACTGTTTCTAAAGCAGCGATGTGTTCTTGGAATCCTATTTGCCATCACTTATAGATTGGCATTTTATCAGTCCAGATTGAAATCTATTTGACTCTGAATTTTGGTCACTTTAGGAGAAAACCAAATACGGCATGAAATGCACGTTTTACTTTTTTATGTTTCCAGATAGGATTAATTGATACCTTTGATTTTGTGTTGTCTTCACCTCTGTTTTAGCTAAAGCCTCATAATTAGTTATGTGAAACCAAAATGTAAACATTTAATATATCAAATTTACTCACTTATTTTCTGTTAAATACAGTTAATTTCTTCAGAATAGTCTCTTCTTTAATCGCATGACAGCTAGAAAATAAAGTTGGAAGGCACTTTAAATTAACCAAATACCATTAAAGCCAGTAAATTTGGATTCAGTTGTTTAATTGCTGTATATATCCCGCTTTAAAGCAACGCTTTATTTTTCTTCAGAATTTGCTACGTTTTTCCTTATTAAATAGGAGTAGCAATTTTTTCATTGATCTAACATAATTTTGTAGAGACTGATACTATCGATGTGATGAAGATTTGCCAATGAAAGGCAAATATTTTTTTACAGCAAAAAGGTCAAATTGTTGATTATTGTATAATTGCATAATTGCTGATTCAGTCTTCTCCAGATTAATGCGCTTGCTTTTGTTGCATTTTCTATTTCCCGTCCACTTTTAATTTCTTTATTAAATATTTTCAAAACTTGTTTAGTCATAGTCCCAGTACCGTCCCCTACTTTTTTACATGCATTGCTGGATAATAAAGCAATTCAATGTTATTGAAGAAAAGCAGTCATTGTCAATAAAGGAAACAATACTTTTACTTGATCTTAAGTGTTTATTGCAGACTTAGAGTCTACCCCGAGGAGGATGTCGGGGACCGGGTATAGTGTCATGAAGCATGTTGGCAATTACATTTAGGAAAAACCACGCAATTTTTCTTGTTCGGCAGTCATATGTGGAGATTTTGGTAGGGAAACAGTTGCAAGATTTTCATTTTCAAAATTGAAAGCAGTCAGAAAGGGAAAATTTATATATCTTGATTAGTTCTCTACCTGAAGCCATGTCTTTTCAAGGGAACATTTTTAAGATTATTACTTCCATGAAACTTTGTTTCATGTAAAATTTTGAGTAAATATTTAATTTTTTTCTGGTATATAATATACTAATAAAAGTATCCTAATAAATTGTCTTGTAATGTTACACCCTGAACCAGAAATATAGGCAAAAACCAAAATTTTTAAAGTTTTGCAAATATATATTGTTTTCTATCAAATATTTAAGTAATACATCTTTTTGTTAAATTTGTAATTAAGATTAATACAATTTAAATATTTAATTTGTAACTAAAAATGCAAAGCAAGGAATTATCCCAGAGTTTTTAATTCTCAAGTTTTAAATCAATATTTTTAGAGGAATTTAGGAAGATTTTCCGATAGGTGATAAATGGCAACCAATCAAAGATTTAGAAGACCAAGAAAAACTTCGATTATTATGATTCAAAGAATAAAAAAAAGCATGAGAAGAATAACAGATCACTGAAAGTCTAGGTATCTTTAAAAACACAATCCACTGGAAAATATATACTTTTTAAAATAAAGAAAAAAATTAATGGATTATAATAATAATTATAACTATTAAAAATTAGATAGGTAATTATTTTAATTTCACGTATAAAAGTTTAAAAAAATTACTTTATCACTTTTAATTTCTCTTTAATTTTCTTCATCAAAGTTCTATGTATGAATTTTAAAATGCAGCTCTGAAGAAATTGTAAAATAGAGCAGCTGAATATGCGATATTTAATGTTTAATAGAATGAAATCAACAAGCAATATCAATAAAAATGTCAGATCCACCAAGTTCAACTCTTTGAGAACCATTACAAAATTTCCGTTCAATATGTTTTAATGGATGTATCATTTTCGGAAAGGAAGAATTTAAATCAGGAGTTTTGTCCTTTTCATTGTCCTCATATCCTTTTATTTTCATTGTCAGAATACTTGCTTTTGTTTAAGATACTTAGATTTTCTTCGATTTGGGCGACATTAGTGTCTCGTCATTTTGACGTTGGCTCCAACATGTAAAATCACGCCATGCTCGTACCGTCAACTTACCAATAATAATCTTCGATATTACCAATAATAACTCCACATAATAAAAATTAGATAAAATAATAATAAATACCTTTCTTTAAAGTGAAATACAATTAAATATTCAAATTTGATGAATTTTAATGCTTGCTTATATTAAGCACTGCATACCGAAATATACGAGAAAAAGCGATTTTTTTTTAGAAATAAATGCTAATTTAACGTTAGTTTATGCTTAGAACTGACATTAAAAATAAAAATTACTAAAATATACATAAAAACACAGCATCTACGTTATTTTTTATGCTTTTGTGTTGACATAGCTGTATTAAATGTCGAATTAAGAAAAGAGTCATTTTATTTGAATTCGAAATACAGTAATGACTAGAATTGTTCAAAATCACACTGTTATCGATATCAGAAAAAAAAAATTTCTAAAATTTTAATGTCAAAACTGTTTTTAGATGCTTTTGAAGCAGCGCTCTTTAAAATATGTATCTATGGGAAGTAGAAAAAAAAATTGCGAAACAACAAACAAATCGAACAAGCTTATTAATAATTCCATAAGTATGGTGAACTCACTTCAAGCTTACTGTGAGTCATTTTTGATTGAATGGAAGTTTTCATGAAATCGGCCTCTTAGCTGGTCCTTGCTTTCAACAGTTTTTCGGTGAAACGCTAATCTATATTTTTAACAGTGTAGGGTGTCGTATATATATTGTGATATTGATACCACATATACATATTTATTTATTAGTTAAAAAAAAATTTCATTACATTTTATTATTGCAAATAATACAAACAAGTTAAATGTTTGGCAATGAAAATCATTACGTTAGTTTAATTGTGTATTTTTGTTAAATTTATAATTTTTAATTAAAAATAATGATTGTGACTTAATTACTACATATTTAATGTAATTTAGTTTGTGTGTCAACTGACCTATTTTTGTCCATAATAATGGGTTTTAATGTTTTAATAGAAATGCTTATTATTTAAGTATTTTTTCATTGGAATATTAATTTGATCCCTGAATCGTTAATATGTATGAAAAATAATTCTTAATTTAATACAGAGAATTGTAGTACTTGATTTAATAAAGAGAATGTAACAATGTTTCAGTTTTATTTCACAAATTTTTCCTTGGCATTTCCTAGTTTGTTAATGGTTTCCTTTGATGTGCTTTTGTATTGTTACCCTCTAAAATCATATATCTTTTACTCGTGGGAATAACAGTGTGTTCTTTTGTGCATGGGTATCCTTTCCTCAACTGCTTGAAAATACGATAATTAAGCTGTCAGCAGCTCCACCAAAAATGTTAATATCAGAAGTCCAGCACTGACCTTCAGGTGACTTTAATCCTTTCTCAGTAAAAATTGAAAGTTCTAGAGCATTCTTTTGGTATTTCGTCACCTCTTTATTAGACTAAATTTTGGCATTATTATTTATTATTTTAATGCCAAATTTTTCTCATTTTTAAGTAAATACTTAAACTCGTATTGGACGCGCATTTGTTCGTAAGCCAGCCATTTTCGCCAAAGGAAACTCGCATTAAAAATGCATGAAAATGAATGAATGACAATTAGAAAAGGAAATAAAAAATAAAAAGCTGAAAAAAAATAATTAAGTACTATAATCTCGTCATCAGCGCACACGATTATATACGAATGCACCCTACTTTGGGGACATAATTGTGTGCACTGCTGAAGAGATTATATCTCTTTCCTTATTTTGTTTTCCAGTTCTTTTTTTTAAAACTTATATATATATATATATATATATATATATATATATATATATATATATATATATATATATATATATATATATATATATATATATATATATATATATATATATATATATATATATATATATATATATATCAAACTATCTTTTATTGCTTTATTTTCGTTGTTTATCATCTGAAATAATATAAGTCGTTTGAAGAAGCAAATGCACAAAGATCATGCCTGACAAAACACTTCAGACAGAACGCATTTCCAACTGAAGCATCCAATATCACTAAAATGTGCATTTACACATACTGATCCTTTTTTTTTTTGCAACCTTATTTTTGCTTAGTAAGACTTTCCATCTAAGTAGAAATTTCGTAAAACTGCGTCCCAAAAAATATCGTAAGAAATAAAATTATATTTTCTCAAAAGTGATTTTTATGAGTGCGAAGTAAGCATTTTTCTGAAGTACACTGTTTGCATTTTAATGAATTTTCACAATTTCTGAAGAAAAAAAAGGTTCTAATGCATTTTAAAAAATTCCTGAAAATTTTTTTCGAGAAGCCATATTAGATGATTAAGAAAGTCATATTTTGTTTACGATTTAACTTGTTTTTTTTCTGGCCAATTAGTCATAATTAGTACACACACACACACACACACACACACACACACACACACACATATATATATATATATATATATATATATATATATATATATATATATATATATATATATATATATATATATATATGAACTCACATTTCTTTAGTTGATTTCCATATTTTTTTCTTTTAATTAGTACTTATTAAATGCCATTTGAAATGCTGTAAATATCCTAAAATTTTTATAATACGCTTGAACCTATGTACATATGTTTAACCTGATTTACTATATTCATTTTAAAATGCCGAAAAAATTGAAAATGCATCGTATAAGCGATTTATTATTCTGACCAGGCTTCATTTTAATATCAATGCTTTGCAGTGAAGAATTTCCATTCGTTTCATTATAATTTTTATTCAGCTACTTGTAAACTCTAAAAAGTTGAAAAAAAATTCATTGTTTTTATTTTAAACTTATTTTCCATATTCATAATATCAAAAAATGGTAAATGAAGCAAAATGTATCTCTCTGAATATCATGTATGTACGAAAGTTATTTTTAATTAAGGACCGTTTGAAAATAAAAACCAAACGGAAGAAAATTTTCAAGAGGCAAATTTATTTTCAGTTTCTACATTCAATTCCTTTTCTCTCAGCGTTGTTTCCAAGTTTGTATAAACATTTATCATACCTTACAACTAGATTTGAAATCCCTATTCAACCAAACTTGTCGCCTTCTCTGCTACCAGGAGGTCGCAGCCGTTTTCATGAATTCATCGTCGTTGTAGGGATTGAAAATAATATTTGAAATATCGGAAAAGATGAAAATTGTTCAGCGCAAGTGCTGGGCAGTAAGGAGGGGTGGTCCAAAACCTCCAAACCAAATGAGTCCAATGAAAGTGAGATCTGAGCTGCAAAGAGAGTCATTGTCTTAGAAAAGCATATTTCTCTGTCAGTATGTCAGGGAATTTTGCTACTTCACAAATCTACCTGTGAATACATGCAGCAGACAGATTTTTTGCCAGCTAAACACAAATCACTGACCGTATTTCGTTCGTCAAAAGCAATTTGTTAAATTTGAACATTTTAAATACACAAAACTGACCGTACAGTTTACCTACACCACTACACTTAAGCTCTGTTGTTCCAAAGGACAGCTGAGACACGACACAAGCAATCGTTACGACACGCGAGTCACCTATTAGTGTTCACACCAAAATGGCGCTTACTTAAAAAAAAAAACAACCTTGCATTATTCTACTAATTTTTGTGTTTGTTATTTATAATTAAGAATTTTAATAATTCCGAATACGAAATAATTGCATTTCTGCGAGCGAAGATGAAATCTTATAGCTTTGAGTGATAAACCATAAAAAATTCATCTATCAGTGTCATCGATAAAATTAATTATGTATAGATTTACGATGTATTGCACAATTTATATGGAAAAAATTATTTTGTTGCTATATTTAACACCATTTATTGTTATAGTTATATTTATTATTGTATTTATACAACATCATGAATTACATCAATTTAAATTAATAATCCAACAGATATTTAATTTTTAAATTTTTTTAAAAATTTTATATTAATTGTTTTTTATAAAATAAAAGCAAAATAAGAATTTTTCTGAAGCAAACTGTTTTAATGAATTTGCGTTATTTTTGAAAAAAAAGTTGTAAGGAATTTTTATGGCAGTCAAATTATTTTCCTTGACGCTATACTTATTTTGAAATATTCGAAGGGTGTAAATAAGATCTGTGTAAATAAATAATAGATGAATTATCAAGAAAACCATGTTTTGGTAAGTTTTAATTTGTTTTATGATTTTGAAAAACAAATGACATAGTTAAAAAGAAACTATAAAAATAAAACAACTTAAATCTTTTCCTGTCTAAATCCAGTCATAGAATTTGTAATTCATGTTTAAGCTTTCTCTTCGATAAGAAATTCCGAGAAATATCAAAAGCATTTTCAGAATCAACAAACAAACACTTGTATTAAAGCGTAAGAGGCTTAGGTTAAGACAAATGGTTTAAATGTATTCCCTGATTATTAAGGTGAATTATTAAGAAAATTATGCTTTCGTATAGTTTTAATTTGTTTTTTGAATTTGAAAATAAATGACCCAGTTAAAAAAAAAACATAAAAATAAAACAACTTAAATCTTTTCCTGTCTAAATCCAGTCATATAATTTGTAATTCATGTTTAAGCTTCCTCTTCGATAAGAAATTCCGAGAAATATCAAAAGCATTTTTAGAATCAACAAACAAACACTTGTATTAAAGCGTAAGAGGCTTAGGTTAAGACAAATGGTTTAAATGTATTCCCTGAAAATGCAAAAGGCAGAAAATACTGTAGATTTCGCCTCAGAAATGGTCACTAATGCTTTTATCTCCCTGGTTACTGTCACTTCCAGAAAACTATGTCTTCTTAGAGTTAAAGAGAAAGATTCTAAAATATTTCACTTCTTTCTTTTACTCTAACCAAGAAAAAGTTTTAGAGAAACATTACATTTTACTTATATTTCTTTTGATTCTGTGAACTGAAATTTTCCGAAATAGCTGAAATTTTCTAAAATATTTATAGTGGAATCTAGACAAGGTTTTCAAATTGCCTGATATGGCGTGAAATAATAATTTATATGAAAATTATGGGTTTAATAGATTAAAGGTATTTTTTACTTTTGCTCTAATTTTAAACAAAAGAAATAGACTCTTCAGTAAAAAAATAGACTCTTTCAAAAGAGTCTATTTTTTTATCGACATTTTTTTTTCCGTATTACTTTTTTTTAAAACTAATTTTACGGAAATAAAAACTACTTTATCTTCTTATAACAACCTGCGGACTGATGAAATTGATTGCAATGAAGATCTCTACAATGTTTGAACATACTGAAAAAAAAATAATTATCACAAAAGAAATGTTCAAGGTTTGACAACTGCATAAAATTTAAAAAGTTTACAAAGCTGTAAGAAGTTGCTGAACCGGCAATAAAGCAAAATAATGATATGTTAATCTTTTCCCATGAGAAAATAATGTGCACATAACAAAGTTATAATGCTAAAAGTTTTGTTGTATATTCAGTAACCTTTGATGATATGCCTAAAAGTGTTCGATCTGTACAATTCTTTTAGAACAAGAATTCTGTAATGGTTTGGGCCACAGTTCAAAATAACGGGAAATTTTCGCTAAAATTCATCGACAATGGGGAAAATCAATGCTGAAGATTAGAAAAAGGATGTATTGGCTACACATTTATTGCAATATGCTGACAGATTGCATCCTAAAACCATCGCGCAGAGCCAAAACAACACAGGCCTCTCTCCAGGTCAATTGCCCAAAGTTTGTGAAGCAAAAAGATATGCCCCCTTCTTCACCGGATCCAAATCATTTAAACTATTGTGTTTAAAGGATTCTAGTTTCAAAAGTTAATGCTAAAGAGCACAGAAGTTTAGACTCTCTCGGAACTTTTTTATTAATTGAATCGGACAAATTACCTCTTAAAGTGATTCGTCCCGTCATCGAATAATGACATAAGAGATTATCTTGAGTAATCGATAAAGATGGTGGACGGTTTGAGTAACAAATTTTTAAGGTAAACTTTTATTTATAATGTTCATAATAATTGTGTATTTAGCGTTTTCTATTGAATATAACAGTATTCTGTATATTCTGTAGCCACCTTGTATTGCCTTTATGTTCTCTCTATAAAGTGTAGAGGAGAGTGGGGTCAATTGTAACATTTTTTACTTAACTATTTTTAACTAACAAAAAATTCAATATATTATTAGTATTAATTGACAGACGAGTAAAGTAGACTATCCTCTACTAGAAAAAAAAATAAATACCTGATTTTAAATATTATTATATTAGTTATTAACAATTTTTGACAGTCGTGCAGTTGTTACAATTGTCCCCACTTACGGGGTCAATTGTAACAGTTCATAAATTCAACTAAAACAGTTAATTATATATATTATCATAGTTGTGATATATTTTTTTATTGATCAAAATAGTAGTGATATTTTAGGAGTAAAAATAATAATGAGCAGAAACTTAAAGGAATAAACTTTTAACTTTAAGGGGTTAAAAATTTTAATTTATGCTGTGAAAGGTGACAAATAAAATAATGCACATACAACATAATATAAATGATATAGGAAACTATTGGTGGTTCTTAAAGAGTTAAGTAATGGTTTGTAAACACAAGATTATTTATTTTCAGCTGTTACAATCGTCCCTTTACTTATTGTTACAATTGTCCCCAAGACGCCATTTCAGCTTCATTTGTTAAAAACAATGCTAGTTAATTAGCAAAACTAATCTTTTTTTTATTGAAATGTTAATTAAAGTGTCCACTTACATATTCGGTTACTAATTTTTATTTGTTTGAACAAAATTACTCTGTTACAATATAATATTCTAATACCAAAAAAAGTACTTGCGTGGCGTGAAAATATCTTTTGTGATGTAACTCTTTCAAAAGTACACAAAAATGGTTGCCATCAGGGGTGTACATGTAGATTTATTAAATACACCTTGTGCGCCACCTAGGAACCAAATCTAGAACCCGACACTCGAAATTTTTGCTCTGTTACAATCGTACCCTGTTACAATTGACCCCACTCTCCCCTACTTATCAGTATTTTTTAATTTTTGTCTCCTAATATCTTTTAATGCATCATTTAAATGTAGTGCATCGAATTTATTTAGCTATTTTCTTTATCTATATTTTCTCTAAAATTGTCAAGAAAAAGATCATTATTTGACTTTGCAATGGCCGCTAATTCTTTTTATCTTACTACTGACTGTCACTCTCGGAATACTGTTCTTTCAAACTTAAAAACAAAAGTTGGAATTCTAATATATTTCAAATCTTCGAATTTCTACTTTTTCTCATTTTAACAGGGAAGAAAGTTTCATGATTTTTTTTGTATTTCCTAGGATTTTACGAACAATCTGGTCTATTCTTGATGAATGCGCAATCTGTATTATCCGATATTCCCTTTAAAGAGAATAAAATTATAGAATAGAGAAAAACGTTAGGGGAAACTTCGCTGAACAGTTTTTCAAGAAGGGAAGACCTTACTTCAATTTCTAAAACGCAATTGGTTTTTGGAGTTTTTAGGATCTCAACTTTGCATCTTATTCAATTTTCTGAAGGAGAACCGCTTTGTCTTTAAAGAAACGAAAATGCTAGTTCCATCTGTATTTCAATCTCAAATAATTGAACGAACTAAAATTGTTTCATAAATGTCATAGACTGAAAATTATTTGATCTATAAGTCATTTAAATTGATTTAATTAAGTAGTTTAATAAAATATAAAGGACTAAAAAAAGAATAAAACATGCTGAGTAAATATAAATCTATTAGCTACAAATTTTTATGTTTAGCAATTATTATACATTTACTTGGGGGCTTAGCCCCCTGCTCGGTGTCGCTCACTAACCACAATGATTGGTTTTCAATAATTGATGTTTCTTGGCATGAAGGAGTTGAAATTATTCAAAAAAAATATATGTACTTGAAGTAGTAGTAGTAGCTCATTTACGACGCACTATGGGCTATTGGTGACGGTCTGAGAAACATCCTTGAGGATGATCCGAAGACATGCCATCAGAATTTTGATTCTCTGCCGAGGGGATTCCCATTCTGCCAATTTCCCATTTCCAAATATTTCCATTATGATACAATTAAGACCTATTAGAGAACATAAAAATTTTTTTGAAATAACATTTAAAATTAAAAGTTTGTTGTTATAACAAATTTTGTAAGTCAAATTTCAATCAGACACCGAATCAAATAAATTTATTCTTACATTGTAACATAGAATTACGTTATTATAAAGATAATAATAAACAATTCAAAAAACTCTTAACTTTGAAAACAACAAAATCAAAAAGGTAATAATAACAGTGCAAGTAAATATTTTTAAATTAGGGATACTAAAAAATTCTTAGAGAAACAATACCTTTATGATTTCTATGAATTTAATACTGATGGCTATCAAATAAATATAAAAATTCATGTGGGAAAACTGGATTCTACCATGTAATTTTCCGGCAGTAAAAATATACAGACAAACAATGGAAAACTGCGACACAATTTTTAGATTTTTATGTATAGTTATATATAGATTTTTATATATATTTAGTATTCACTGCTTTAAAATAATGATAGAAAAAAAAAGTAATGAAAAAAGTTTATTAAGCGCTTTATTCGTGTTTAATTTAACACAATATCAATATGAAACTGTTTTACGTGCAAAAAATAAATAACTTCTGAATTTTACTATTTTCAGTTAAATCAAGTTTGATTTATAATTTTCAAAAATTATTTTAAATATCAAAATTATTTGAAACAGTCGAGTTTATTTGTGTGCTAATGTCATTAAACATTTAGACACTCATTCTATAACACATTTTAATAAAATTCCTGTTTAAATAATGCTTTGTTTTTCGATTCATGAAATAATTTAGTACATTTTTTTCCATTCCTTTTTCTGAAAATTAAGAAATGTAAGCAATTTTACTAAAACAAAGATATTGTTACAACAACGAAACATTCAGTAAGAAACTTAATAAAGATTTTTTTGTTAAATAAATACTAGTTCTAAATTATCTGTCGAGTAAATAATGTCTAATAAACACAAATTGAGACGTGAACCTAACTACCTTACTCAGAGCTTATCATTTCATATTTCATATTCATTTATTTTCTTACATTCAAAAGCAGGTTCTGAACTATATTAGTCCAATTTCTGAATTCTATGATTGTAAAATAAATCAAACTCATCAATTAAAAATTAATTTTAAAACAAAATCATTGTGATGATAAAAAAAATTTCTTTTGTTAAATTTCCATCAATTAAAACCATGATTTTAGATATTAGCAATATAACAAGCAATAAACTATTTAATTTAGCATGCTTTAAAAAATCCGATTTCAAATTTAATCGCATTAGAAGTTAAACTAAACGTGTGTTTGTTTCACTTCACATCGTATAATATTTGTTTATGATATGACGTAAAGAGAAACATCATATCATGTGATGATATCATATCATGAACATCATATCATATTAGTGAAACATCATATTTGTTTCACTTCCCATGTTCAAAAGTTTAAACGTAATAGAACATTTCAAAACTAAATTAGTCAAAGTACTGAATTCCATGATGGTAATTTTAGTAAAATCATTGAACAAAAGCTAATTATAATAAGAAAAAAATGAATTTTTCAATAAAAATTGATATCTCTGTATAACAGCTCAGAGATCGAAAAAATCTATTTCTCTAAATTCTTGTTCATTACAAGCACTATGTGAGGTATAAGCAATATCAGAAGCAATAAAATATTTAATTTAGGATGTCCTAAAATATTTATTCCCGTCTTCAAATTTAATTACCTTAGGAGTTACTTCCACATAAAATATTTTCTCGTCGCTTTGAAATCCTCAAGTACCCTTTCAGTGATTAATACAAAATGGGATTATTTAGTTATGTTTTCTTTGAAATAAGATCTTTGTTCACTAAGGTTTGTATTGCAAGTAGCACAAAAATTTCCGCAAAAGAAGCCTCGCATTAAATTACTTTTAATGATTATCTTTGAAAAGGGCAAAGTAAAGGCCAGAAGCTATTTCATAGTGATGAAATTCTTCTACTTTCAATACTTTCGGTAGGAGGGCTATTTAAATGTTATTGCTCCCAAAAGAGCCGTTTTTTAATCCTCCTCAATTCCTTTATCTAATTATTTCCAAAGGGAAACTGAGTTAGAAAATATACTTCATTTCTGTAGGAGTGCATGTATTAACATGCTCGTCTTCTTGACTGAGAAGATTTGAAAATCTGCATAGGGTGATGAGTGTGGAACCTCTTTAATATATACCGAGATGATTATAAAGAGGTGCATATATTAAAACTTACGCATCTCAACTGTCTCACCTAAAGGTTTTCTATTGCTAAACGAGCAGGGTTGGCCAGGAAATGATAATGAATGCCTCCTCCTTTCTCAAAATTTATTAAATTCAAATCAGGAGTAAAATTTTAGGCTCTAACATGGGGCAAATTTTGTTCTCGGTATCAACGTCTTGATTAATTTTTGAAGAAAGAATATTTTGATGCTTATTACAGCCCTTCGTTTGAGAGATATAGAAATCTTATTTTTAATTTCCGATACATACCATTAACTATCATTATGCAATACAGTATTTCATTTTTGCAAAATTTTTATGGAACATTTGTCAGCTTTAAGCTTTCTCAACAATAAGTTTTGCTAAAGTAGGTGCAATTTGTAGAAAAAAAAAGTAGCTAGCAGCGATTTCTTTTAATGAGTAAATAAAGTAAACATGGTGCAAATTTTGTTCATACCTAAGCGTAGCATAAAATTTTAATTCATCACCTAAAGGTTTTCTATTGCCAAACGAGCAGGGTTGGCCAGGAAATGATAAGGAATGCCTCCTCCTTTCTCAAAATTTATTAAATTCACATCAGGAGTAAAATTTTAGGCTCTAACATGGGGCAAATTTTGCTCTCGGTATCAACGTCTTGATTAATTTTTGAAGAAAGAATATTTTGATGTTTATTACAGCCTTTCGTTTAGAAATATAGAAATCTTATTTTTAATTTCCAATATATACCATTAACTATCATTATGCAATGCAATATTTCATTTTTGTAACATTTTTTATGGAATATTTGTCAGTTTTAAGTTTTCTCAACAATAAGCTTTGCTAAAGTAGGCGTGATTTGTAGAAAAAAAAGTAGCTAACAGCGATTTCTTTTTATGAGTAAATAAAGTAGTAGCTGTTTACTTTAACCCTTTTCAAGGCCGTGGTAAGTATATTACCACCTCGTTTTTCCACTTTTAATTTAGGTTTCCATTTTTCAATAACTTCAGCTTTCTTGAAGTGAGTTTGAATAAAATTGGTAACCATTTGTCACTTTTAAAAAACGTATAAAAGTTATAAATACATAATTCCTTTTGAAGTTTGTAGCATTTAAGGAATTTATTTTATAAATAAAGAAAAATAAAAGTCAGTAAGTTCCTAATAGGTCATGTTAAATATATTTACCATCAAAAAAATTGCATTTTTATAAACTGAATGAGTTTCTTTTTTATATATATCAATTACTGTTCTTAAAACAATTTCAATTCCAAAAATACTTTAATTTACCTTTACTAGAAATAAAGGACCCGTTAAAGGGTTAATAGATCTAGTATTAGCTGAAGACTCAGCCCTGGTCATTAATAGCATTAAAGATCAAAATTAATATTTAAGCGAGGGAAAATAAAAGACTATTAAGTACTCTACTTTTAAAAGTTCTTAATTTTAAGTATCGTTTTTTTTTTTCACCTATAGTATGCATAATTTCCTATTTCATCAAACCGCTTTAGTTTTTATCAAATTTATAAATTTGCATTTAAATAATTTGATCAAATATTAATTCACAGTAAAGCAAAGGTAAAAATATTTAATCAAGAAATGCGATGTTACATCGACTGTCAAGTTTCTAACTTACTCTTCTCAAGAAATTAAACAACCTTAGCGATAGAAAAATACATATTTCGGTATTTAAATTCACTATTGTATAAAATTTCCTTTATCTTTCTTCCTCTCTCACCTTATTAAATAATAGCTTCAGGCATTAAAAGATGTTCCCGAGAATTAAATCTTTTTTTTATGAATAAACATTTCTTCTTTAGTTTATAACAGATTCTAATGTAAACATTTGAAATTAGATTTTGTTTCTTGCCTTTGGACATACTTTAAAAAATTCAATGAAAAATATATTGGGTATTTTAATAAGTTACCTAAAAAGTGAAAACTTCGTAGTTTTTTTTTAAAAAAATGAAAGAATAAGGACTATTTAATAAAAATGCATTTAATCACCTTATAATAAAAATTCTGTTTTTGATATACCATCTTTAAACAATATTATTAATTATTTTTTTCAATTACAAAATTTGAAAGATGAAGTAATTTATTTAATAATTAACTACAATAAGCCATAATATATCCTTAAATAAAAAATAATAGTTTGTACGAAGTAATACATTTCAATATTATTGTTTTAATTGATAGTATCATATTGAATTGTAAAATAATTAGTTTTCTTTAGTAATATATAAACAAGCAACGTTTTATGTTAACATTTATATTATCTATATGCACATTTATTTCTTTACTTTTTACATTTATTTATTTACAGTTGTTTATTTTTGGTCCCTATAAACCTCTGTCATTTCAAAGTACAGATAGCACAAGATAGAAAAGTATATCACAAGCATATGTCTATGCCTACGATGAGATTCGAACCCGCTACAATATTTGCTTCTTTGCAATGTCTTTCTCTTGTGTTATTCTCCATATATTTTCTATATATTATTCCCCCTGGCAAAGGATTAAAATGAATCACTATCACACATTGTCATTGCATGAGCCTGTTTTGCAATAAATAAAAAAATACTTAGAATTGTAACTTTTTTCTTAATCATTTGTTTTACAGGGGCCTGCCTGGCCTAACAGTCTCACTCTTCCACCAAACGCTATGGATAATTGAGGTAGTGAGTTTGAATTCCATCTCAATCCTGGCTGTGTAATAATGCACGGATAGATATGGCATAGATACATGCACATGCTACACACACATGCTTTAGAGCGTAATATAAAAAAAAATTGCTTGTCTTGTCAAATTGAAGAAGCACGAAAATGAGAAGGACAGCACAACGATATTCGAAGCTTTACTACGCTTGGTGGAAAGAAAATAACTTTCGGCATCATCAAAGTATGTAGTTTTACTTACAATAAATGCTAAGGGTCTTCGTGTAGTATCAGTGTTCTGCTAATTGATCTGCCTAGTTGATGTAAGGGGAATCGAATCCCGTAATAACACTGAATATATATTCTTCTTGCTGTCTTTTCAGACTTGTACTATCTGTTCTTCAAATTAAATGGAGTTTTTAAGCTTTCTATTTATCTACAAAGAAACACACATATGTAAGTGAATAAATAAAGAAATCCTTCTACCCCCTTAAATGATGCATACAATAGGCATCATACCCTATTCTATCCAAGTATAATACTTTTAAAACGATTGAAACCATCAGCTAGGAATATTTTCCTTCTGATTTAGAAATATATTAGGATAATAAATATTTATCTGTAACCTAACCCTTATCAGACACTTAAATAAACTGCCATTTTAAATAAACCATCGAAACACTCGAATAATATTTTATTTAGCAAAAGATATGGACATAAAAAAGTTAAAATTACCAAATAAATGGTAAAATGTAGCTGATGAAGAAAATCTGAAGAACTTTTCGGTAATTTTATCGTCTTATCTGAGAGTACTGCAAAAAAATCCATTTATTTGGGGAAATTTACTTTTCAATTTTGCATTTTTACTAAATGTGTGGTAATAAGAAATAAATTTTGAAAACCAGATTTTTCGGTAAACCGTTACCGAAGGAACGGAAAAATTGCCAGATGAATGATTTATATAATTTTATCTTAACACCAAAATTACGTTTTTTTATTTTTTTATCTGGAAATGAAAACCATAAATATTATTAGCTTATGGGTACGGTAATGTCACCTGATTTTAATTATATGTTGTACACTCAGTTTTAATTATGCACATAAACTAAGGAGCGTTTCACTTTTAGTTATACTCTGGTTAACATATTGCAGAGTTTAAGGAAAAGTATTTATTTTATAGTATGCGGTTCATTATACACCAAAGCTGCGTTTCAGATAATTTGTCTTAGATTTTTTTTTTTTTGCTTTGTTTTCATGCTTTTTTTCTCTTTGCCTTATTTTTATTCTATCATAATATACTTTTATGGGTTGCCTCATGACACCACATCTGCTGCTATATTCCTTTAAGCTTTATTGAGCAGCTTTGTTTACTTTTTCAGGCATGTAAAAATACAATGATAAACAAAATTTCGGCTGTATATATAAAAACCACATAGTTTCGCAGTCATTCCTAATAATTTTTATAACTTACTAATTCATAATTCCTTTTATCTCATAAAATTAATCCATAATTTCTTATTTTCAAAACTTACTATTTTTATATGTATATTTTACATGTTTTATCAAATAACTTGTAATATTGTGAATGTATTATTAAACACAAATATTCTACTGGACAGTAAATAGACTATTAGTGTATTTTTTAGAATAAAATAATTTTATCCGCAGCAAAAAAGAAATGTAGAATATAAACAGACAAAAATTATCAAATTATAACAATAAATAAGAAAAAAGCTATGCAAGTAAATGCAAAAACACTGACTTAAATAAGCACAAATAAGCGAAGTTTAACAAATTATATCAATAAAGTATTTCTTAATAATATTTAAAATATTATTTGTTTTTAATTTTTGCAGCATTTTATTTTTTTAATAATTTTTCCCTATTGAAAGAAAACAGTGCTTATTACATTTCATATGAAACTTGTTTTACTTAGTTAATTCAATTTTATTTTTAAATTTAATTATCGTATTTTAAGAGTACCAATTCATTATTTACTTTTGCAAATGCAGAGCGCGGGAAAAGACAACTCTCATAATTATTTAATTAGCTATAAATTCTATTTCCAGAAGCACGTCTAATTCAATTCACTTTGGAGGAAATTTATTTCATCTAAAGTTCAATTTCTCCCGGGGTGTTAAATAGCTACTTATAATTTGGTTGTCCTGGTGCATTTATTACGATGCCATTTCCGCAAAATGTTCTCAAATGTAATGTTTCGCGCAGAAATCTGACACTTCCACTATTTAAATCGATACAGCTTACATAAACTTTTGCTTGTTTCTCTCTTGTTTATGTTCTCACTTTTGTTCTCTTTCTATTTGTATGAAAAGAGCAAAATATTCAGTGTGAAATACAAAAACATGATTTTCTTCTATCGGAACTACGCTTATAATTTTTTTAAACCTTTTTTTTAGTTTATTTTAACGCATATATATATATATATATATATATATATATATATATATATATATATATATATATATATATATATATATATATATATATATATATATATATATACATGCACTATCCTCCAATTAGTACTTTTCATAGTACTGTTCATAACCAATAGTTGGTAGGGCCTCCATGAGAGGCAATTACAGCGTGAACCCTCCGGGGCATACTTTCCACAAGTCCTTGTGTGACAGCTAGAGGTATTTTCTTCCATTCGGCTTGGAGAAGACATGTTGGGCGGATCCGATTTCGGACACCCCTTAATTCGGCGATCCAACTCGTCCCAGAGGTTTTCGATAGGGTTTAGGTCTGGGCTCTGGGCAGGCCAGTCCATTCGATTAGCCCCATTGGCACCATGCCAAGCCATGGTGACCCTCGCAACATGATAGCTGGCATTGCATCCTGGAAGTTATAGGGGTCCACCCCGTAAAACAGCCCATCGTCGGAAGTACATTGTCATCCAAAATAGTGCTGTAGGCGTCTTGCATGGGACTAATGCCGATGTTGCTCCCTACACGATATACACCGTTGGAGGGCTTCACGTATGGTAGGACCGTAGATATAGTCATTTGCATAGGTGTCCAAATACTTATTAGTAGATAGTGTATATATATATATATATATATATATATATATATATATATATATATATATATATATATATATATATATATATATATATATATATATATATATATATATATATATATATATATATATATATATATGTATATAATTTCTTAAAACAAATAAGACAAACTGGAAAACAGAAAAAAAAATAAGTAAAAATATATAATCTCATCAGCAGCTCACACAATTATATAGCTTTGTATTACAATTATATAGCTCACACAATTATATAGCAACTATAATGCTTTGGTATACAATCGTGTACGGCTTATATATTATATAGTTATTTATCATAATATTTCCCCGAATAAAAATTTTTTGACAAACTATCTAAACGTCCTTATATTTTGATTCTTTTTGAAACTTCATTAAATCTTAAACTGACTAAAATAAGTGGAATTTATTTCATTTAATTATTTACGCCATAATAATGTTTGATCTTACTATCGGATTTTCGCGTAAGAAGATGTACTTTTAATGATTGAATAGGTTAATATAAAATGCACTAAATATATACTGCAGACGGAATAGTATATTCTGGAATTGCGTTAGAAAGTAATTTCTTGTAAATAAATAAGTTTTTTTTTTAATGGTTTAAAGTTTGAGCTTCAAATTATAAAAGATATTGTATAAAAAACTATGAAACCGTGTCAAATATTTTCTGAAAATCTTCAGTGTATTTGTGTGCAAGCAAAAGAAATATCATAATTATAACCACAAATCATTATAAGTGTTTTTTATATTGTGGTTTTAGATAATATTATATATTTAAAATTTCTTTTGCAGTCTAAACCTAATTCTTTCACTTAGAAATGTGTTCTTTTTTTGGTGAAACTTTAGTCTTGGAATAATGTTTCACTTCTTGCAATTCTTTTAATCTATTCTTAATAATAGTTTTACTTCTTTTTTATTACATGCTCCAATGTTTCAACATAGCATACATTTATCATCGTCACCCAAGAGGCATAAGGGATTTTTCTAGCTTAGTCACTGGAAATTTAATAAAAGACTTTTTTTCCCCAAGTTTATCTACGAGTTAAGAAAAATCAGCTTGATTCAATTTAGGACG
Source organism: Parasteatoda tepidariorum (assembly GCF_982258835.1). Taxonomy (NCBI): domain Eukaryota; kingdom Metazoa; phylum Arthropoda; class Arachnida; order Araneae; family Theridiidae; genus Parasteatoda; species Parasteatoda tepidariorum. The sequence continues at coordinate 52,617,162 of NC_141766.1, forward strand.
AGTATGCGAACTAGTTATATTCATCAGAACCACATTAACGAAAACTTCCTTTTTTGCAAGTTTAAAAGGTAACTTGGAATTATTCAAAACTTCTTTTTATTCATGTTTAAATAAGTAATAAATTCTAATAGTAATTTCATAATAGAGAAGAATTGAATAATTTGGATTTGCACTGATTTAAGACGATAGGGAAGTAAAGCGTAAATTATTTTTAAAGTTTGGTAAAAAGATTATTAAGTAACATAGCACAAGTAAAAATTTAATGTTTTAATACAATAAGGTGCTTTCAATATTATTTACAATTTGAATATTTGCGTTTTAAACATGTTTCATAAAAACAGTTTTGGTTAGCACATAATATTTGATTAACAATTTTATATTATTTTTAGTTACAAAGAATTTTTAGTATTACCATATTTAATTGATTTACTGAATATTAAGCAGTTAAATGGTATGTAGAGCACAAATGCGTTGCATATATGTCAATTAAATGCATAAATTAGTAAACATTTAATTTAGATTCAGTTTAGATAGGAAATTAAGTATGGATTAAGTATGTTATACATCGAACTATCTTATTTATAATCTTTTATTAATGGTTTCATGTGCTTAACTTTTATTTTTAGTTAACATTTAATTACTGATCCAAAATTGTGTTTGCCAAGAATTTTCGGAACAGTGATTACAATTTATATAATTTTCATGTTTCCTGACCATGATGAAAAGAACTAACGTGTACGAAACGCTTCCCTTGCTTTATTATGCAAGGCATTATATTTTAATTTGAAACTATTACAGTGTACTCATATATTTTAAAAAATAATTTTAACATAAGTATTATTTTAAATTAATAAATAAATTTAAATAAATAAAAGACAGTTAGAGGACACTTTTTCAATAACTAGGAACAATACCCTTGAGAGCAGCTGATTCCGAAATTCTATAAATATTTATGTTATGCAGTAAATATTCACTATTTATGCAGTATACATTTTGATTTAAAGAAAACTAACCCTTTTATAACGTTTTCTTTTCAAACTTTGGGAATATCATAGTATCTCACATATTAAATATACGGAAAAATTATCCGTGTGTTATGTCATGTTTTCTTAATATACAATACAATACTTAACGTGCAAGAAAATGAAATTTTTATTCACAAATATTTCATAAAAATATAAAATACTTAAATACTTGAAAAATACATTTTAAGGATCGATAAGTTAGTTTAAAGTATTTACATTAAACTTTTTGTAATGGAAATTAACTCGGTTTTGCTTACAAAATTTTTGGGCATGCATAAAATTGCCATTTGAAATTGCTTCTATTGTTATTGTTAAGGATATTATCAAGTAACAGTCTTATTTTAAGCTTTTTACTCTTATTTTTTAAATCAATAATGTATATTGATTCAATTATTATCATGTATGTCCAAAATGGGTCCTATAACGAGGAAAAATTATTTTTAAGTTATTTGTGAAAAAATAAATACTTATTAGGCAAAACTATAACATACTCAAACATTTTTGCTATGAATTAAATTTGAGCTAGTAACTAGTTAGAGCTACTTACTTTAAACTAGCAAGAGCTTAAAGTTTAGTTTTGTGCTTAACTCCCAACTTTTGAGGACTGTTCAAGTATAATTTAGAAACAATTTAGTTTTAAAAATTCAACAAATTGATCAGATAAGACTTGAGTTGTTATCAAAGCTTATGATCTTAAATTTCATCATAAAATATTATTTTCCTATCTGCTTTTGCCGATAAAATTATAGCACACGAAACGGCCTAATGCTTAAAAAGACAGACAAATCTGCATTTGAAAATCATGTTTTCAAAATCTATATTATTTATTCGCTTTTGAGTAAGAGATAAACAAGTGATATTTCAAACTAACTAAAAAAAATTCCAATTTGCTGATATCTTACGATTTTTACATTTCATCTTTCACGTAAAAAAATCATGGTAAAAATACCAATTGGCATGACAATATGACATTCAAAAAAATCAACGTATTTCTGGTTAATAAAGCAAAGATATACGTTATTAAAACAATTCAATTAGTAGTTTTTCCTTTCGCGTGTTGACAATTTATAGAAACTTCTAGTTTCCAAAATTGCAGTCCTTATTACCCCACATTTAATAACAAATGCAAAGCTGAAAACTAAACTTTACCAAATACATAGTTTATTTACCATGCTCTAAGGTATCGTAATAAAATTACCTTATTTTACCAGATTTACCAAATTTTATCACTGATTTTAAAACCATATTTTATTGTTATTTTTCCAAAATAATTACCATAGCGTTTCGCTAAAATTTACCAATCTTTTTGGTGTTCCCATAGATCCAGAGACACTGTAAACTTTACCATATTCTGGTAGTTTCGATCATACTTTTCTCCAAGCCTCCTTCCAGACTGCCACAGTTTTTTATACAACTGTGGTTAAGCTAATTCCCTAGCTCACCAGTCAGAAAATTGATATGAAGGGTCATCTTTCTCCAATCAAAATTTAAATAAGTGGATGTTTTAGCATAAAAAAATAAACAGGTAAATAAATAAGTCAGCAAGTAAATAATTAAATAAATAGATAAACTTTTTAATATACAGCAGGGATGGCGAACCAATGGCACACGTGCCATTTATGGCACGCAACACAATATTCTGGGCACGCTACAGATCACAAAGTTCACTATGAAGCATTTTAACAATTAAATTAAAATTCACAAAAACAAACAAAAAAAATAAACAATTAACAACAAAAAATAAAAATTTAATGCCAAAAAAACAATGACTGTAAAAAACAAGCTAACAATAAATAACTAGCAAAAGAATTAGCAGTCTTGCTTAAACTAGCATCTTACAACCTAATATAAGTCAGTTGTCTTCTAATCTGCAACAACAGAAGTCACACTAATGTCACTTTAGGTTGAATTACGCGTTTAACTGAGACATTGCAAAATGTTTTTCTTTTCATAGTAGATAAAGAGTTCTGAGTTGATAGTATTTAGTATTATTATTTTCCCAATAATCAAGGAATCAAAATTATTTGACGGCGCGTCTATGACCTCATTAAACAATTTTTTGAAAAAATGGCACGTTGGTGCATAAAGGTTCGCCACCCCTGATATACAGGATCATTTATAAGTTTATAAGCATAAAATGGAGAGATACAGTTGGGTGAAATTTGCTTGAAATGTTGACATTTAAGAATGTAAATGAAAAACTTTTCCTTGAATATTCATTTAGCTGCAATAAATAATACCATTGGTTTATTAGATAATATTATATTATTCTGAAATTTCTTTTTAAATCAGAATTATTTCAGAGCGTTGCTTAAAAAAATTATTTCAAATTTATTGAAAAATTTAGCTGTAAGTAATATCAATCGTATTTTTTAGATTAAATCAGAAGAGTTTCTTTAAGTTTTTGAAATCTCGAGTGTTCTTTAACAGCTTGAATAAGACATTTTTTACAGAAATTGCTTTGCTAACTCGCCAATGCGAGAAAAATACACTCTAATGGTTGTTTTAAAACTCAAAATCGATGATCTGGAGAAACAGCTAACGTATTTTTGATGAGGGACGTCATTCCAAATGCTGACTTGCAAATCTTTCTTTTGATATTTTTTTCATCTTCTTTTCTTGTGACAGTCAAAGAAAACCAGCAGTTTATGCCCTCACCAACTACTTCTTTTTGATTCTGGATCATGAAGTAAAACTCTTAAAGGGTATGATTTTTTTTTTGTTTTTGTTATATGTGAACAAAAGCTGCTTGGACATTCTTATTTTTCATCTGTCAACACTCGAATGTGTGCTGCATATTTGAAAAAAAATTAAAAAATATAATAATTTTAGAGATAAAAAAAAGTTCATTTTATCGCTGGGAATTAATATCATCGTACTACAATTTATACTATCTAGAAAATAGGAACGAAAATACTAAAATATTCTTAAACTCGTAATGCTCATCATGCTCTTATATTTGATAAATTTTAAGCTTAAACTCAATCTTTTCTAAAGTTTAATCCTTTTTAAATGAAAACTATTATCCTAACAAAATTTAGATAGGCTTATGTTTAATAAACCAAAGTATTTTATCGAAAGTTTTGAAATAATATTTTATTTTTAAGCAAAATAGTTTCTTCTTTGCAAACCAAAATGAATTATTTGTAATTCTAAATAAATAAACACTACATGTTGCAAAGGAAAGAAATTGATTCGTTGATGATTATTTTGATTTCTAACATGTAACGTTTAATTTGCTGAAAGGTTATTTCACTGTCTTGTTCTGCATAAGGTAAACTAATTAATAGCTTTGGCAAAAGCACAATTTCTAAATTTAGATATATGCCTGAGCTAACTTAGACCAAAATGACTATAGAATTTTTTTAAAGTTCATATTCATAACAGAATCCAATACAAAGATATAGCTTCAAAGTAACAGATTCAGACATTAAATTTGAAGCCATGCCATATAAATAACTCTATGAGGTGTGGTGTAAAAATTGCACTGCCTTCGCTTGAAAACTCTTATGATTCTTATTTCTTAAAATGATCAGTCAATAAAAAGAAATTTAAGACTGACTTGTTGTTTTAATGATTCTGTATAGAAGTAAGGGACTGAATATTCAGCTGCTATGTTCAATAACGTGTGAACTTGACTCAACTGCTTTCAATGTTAATACTCATGAATTAGAATCTCTATTTATTGCACTCTAATCAGCACCCTGTTAACGGCAAAGTGTGCTCTACAAATTGTGTAGTGTATATTGATTAGCTAGTCTCATTTGGAGTTGCTTCTGTTAAACCAGAACGCGTTATAGCATAATCGGCAACTCTGGATATATCTTCTTGGACGAATTTCTCCTTCATATTACCTTATACGTTGATTTAACTTCCTACTATTGCCTAATTACTGAGAATAACCCAAATTGAATAATGGAATAACAATGATAATCATGCTCTATTGTTAGAATATAATGAGTATTGAAAGTCAAGCTCAAATGAATTACATTGAAATTTAGCATACTGTAACTTATTAATAAACATACTCTATGCAACGAATACGGAATATACCAATGGTTTTCCGCTTACATGCCAATGATCCGAAAATGCAGCATCGAATATGAGTTTAAACTTCATGAACAAAATTAATAAATCTAAATAATATTATTTTCATGCATTTAAAATTAACATTGTTTTTTTGTACATTTAGTTTGCTTTCGTTTTCATAATTATTTGATTTATTAGAAATTTGACGTAATTTGTTAAATTTTATTCTGTTTATAATAAAATTTACCAAAAATCTAACTTTTATAATACGACAACATTGATTGCTGACTTATAAAGTGATATTGTAACCCTCTGCTAGGCATCAGATTCGAAATTTTGTTTTTAACTTTTAAAGTCAAAGGAACATTGGAACATTGTTTTAGGAACATTGACTTTTCAAGGTTATATTTTAGATTTCAAGTTATGCATCAGATTATGATGTGTGGATCTAATTTAATTGGTATTATGACAGTTATTCAATATAACTAATGATATATTAATGGAAAAAGGCATATACGTGTTTAGACTCAACTTCATTTTACATGAATTTTCTGAATGTTGATAACGAACGGATAGAGACAGAATACTTAGAAAGTAGTAAAATATATGTACTCTTTCATATTCAGTGATTTTCCCGTTTTTTGATCTTATAACTATTGAAAAAAAACTCATTTCCGAGATCTGTAACATTATTTTAGTTATTTGAGAGTGAGAGAGTTTAAATTTAACCTCAAGGGATTTTCAAAGTGATGGTAGTGCATAGATTCTTACTATTGATAGCTATTTCTTTCTGATACTTGTGATTTATTTTACTTCTGGGATAAATTTTTTGTTACTTTGGGATTTAAAGCGTGATAAGTTTTAATTTGTCTCATTTATAAATTTTTCTTTCTCTTAGCCCTATTTCTTAAGGATCCATAACGATAACGTTTTATCGTATAACCAATCAATGGACTAGATTTTTGATTCATATTTGGAAGATCTAGCAATTTGTCAACTAGATCCTGATGAGCCAGGAGTTTTAATTTATAGGCAAACATAGATGAAGACTATGCATCTATAGAATATTTTTTTTCAAAGTAATATTAGACAAGTTTGAGTGGAAATCAAGTCCTAGAGGCAAGAGCAAATAAAAAACGAAAATTTAAAAGTTCAATTATAAAATCGAGTAAGAAAGCGAAATTTTATAAGCCAACAGAATTGAAAAAGCTGTAAGCAATTTTGTAAAAATTTCCTGAAAGCATGAATTGTGCTCCTCTTGAAGTATTTTAATAAACTATGCCTGGAAAAAATCAAGAATATCTTGTCAATATATGATTACTCTATGGTTTTCAAAAAATAATAAACCATTGATATACTTCCCAAACTGTTTTTTTTTTTTTAATTTTCATGGTCTTATAAGACAATACGATATTGTTTCAACCAAAGATATGTACGGGAACGCAGCTGAAATAATCGTAACCACCGTCAGTTAAAAACGAAGCAATTGCCAAACGTCAATGTTCTAAAAATGGGACATCGTTCAAGACGTACTTAATTATTTTGAATTTTTTTAAACTTTTAGATGCTGCTTAGTAGTGCATTTATTCTATTTCAAGAAGTTTGATTTACTCATTCTTACTTTAGAAATTTAAACGATTAAAGCAGCATTGTAAAATAATAAAAATTGTACATTCCTAAAAAAAAATATAAATGTTAGTTTAAAAAAGTTAAATGAATCGCAAACTTATTAGCAAAACATGCTTTATTCGAATATTTTAAAAAAATTCTATTTTATTTCAAACATAAAAAAATTACATCATTTTTGTGACAGACTGGACAAATGAATTACATTTGTTTTAACTGGCTTTCGGAAGCACCTGCTGCACATACTTTGGTTTGATTCAACAGTTCCTATTCTGATACTGGTTCAAAGCACAATAAGTACCCTTATTATTATTATTATTATTTTTCAAATTTTTTAATGCTTGGTAAAAAAGGAAATTGCTTTTTCTGAAAAAAATAGACATCATATCGCATAGAGAATGGAATTATCGTATATTTGCATAAAAATTTTGAGACTACTATTTTTTATTATTTTAAAACAATATTTTTGGACGAACTATTCAACAACTAAAAAGGAATAAAAGTACAAATTCCTTGTCATCTTTTATTTTCACATCGCTGCATTAAATTGAAGCATGTTTACCAATATTAAAGCATATTGCAAATATACTATGTCACTCGTGATTTGTATTGTTAAAAGTTGCATTTTGAGAATATTTTATGGAAGAAAATTTAAAAAAAAAATACTTACTATAATCGGGTAATTTCTTGCGATGTGAAGTCCAAATTGTACATACATACACAGCTCAAAGAAATAAACATTAGTCTCCATTACTTACGAAACGACCACCTCAAACTAAACTCAGTGGCGCGATAGTCCATAGAGGGCCAAGGCCTACTGTGCCCATCTCAGTTTTCTTGACCTTGGGCTCTGGGATGCAGGAGCAGATGTTCCGGTCAGATGGTCAGCCAAACGCGGAACCCCCGGTGTTTATTTCTCAAGCATACTTGGTACTCATTTATCGACCCACTGAAGGGATGAAAGGCTGAGTCAACCTTGCCCGGCTCGATGATTGAACCCAGGACCTGTGACACGGGAGCGCGAAGCGCCACCACTCAGCCACCGGGCGTCAACGACCACCTCAACTTACATTATTTATAGTGGACTTCATAACCCTAGGCTAGAAATTTAGGAATAACTAGGATGAGTGCTGTGACTTACCTTTATTGAGTATTTCTTGAGATGTGAAGTCAAAATACTACAAAAACAGTCTAAAGAAGTACATATGGGTCTATACTACCTTTATAACGACTTCCTCAATTTACTTTACTCATAGTGGACTTCATAACTCTAGGCTTGAAACTTAAGAATTGCTTGAGTGAGTGCTGTAACCATTGTCTGATATTTCTCACGGTGTAAAGCCCTAATATTACAAACTCGGTTTAAAAAAATACACGCTTTTTGATTGAATGTATGAAATATGGATGTTAGGAAGGAAATAAACAAAAAACTTTTAAAATTAAGCAAAATTGTATATTGCCAATTTTCATGTATTACAAACACAAACAATAAGATTTTTTAATTCATTGCACAACGCATTTTTTAAATATACAGGGTGTTTCAATTGAACGTTTTCCACAAACATATTTATTCTAATTATTTCTATATTCCTTATAATTAAAAGACTTATAATTTTTGGTATTAGACTTAGAAGATTATGGTATTAGACTTAGAATTATAATGGTATTAGACTTAGAAGAATTATAATTTTTGTAATTATTCGCATAATTGTTGTTTCGACATTATTCTGATCTAACTAACTACGCGACAGTCTTTGCAGGGATGTGCAACCAATTTTAATGCAATACGTTGAACACTCATTACACCGTAATTTCTGATCCGATAACCTAATAAAGCAATAAATTGTTCTCCCTGTTATTCTGACCAGTTGTGGTAGAAATAGGTATACTACAAGTATTATTAGAAACAAACAAAATACAAAACATAATAATAATAATGATAATAGAATATCAACTGTACATAATTTTATAGAATATAATATAATAGAATATTAACTGTATGTAATTGTTAGAAAAAATCATGAAGTCAAATGTGCAAAAACGATTAGATGATAAGTGCATTTTCGATGCAAAATTTCTTAAACGGTCATTTGACCGGTAATGGTACGTTTAGTGTTAAACACACAGCTATTATGTTTTTGATCTCGAATGTTTCCATGGATGTTACTTTTCTTGTTGAGAAAAAAAGATTCGTAGCTAGAATCATCAACAATAAATATTATTCTTTAAATATACGATTCTTCTATTGGCTTACTCTATAAGAATTGTCTTTAATTATAACAGTATTAAATTACCATTCATTAAAAATTAATTTTCATATGGTTTTGTTAAGTTTAAACATTTTAAAAAGCATTCAAACTTAAATGGCATGTTTAAATTTTTAATAACATAAAGAAAATCAAAGCAATCTATAAATATTAACAAATAGAACTCTGAACAAAAGTAAATGCTGGAATATATTATTGTAAAAATATGTTATTGAAGAAAGAGTTTCTGTAAAGGTAAACAAATCGTTAAATGCAAAATAAAAGTACTGCCTGTCGGATTACAATGATTTACACTGTATTTTTATGATGTTTCTTATTACTATTTCCTTCTCTCACGGGTGTTGCTTTTCTTGTACTAAGAAAAAAAATGATGCATAGGAGCACAAAGAGAAAATCTTACTCTGGAAAATTTCGATTTCATATTCTGCTTCACTTCCTTTTGGAGTAGGAATCAAACGAAAGATAGGAAGCAATTTCTATTGAAAAATAACTTAAATTCCAAAAGATACAGCTCTAGCTTTTTTTTTTATTCAAGAGAATAAATATTGAGAAAATACATCCCTTTTTTTGTAAACGAAATGAAAATGGTTGTAGAAAAACTAATCTCACTTTCTATATAGGTCGATATTTTTTCATGACCTGATTTAATGAGGAGAATTTGTAATGTTAGCAAATACGAGAATATTTTAGAATATTCCACATCCATGGAATAAATTGCTTCGGATGAAGCAACAACAATCAGCTGCTTTTTATGACGATAAAATTTATTTTAATTTATTTTTCTTTCGAAAAACTTTCTCTCTTAACTTATTTTCATTTTTTTCGCCGAATGTATTATTTTCAGATGTGCTTAAACTACTCAATTGTCTTGTTTTCATTCTTTTGCTCTTGAGATAGATATTTTTTTTTGGAATTATATCTGGATTTTTTTTGAGTAAATCGCTTGATACATATTCAAAAGCTAAAGTTACACAAAGTGTTTTTGAAAACGTTCCTAACTTTGGAAAAATGGGAGTGTCACTTTTATTGATTCGTTTGGAAGGAAAAAAAGTTTCATAATAAATGCTAGATGTTAAATAACAGGAGAGCTGCTTTCTCAATACAGAAATTCATTACTTCTTTCAGGCACTTTTCCTGTTTTTTTTTCATTCAATTCTTTTATTTTTTTAAATTTCATTTAATTTTTTTAAAAAAATGTTTTAATGTTTGCGAAAATTGCATCTGGAGAATTGAATCTGAAATTTAAAATGTAAAGCATATTACTTAATCCATGCATTTTATTAAGGTCTTAAGCCTATAATTATTCTCATACGTTTTCTTCATACTTACAATTGTGAAATCAAAATTCATATCGGCTTAATCCTTACAGACTGAAAAAAAGTTTTTTTTTTCACCTTATTTACGAAAAAAATATTTGTATTTCTTAAAATTTTATGTTTTATAAAAAAAAATTAGGCTCTACCACCCTAGATTAATTATAAATTTAGATTTAAAAAAAATTAAAACAGAAAAAATTTTAAAAAAAATCATGTAAAACAATAAATGTTCGAAGTGTCATTCATCATTTTACGACATTTTGGAAAAAAAATTTTAGATGTCGAATAAATGTTTAAATTGCTAAGTTAAATTTTTTTCTTCCAATTCAAAATACAATAACATGCCTTTTTGCAGAAATTTTGTTTTGTAACACATATCATTCATTCATCGCCCAAAATGGTGAACAGCCCCGTTCTCGTTATCTTTTTTCCCGAAGGGGGCCATCATAGAAAATGGATACTTTAACATTATTTCTTGTAGTAACATGATTTTCAAACGCTAAAATGGGAGCTTTCCTTAACGTGGTTTATCGAAGCTCTTTCACCAAGGAAAAGGCCACAGTTTGCTTTACACTCGAAGTGTACTTTACACTTCAAGAGCAAAGCTATAATTTTATGTCAATTAATTTTATGCAAAGTGTTTGATGTCTTATCTCTCTCATATTCAAATCTCTTTCATGCGGCACGTTTGCATTGTTTTTTGCAGTGCTCAGAGCTGATTTTTGTGCATCATGCATAGACTACCCATTTTTTGTGATATCCTTAGCATTCCAATGCTTTTTAGAGCTTATGTATTCGCTGAACAGCTTGCGATGAAATAAAATGGGTGTTTCCATTTGAAAATTTCAATTTTCTGCACCTATAACTGTAACCATGAGTGTCACTTAATTTATGTCACCTACCTAATTTATACTTACCGTTCTCGATGTCCTGAGCTCATACTTTGGAATAACTAAATCTGAAAATCTCATCTCGATCAGTTGAACGTTCCTTAGAGGTCCATAAGTGGAATTTTTTTAATGACATTCCTGTATATATTAAAGGATTAAGTAATAGTATAGTAGTAATAGTGAAAAAAGAGTTTCAGAGTTATATATTTATTTATTAAGATTTAGCATATTTTTAGTAAAAATCAGTCAAGCATACATCACTTTTATGTATATTTCAGTAAGTTGAAGAGAAATTTCTGTCAAGGTAACCAAATAAACTACTACTTAAGTTCCTTAGAAAGAAAGAAAAAAATTCTTATGCCTTACTGTAACTATATTTTGAATTTAAGATGTGATGGGACTTACTAAGATGTAAGAAAATATATCACATTATTTATTTTGGTAAATCCGAATGAAATACGAGACAAATCTGAATTCATGCAAATACGTTAAAAATATGTCCATGCTTCTAATATTCAATTTATTCTAAATCATTGCAGCAATACTTGGAAGAAATATTATTCGATGGTTAGGGCTCAAAGAAAATGGAATTTCATTGAAAGAAATGATGAAGGAAGCTATTTCTTATTTAGAGCAAATCTGAATTACTTAGAAAAAAAGAACATGATTAACATTTTAAAACTGTAATTCATTTAATATTCTTTTTAAAGCTTAGTTCATTTGGAAATACATTACTAATTTGATTAAATTTTAACTTAAGAAATATTAGAGGTTAAGTAACTTAAAATATGATAAAAAACATACCTACTCAATGTATTGGTTGGTTAATATGCTTGTTAAATAAGGTGAGTACTGGTCTGTAATAATAGGGATACTGGTTAAGTATCGGCGAGTAATTGAAATTTTTACCTAAATATTTTGTTCAGAATACTTTATACTTTGTTCATAAATTGTATTACTTTTTCCATTTTAAATCTGATCTATCTTCTATATTTCAAGCAATTTTTTTTCAAAAGAACAAATTACCCTTTTGTTTTGTTAAACAGTTTTTCACAAGAACCTCCAATGAGCAGTGCCATATATCCTCTGATGAAGTCCTGTGTTGCATTCATGTTTGTTTTGATCTGTTGCAATTTACTTTTCTTTAAAATTAATTGAAATTCTCTAATATTTTTATAAGTCTGATGTAAGCTATAAAATGATTTAATTTATTTCAACACTATATTTCTAAATATACTTTTTTGACTAGTAAAAATTCAATACTTAAAATGTTCAATGGAAGCATAAGAAAACACAAATTTTTCATATTACTTTCTTGTTTATAACTTATGCTTAGTGAAATGAGCTGAGGTAAAAAAATAATGCCATTTTTAGTAATTTTTTGTCTAATATTCAGACATTCACTCAAAGAGATGCAATTTTTGATGGGTAGGTTGGTGATTTTATTTTTCATTAGTGCAAATCATCTTTAATGCTTGAAATCATATAGTAAAGAGTACTTTCATTCTAACTTGTATTTTTCATGATATCAATTCATTCAATCGAGTATTTTCTCCTCTAAAGTATAGGTAAATGTCTGTATTCGGAAAAATATGATAAAGAAATTATGATATGCGATGCTTTGTAAATCAAGCTGGAAAAGCATTAAGTTGTGTGGTTGTATGCAAAACTAACTGAAAGGAACGTCGTAGTGAGCGAAACTCTCTTGATTAATCCCTAAAGCATTTGAATTCTATTTCCTAAGTGAAAATAATGGTTTTATTGGTGATAATTTAAATATTTATCAGCTTTAATATGAAGAACGGAAAAGAAGTATGAAACATGGTCAACTAAAGGTTGGAAGAAAGTCATTTGGAGTGATTAATCCAAATTCAATTCATTTGGAACTGATAGCTTACATTTTATACATTGTCAAAAAAGCAACAAAGTTGAATCCCGGTACCAACGGCAAGTAGTGGAACACGGAAACGGATCAGTAATGGTCTGGGAAGATTTATATCATAATTGCGTCGATCCCCTCTTACATATACATGAGACGGTGGTTCAATACAGTTATAAAACATTTTAGAAGTACACATGCTACTTTGTGCCAGTTAAAATATGCCTCATGAATACTATGTTTCAGCAGGATAATGATCCTAAGCACACCTCCACAATTTTGACAAGTAAGTTTTTATCTAAGAAGGTTTAAATGTTGATTATCTTTTTTTTTAACTTTGCTATTTTTTTTAAAATTTCTAAATTCATCGGAAAGAAAAGTTAAGGCTCGGATTTATTCTTCAAAGACAGAACTACTTCAGGATCTTCAGTCGAAACGGGCGAAAATGCTTGAGTACACTCTAGAAGGTCTTTCTAATTCCATTCCCAGACTGTGTGCAGCAGCCATTAAAGCAAAAAGATTTGCGACAAAGAATGAAAAACTTGCGATATTTTCCTATTTTAGGATGATAAATTTCAATAAAAGTTTGGAAAGACTGAATCGTCTCAAAACTTTTGATTTCAATTTCTCAAATTTTCATTTTGTGTTAGCTAAATAAAATATTTTCAAGTCTATTTTTAGTTGATAAAAATGTATGATGACTAAAACAACAAATTATCAATTCACAACATTAAAAAAATTTGAGTAAGGAAAAAATACATTAAAAAAAAAAATCGTCTCAAAACTTCTATCCCTAACTGCATCTTTGTGATTGGAAATTAAGGTGGCGAAAGACAGTACGTTTGAGCACTCAAAACATTTCAACATTCCTCACCTTAAGTATTTTTGAAGCTGATGAAGTTTTTTCGATTCACAAGTATATATTTCTTCTTCAGTTTCTTGGAATTTTCTATTTAAAGCTACATATCAAAACGTAAAAATGTAAGTTCCACCCAGAACCGAACTTCATTAAGTTTTGTTTCGACTGCATAATATGGAAACATGAATGATGCCTATAATTTAAAAGAAAAGTAATACTAATAAAGTATATAAAAGCATGGCAAAACTTTTAAACCTTGAACTTGTGTAAATATTTGAGTCTCCCAGCTGAGAAATCTGCATTTGATATACGTATTTGGTAACTGTAGCAGAAGGTACTATGTGCTGTTTCGTGGACTAGTTAGGCTTTTCAAGTATCTGCTAGAGCTAGTTGCTGAGTATTTTCTCAATTTGATTAGAAAATAAAACTTTAAATCCTCTTAATATTGCATTCAAAAACTGAACTAAGGTGGGAAAGTCGCAAAATCTCTTTCTTTTTAAGTTTATATACCATTTTTTCCCAAATAATTATTTTTAAGCTTAAGAAAATAAAAAAGTATACATGTTGTACTTAGTTTTAATTTCCATATTGTACTGAGATAAAGTACATTTCGCTGAGTACTATGTCACCCATATTTTGTAAAAAAACATTAAGTTTTCTGTAAAACTATAACTTGTTGAAGCATTCCACCAAAATATTCATTGGTGTTACATGTATGACTAATTTTATTCATTTCATTTTATAAGATAAACGAATTTTAATATTTTAATAACATGAGCTCGCAAATTTAAACAACTAACAAGTAAAAAAGAAAGGAACTCAAAATGAGTGTTATACAAGGGATGATAGCATCCAATGGTCTAAGGTAAAAATTCGTGTTTTATAAACTTTTCTTGCTTTAAAAAAATTTTTTTCTTGATGAGCATGACAGTGTTTACTCACAAAAAAGTATAATAGACACGCGTATTACAAAATTTTTACAACATTTTTTAAGTTGTATGAATTATAATATTTTGATAGAAAAATAAAAATTCATATTCGACCAAATTAAAACGCTTTATCTTACTTTGAACTAAACTAAGAACTTCCAGTTCAATAATTATTCAGTGATTTGAGCTTTAATTTATTAAAAATACTATTGTGGAAAAATATCTATTACAATATCATTTCTGTATTTGAAACCTCTATATTTTTTAGTATTTAATATAGTCTTAACCAAAAACCTTTTAATATAATCCAATTATACAGCTCACATCACGAAAAGAATAGTTCTCCAAAACAATTCTTCATAATTTTAAATCCAAAAACCGGGATTATAGCTTCATCATCGACAGATTCTTTCTCTTTCCAAAGATTTCACACAAACAACAAAAGAAGAGCCCTGTAAAAGAATAGGTTTTCGGAAACAGGCGGCAATCTAGGTCAACTTTTTTTTTCCCTTTTTTATTAGCTAATAATCAATAGATTCTACGCTCACTCAAAGACGTGTCATAATCCGTAGGTCTTTTTCTTTCTTTATGAAAAGAAGAAAGCTTTTAGAAGAGAACAATTGAGGGATTACTACAATAATGCCACTCAATCCTCTTACAAACACAAATTCTTTTAAATAAATATTTTATATAGGACTTAGTTTTAATTATTGAGAATCACTAATTTAGATCAGTTAAACTGATACATTATTTTTCATTTTAAATGTGCTTCCTCTCAAAAAATCTTAATCCGATTAAAAAACTAAACACACTAAAACGTTAATTTTACTTTAAATCTGTGGTAATACGTCATAAATTAATTTACATTGCATTAAAGGTTTATTCTGACTGGCATCTGTAGACAATAAAACTTAAATTCTTATTTTATAAACTGGAAGTCTAGTTTTACTTTCTGAACCTCCCTTCGTCTTGAAAAAAAGAAAAATTTTGTAAGAGAACAATTGAAGGATTATTTCAATAATGCCAATCAATCATATTAAAAGCACAAGTTATTTAAAATAAATGTTTAAGCTGGACTTAGTTTTAATTACTAAAAGTCGTTATATTGGATCAGTTTTACTGGATTCTCTTTAAATGTGTTTTGCCTGTAAAAAGATATCAATCCAGTTACGGAGCTCAAAATACTGTGCACACGACTCATTAAAACGATGATTTACCAGTGTTTCGTTATAATCTGTTTGCGACAATCAGTTGTGTTAATAGTTTACTTTTATGTAACCTGTTAATAATGAAGTTTAAAATCTAGTTGTTAAAATCAACGTCCTATTCTCTTTATGAAAAGGAAAGAGCCTTTAAAATAGAATAAATGTATGGGTTACTGTAATAATGTCATTCAATCCTCTAACAACCACATTTTTAAATACTTATTTTGCATGGGATTTAGTTTGATTGAATGAGAATCACTAATTTAGAACAGTTATATGTTATTTGCTGAATAAACCCTTTGTCTTTTTAGATCCTTCATCCTGTTTTCTCTCCTCTTAGTCAGGATGTACCAATTCTTCACTCTCAGTATCTTGAAATCTTCATCAATGTAGTCAACCCACCTTAGTCTGGATCTGCTTTTGGTTCGGGTACCAATCCTTTAAAATTAAAGATATTGTTTGTTAAGGGGGATGGCTTATTTGGCATGTGAGTCCGGAAGATTTGATACAATTTATTTAAATATGATTGATAGATTGGTTTTAACTATAAATCTCTTTTGGAATTATTATGATTGATTTTACATTTTATAAATCTCATTGGGGATGCTGAGCTATTTGTTCTTGCACGGGCACATTTTGCATTCATTTATACACTTCATATTTTTTACTTTCCTACGTGGTTTACAATACTTGATTTATTGTTTAAAATTTACACGTCATCGATATTGTGATATTTTCTAATGTGCATCAATCCTTGTTAGTTTTAATTTTATTTTCCTGTAATTTCATAATGTGCGATGGTTCTAACCCTTATCTGGTTAGGTCGGTCACTATTAATCTTAATGTAGTTGATAGTATAGGCCTCTCTACACAGATATCAGATAAGCTAATGTGTTTCTGTTTTCTTTAAAATTATTTTGTTTCAAAAAATTCTTACCACTGAACTTTTACTTATTAAAATGATGATTTTCACTTAAAGAATGCTCTTACTCCATGAATGAATTTACACAGCAATAAAGGTTTTTTGTAATCTGTTTACAATAAAACTGTCTAAGTGTGTGTGTTTTAAGTTTAAGTGTGTTTTACTAAGTGTGTAACTGTATATGTCTTAAGTTTTATTGTGATCTATTAGCTATAAAATTTAAAACACATACTGCCAACGAAATTATAAATGATTTACATTATTAGACCATGTGATATCATTATTAGAACTATATATTTCCTAATTTAAATTTCCCTTCTTTTCATAAACTTAACCTTTTTCAAACATGCTTGGTCCCTCATTAAATAAATAAATAAGCTTATTAATTTCAATACAATTTTATAATAGCGAATGCAAATATTTCGATTCTTAATAAATGCTACGGCTAACTTTTTTTTATTTCAATGCAGGTTAATAAATATTTAATATTCAATGTCACACCATTTGAGTATCAAAATAAATTTTTAATTACCTTTTTTCAATCATATTAAACATTAGCATATATATTATTAGGTTTACTTAAATTCCCAACGAACTTTTTGGTCTAAATTTTCAGTCGAATAATTTAAATATTAACATAACATATCGTGGGATTGGCTGAATTAACTTAACTTTGGATGTTTCGATAGAACTCCTCCAATATACCTCCCCTGTACGGAAAAGCGTTGATCTAATACTCACTTTTGATTTAACTTTTGATTCATTAGCTCGAGGGGGGGGATTCATTGCCCATGGCCTTCATGCTATACAAAGTTATGATTTTACTTCAAATGTCATCAGGATAACAATAGTCTTTTTATTTTGCATCTTAAAGTCTGCAACGAAATAAAAGTTATATTATATGATCCTATTTTTAACATCTACTTCAATTAGTCATTTACACCGACTGACACATGTCTTCCATTATAGACAATGAGATAAATATTAGACAGTTTAAATCTAAATCCATTTAAAATCAAAAATCAAACTAAAAATGAAGTTTTAAAATCTGAATTTTTTTTTTTTTTTTTTGTCTTGAAAAGAAGAAAGCTTTCAAAAGAGAACTGAGTAATTATTGCGTTGATGCCACTCAATCAACTTGCAAACACAAATTCCTTTAATTATTTCTTAATAGTGGACCTCTATTTAGGACAGGTAACACTCTCACATAACTACATGGTTTAATTTTTTTTATTTCAACTTAAGACTTCACTCGTCAAAACGCTAGTTTCTTTTTAAATTGGTGATATTACGTCATGAATGGATTTATTTGGCATTAAAAATTCAAGGCGCTGTATACCTGCTGGCAATACAACCTAAAAGTCTCAGAAGCGCTTCTTATATATTTCCATGCAATAACAACGCTTGTATGTGACAGCACAATAATTCTGTCACATTTTCACAGTTAAAGACGCAGAGATATCATTTTAAAAGATTAATGTGAGATTCACAGTAGTGGCGTATAATCTACGAAGCTTTAGATCGATGGGTACCAGCTAGTCTGAAAGGTAAAGATGGCTTGAGTGTGATGCTAGCCACATTGAGCAAAAATAATGTTCTAGGATTTTTGACCCGAGTGTTATGAATCATAGCTTCAAGAAAGTGAACCAATTTATTCCGAGGGGTATTTTATGTAACTATTTAGACAAAATGCCCAAATAACTTTTGATTATCAAGGCAGTCATGGAGAGTACTGAAAAATGTTTCTTCTTGCAAGATAAAGCTTAGCTACATGTTGTACGATTTAACTTGAAAAAAAAAGCAGGAATTGAACTGGAGAATTCTTTGTAACTCACTAAACTCTCTAGACTATTCACAAGAATCTTTATCAAGAAATTATTGTCCATATTTTGAAATATTTATTAAATTAACTTCTCAAATTTGATTTTGAATCTGCTATCTTTAGGACATCGATTGTTTCAGCTACCAATAAATTTAAAGCCTTGTTAAAATGACGTATTTTAATTGTTTACACATATCTTATAGGTGCATTATATTTAAAATTTGCACTTAATGAAGTGGTAATTATATTATTTACCATATTTCAAACCATAACTATTTAAGGTAACTTTTTAATGTTCACAACTTAGCCAGGCAACTAAAGGTCATAAAAATTGATAAAGTATCAAAACAAAAATTATTATCTTTACATTAGTATTCAAAATAGTAGCATTTACTTCCTACTCAAGAAAAATGCCAACCAAAATAAATATTTGCAAGGTCTTAGAGTCAATTTACCAAAAATTGTTATATTTCTCTAACGCAAAAGAGATCCGATATTGGATGTTGTGTCGAGTGAATTAAATATTATTTATGGGCTCGATTAGTTTTCAGTTCCTATTACCAAAGTTCTCCATCAACATCTGAAGGCGTCGAAATGGGAAGTTGCCTTCTCAAAGCATAAATTACCAACTCTGAATATGATCTGAGTGGTAAATAGGACAACCGCTGTTTTTCATCATTCAGTGGTATAAAAATATTTTAACTACACAAAAATGTTCTTAAGATTTCGGCAGAGAATGCTATAGAGGATATAAGAAGTAATAAATACTTGATACCATAGATTTAAAAACTGAATAAAAATGTATGATTCGCGTCGATTATGTTTTATCAAATGAAGTTTGAAAACAAAATAAAAATACGAAGAGAATTTGTCTACAAAACTGATGCTTTCTTTATTATTTAATAATGTATGGTACATGGTTTTATAAAATAAATACTATTCAATTTCATAACAATTAATTGCACAGGACAATTGTAAGCGAATTGAAAACACGATCTGGACTCAAATAGAGGGAGTTAGAAAGCTATAATAAATCCCTATGAGCCGTGGTGGCTCAGGAGATAGAGCGTTCGCCTTCCAATGCGGTGAGCTGGGTTCGAACCCCTGTGATGGTTGATCAATTCGAATATTACACCCAACTCGCACCAACCACAGTGCTGATGTGAATTATACTTAGTGGTAGACGGATCATGCGTTAAAGTCCCTTTGCCGTCAGGCTAACCAACGGAGATTTTCGCCGTTTTCCTCTCCATATAACGCAAATGCAGGTTAGTCCCATCAAGAAGTCCTACACGAAGGTAAATTTCTCCCAATACTTCATCCAAGAGTCTTCTTGTCTTCTGGATTGGGTTCAAAATTAAAAGGCTACGGAATTGAACATTGGTTGTCGTAAACCCAAAAATTGGGTTTACTGTTCAACGACGATTATGAAATTAAAGTTTTGTGCTCCAATTCAGAGTGAAAAGGGAATATGCATGTATGTTCATAAAAATAATTTAAGCATCTGAAAACTTTTTTCTGCAGAATACAATTTTCTCTCTCTTATGATTTACGGATAATACTTTCAGCTAAGTTAGACTACCTAGTATCTTAACTGTTACAAATATACGATGCATATTTTGACGTTATGCAGAAATTTTGCAGATAAGTGTCATTTTGTTAGATTAATGTATGTATATATATATATATATATATATATATATATATATATATATATATATATATATATATATATATATATATATATATATATATATATATATATCTTCTCTTCTGCAAATTTTCTTTATTTATACAATCGCATTTTGGGGTACGGATGACTGTTTTAAGGTATTGTAACTTGTACTTCTAAATTTCACTTAAAAATAAAGACGAGTAAAGTTTTTAATGTATCTCAAATGCTGTCAGATGAGCACAAATGCATGAACATTGAGATGTAAATAATATTAAATCACATTGAATTATTGTGCGAATTTCTGATATTTCAATAAATACAAGAAAAAAAGGTACAAGAAAATAATTTGCTTACTCATAAGCGAATGTTGTGAAGAATTTTTGTGTTACAAAGAAAAATGAAATAATAGGTGAATATACGACTTTGGATCATTCCAGCAGTTTAGAATACCAAACACAGTTTAAGTTCCTAAAATTTAGCAGATAAGTGTCATTTTGTTCAATTACTATATATATATATATATATATATATATATATATATATATATATATCTATATATATATATATATATATATATATATATATATATATATATATATATATTCTCTTTTGCAAATTTTCTTTACTTATACTGTCACATTTTGGTGTACGGACGATTGTTTCAAGGTATTGTCACTTGTTATTAAATTTTTTCTTGTTATACAAAATGGAATTTCTGAAAATGTGGAAAACCATTCACCCTAAAGAGCTTCCTTTCAAAATTTACGAAAACACTTAAATTACTTGAAACATTTTACAATGTTAAAATATTCAAATAGGGCTTCCTTTGTTAGTAAACCAAATAAAATTCAATACAAATTATGAAGAAAAAAAATAAATTTCCTCCATGCATGCGTAGTATAAAATAACTACTTTAAATTCTCATATTTTGAGTAATTTCGAACAATTTTTGGATTTAACAATTTCAAATGATTTTTCAATTTTGTTATTAATTAATAATCGCTGCAGAAAATTTTATTTAACATTTTTTAATATCTGCAAAAAAGCAACAAGTCGAAAAAATCATTTTTCTAATAAAAATGTCCGATCTCCATAAATATTAAACTGTGTGAAGATACTATGTTGGACTATATGAATATATTTTTATCCTTTCATGGCTATCATGATCCGAAGATGCACGTTTAATAAATTTGGAATCAAATAGAGGGGGAGGATACAATATTATCTGCATTTATGTTAAATCTATTCCAAACATTTTCATTTTTCTACTTTTACGATAAAAGGGATTCCTTTTTATAATCACTCACGAACATAAATATTTCATAGAGCTAATTTTTTTCTCTTCTTTCAATAACACAATTTCTCGAATCTTTTTAGTGCATAATATCACTTTGGGACAAATGAAATAAAACCTCGTTTGTGGAAAGATCTCCCGTAACTTTCTAACAAAAACACATTTTGCGAAAATCCTCTTAAATGTTTTCGATTTCCTATTTTTCTCACAAAACACTTCACAAATATTTGGCCACAGTCATATACACTTTTTCTATACTTTCTTTTTTTCAAAAACGCAACCACATAAATCGGAAAAAGTTGACCTTTTTTCGTTTTTCGCGTTGCCAGTTTTAGTAGATTTTATTTTTTTAATGCAATAAAATAATCAAATTTTTTTATGCACATTGCTTAGTAGGGATTTTAATATTTAATCACAAATGAATTATGTGGCTATCATAAATCTATATTGTTGTCCCTTTACTCAATCAAAGATTTGACAGGCTTTCTTCCTTTGAAACCAGCTCCAGTCAGCGTCTTAATTCTATTTTTAGGGTCAAACATTTTTTATTTCTCCTTTTCTTGATTTGAATGGGCAGTTCATAATATTCACTTCAATGACATCCAAAACACGGGAAAAAGTTAAATTATTCTATTTACACGTTTTATTCACGTTTTACTTTCAAAAATTTACTTTCGTTTCGTTCATGGGCTGAAATCTAACGTCTGCGTGATCATACATGTCTTGGTTCATTCATTGTCTGGCACGCTGAAAGCCAGGCAGTGTGGAAAGCCTATGCTGTTAATTAATACCAGTTAAAATAATACAAGAGAAACAAGCTTCACAAACACGATGTGATTCACTTTTTACGTGAGGGACTTTTAACAGAAAAGTCTTGCAAGTCTTCCTTATCATGTGTGTTACATGGTTAATTTAGCAATTATTATATGCCAGTACAATACGTTAGTGCTTTAGTTAGATTTTCAACGGGATTTCTTAGCTTTTCAGGGAAAAAAATTATTCTGATAACTACTGCATTATTTAAACTATTTTAGGGGAGAATGTAAATTAATGATTGTGTGAACAAAATTAAGAAAGATAATACGAATTAAAAAAGAGAATTTAAAAGACGATGGAATGATAGAAAGAATGTAAAAATATTTGTTGTTAAAGCTTTGTGAATTGCGCATATACACACACAGATATATATATATATATATATATATATATATATATATATATATATATATATATATATATATATATATATATATATATATATATATATATATATATATATATATATATATATATATATATGATCATTTTTGCAAGCTATTTGTAAGTACACGACATATTTCACTTTATATGCTATTTTTCATGAATTATTTTGAATTTTTCTCTCTTGATTTTTTGAGATATTTTCACTTTCTTAAATGATGTTAGCAAATCTTTTTCACGGCTTAGAGATCCTGATACTACGGTAAAGATAAGTTTTGCTTTGGCTATATTAATATAATATTGGAAAGCATTACTTTTGCTGGTATAATTATGTGAGCTGATGACGATATTATATATTATTGTTTATATTTTTTTTAATCTTTAATGAATTAAATTTTAAATTATATTTGAAATCCCTTTATTAAAAATCCTTTTTTTCCTTCGCATTTTTGTCTTACGAACAGGAGTGGGCAAAAAGATATCCCAAATGATGAGCAGAAAGATTTCTTGTTACAGACTATCTTAAACCAGATCAATTACATCAATTTCGAAACAATATTAAAAAAGTTATTAGAATTTGTTCTAGAGGCTGAAAAAAAAAACTTTAGACAAGATTTTTCTTTACTAATTTATGAAAAATGGTCGGAAAAATCTTGCATTTAACCTGATAGCTTATTCAGGAAATTTAAGGAAAACTGGAATTTGACTTTTACAAAATATATATATATATATATATATATATATATATATATATATATATATATATATATATATATATATATATATATATATATATATATATATATATATATATATATATATATATATATATATATTGTTACATATCAGAGAAATTAATGTTTGGTGGAATACACTTTCGCGTCAATAACAGCCTGACATCTTCGAGGCATAGATTCCAATAGGAACTATGTAAACTAGATGACCAGACAAATTTTACTTATAAAGTGTTAAATAAAGTATGCAAAAGATCTGCGTAAGTAAACCTTGTTTCAGAGATGGTCATGAAAGTAAACCTTGTTCTTTTAATCTTTTATTCCATACAATGCAGCAGCAACTTTTTTATATAAAAGAAAAAAAAAGTATCTCACAACCTTGCTAGAAAAAGCTTTATAAAAGGAGGATACAGAAGATAAGAATTTCCAAAACTAGTTTGGAATCTGAGGCGCAGCGAAATATCAGCTGTGAGGAGGATTTTTGAATTTTTGAATGTAATTTTTTTTAATGCGTTACTGTGATATTCACAGTGATGCACGGTCTTATTCTACATTAAAAATATTTTATTTATTTATTTATTTTAATTTTTGTAGTTAGAGAACACAAAGCTTAGTTCAATGTTCATTTTCCTCAATTGAAAGCAATAAACCCTTAAAAAATGCGATAGCAAAAGCAAAACCATTTTTTTAAGTCTTAAACCTATCAAACACGACAGATCGGTAAATTTGTGGCACGTAATCGTCAGTAATGATAACTGTCGCTTGCTGCTATGATATTGGATATGTCATACTCGGTTCATTTAACCAGTTTCAAGTGGAACCGAAAATATTAGGTTGGAATTCATAATTCATGCTCATAAAGTTAACTTCATTTATGCTGATTAATTATTTCTAACTATAAATTAAATTAGAAAATCAGACGCAAATAAAGTACTCTCTCTGAATACACATAAATTGCTTTTGACGGATTTTTGACTATAAGAATATGGATGGTAGCTGCTATCTAAAAACTAAGCAGTTGAAAATGTGGTACCCTTAATGTTAGCATATCTTATTGCGTTATATATCGGAATCTTTTGAAGAGAACTCTTTGTACTTAATTAGATCATTTATTTTTGCAACTATAACTTTATGATTTAATAATTGTAATGTGTATTAGTTTTTTTTTAATTTAAAATTTAGAATTATAAAAACTCAAAATTTGAAAAAAAATGTTAAAACTGTTCTTGAGATTTGAAATTTCTTTGTTAAAAAAACTTATTGATTTAGATATAATTCCGCCAATATCATTAAAATTTTGTATTTTGGCATTTAAATTACATAGTTTAAAATGACAAAATTTGTTAATATCTTGCACATTTTTTTTCCGATTATTGTAAAATTATCGTAAATTATGCTTTGAATGGAATTTATTCTTATTCCTGCTATCTTATTATCAAATTATTCTTTGGATAAACGTAAATTGTATGCAATTTTTTTTATTCGCTTCCTGCTATCATACGACAGTTCCGGAGATATTCAGAAAAAATTCTGCGATAGCGAAATCCGCAAATTGTGATATCGATACTAGGGGTTAAAACTATCGACCACTGCCAGATTTAACCATCGAGACCATACCTCCTAGATTGCGGTTACCCCATACTTAAAGAATCAAAAATTCAAATCCATCACCAAATGGTATGTTTAAGTAGAGAAAACACGTTTTTATTCTTATGTGCACATTTCACACCTGAAAATCTCTTGCTACTTAAAAACTATAAAAATAGTATTTTTTTTCTTCTTCTTTACTTAATTAGATCGTTGGCCCACCTAATATGGTGCCCCTGTAAGAGAAGTTAAAAAAATCGCCCTGTAGATGCCTAAATTGATGGATGTTAACACAGGCGGACATTAGAAGAAAAAAAAACTTTATTAGATCATTGGTGCTTTCCTAAAAATACCTCATTAACTGCTACGGATATTTTTTTTCTCTTGTTTTATACGAAACTATGAACATATATGTTCTAAAACATTTCGCAATGTTTTCAATTGCTTATAAAATGCACAGACTGATATCAAAAGATTAAATATCTCATTGATTTTAATAATATTTAAGAGTCGTACTACATTTGTTAAAAAGAATGTTATAAAAGAATGTTTATCTAATATTATATATAATAGTTCTGAGACTATAAATTATATACATGTCGAAAGTAACGAAAGATTTATTTTTTGCTATTACTTATTATGATCATTATTATTTAGAATTCCATTGAATATTTCCAGTAACATTAAAATAATAAATTTCATGTACACAAGAAAACTGAGAGTAACAAATAGGCAAAAATACATAAAGAACTTTTCGATTCCCCCCCCACCCCGAACTAGTATGGAGAAAGTAAAACCTTCTTGCTCAAAGGTCACACAAAGATAACAATGAATCCAACTCTGCGAGGCAACCATGACGACAATATGGTTCCTATCGTGGTTGGTATTTAGCTACTCTTATAACATCGTACTAGAGATGCACAGAGGTTATTGGCGTCGATCTGGGAAACATCTTTGAGAATGATCCAAAGATATTCCAGCACAATTTTAATGCTCTGCGGAGGGGATGGTTCCTTCTCTTTGGTAACTCGCGCGAAGTTGTGAACTTTACTGTAAGGTGACTTAACGAGGACGATACTGCTCACCCTTCATCCTTACACAGGCTTATACAAGGCATTTACCCACCAGCTTACTTACTACATCCAGTGATGCTTGACTTCCGTGCTCTATGGGAAACCGTATGTTTACGATTAGTTCACTGCGGGACTAAAGGTAAATAAAAAACCAAAAGAAAAAAAACCCGAAGAAGTAAATAGCTTTGAATTCCCTTTCTTTTTACTGATATCTTTTTCAACCATTATATAGGCAAGATTTTTAAGTAAAACTTGAGGGAAAAAATGGTTTCTAAATCCATTTCCTTAAGATCACGATATTCATTATATTCCATTGCAAACTAACTTTGTTATAAAATTTTATATTTTGAAAACCCAAGATCACAGCCTACAAATATGATACCAACTTTCATGATTAAATTTTTTTTGCATATATTTGTTTTTAGGTAAAGTAGAAGACAAATTTTAGATTAACTTAATGCGAAATACATGTTTTTTTTTGTAGCAAAGGCAGTTCCTATTAACATACAAAAAAAGTCAATTTTGATTTTTCCAACGTATCAAGCTTTTAATTTTTCATGCAAATTATAGCTCATGTAAACTTTACAGAATTTCCAAAAGCTGTAATAGTTGTAGCTTTATAAAATATAATTAATTTGAAATAATAAAATTGACTAATAAAACGAATGAATGAAATGCGTCTTTGCGTTTTATAGTGTTAATCAAGTGCGACCCGGGGTCGAATCTCGGATGAGACATTGATGGTCTTTCCTCATCCTTTCCCATCTAATATGGTGCCCCTGAAAGTGTGGTCAACAAATCTAATTTTCTGATACCCGAATGATGAATGCCTATGTTGGTATTAGAAAAGAAACTATTAAAAAATTAAGGACCTCATTTTAAAACATTTTTTAAACCTTGATTTGAAAGAGATTGTTAAACTTTGATTTAAAAATGTTAATTTATCCTCGGTTTAAGAACGATTTTCTATTCTTGATTTGCAAAGGAAGATTCATTCTGATTTCAAACGTTTTTTCCAGCCTTGTTTCTTAGAGGTAGATTAAATCTCGATATAAAAAGGTTGTACTTGCAAACTTTACGCGAACCTCAATGGGCATAAAGTAGCGCAGTTAAATTTAGCATTGCTTCAGGGTTTATTTGCTAATCATTCAGTAAACTTTGTTGGGGTTTTGTGGAGAAGTTTGCTATTGCTATTAAAATCAACCTTGCACTGCTATCTGAATAGTTTGTAAGCCTTTTGAATTCACTAAAATTTTTGAATTTTCCGATCAATAAACGTCTTTTATTTTTTAATTATTTAATTCTGAACTCAATAAAATTAAAAGCATAAACATTTTTAAGCACACAGCTTTCACCTTATAAAACAATTGACTTTTCTTTGTTACTTTTCTTAACTACTTGCAATATCATATTTTCCTAAAAGTATGCCTCACAGACATAGATTGAAGTTCAAAAAACTAGAAAAATTTTCCAATTAAGTTTTGTGTTCTGTTTGATCAATATAATAAAACAACGTAATATTATTCTTATCTGGGAATATTTTTCATTTTCTAATAACTTCGACTATTATTAACAGCCGAGACGATGAAATTCGATTTTTGTAATAGAGAGATATACAATTCCTTATCGGCTTCGATAAATAAATAAAATAAAGAGCAAATTTAAAGAGAAAAGTAGGTTTAAAGCTCGTCAGCATCATTTAAGCTCTTTGAATGATATGCTGGGCGTGAATCACAAATTGTTATGAGACTCCGGAAAAAGTAACCAGTTGCGCTGTTATCAGAAATTTTCTCTTAACTGTTACTAAATGATGAAAGTAATGAGGTAGTTGAACATTTTAAGAGCAAAATAACGATATTTAAAGGGAGAAATAACCGTCATAAAATACGGCTGGAATGTTCTCAAACCATGTGAACGTTGATTAGCATTCGGTAAAAGTTTTCACCGTTTGATAGTCGAAGATCATTTTTTAAAATACATTTCTTTCTGCATCAAAAGATTTGAAATTATACGAATAATGGCAATGAAATATCGCATTCATAAATAAAGCTTCGCTATAAAGATTGATATTAATTTCTTGAAATAGAGAAAGATATACGGAAAGAAAACACCATTATATATCTTTCACGTTTATTCTTGCATCGTAAAACATGCAGCAAACATCTTTAAATTGGTACTAAAATGCTATTCTGGCTATAATTTTATTCATTCATAACTATAATTATCTCTTCTGTTAGAAGGAAATTATTCATTTGGTATTTAATTTTCAATAATACTCGATATGGTTTAGGATGATAAAATGAAGATACATTAATTTTATTTCCAAGATTTGAAAGAAAACAAATTAAATCGGTTTAAAAAGCAATAAAATGTTTTTCTTTGTTTGAAAAGTTGATTGAATGATTATGTATCATGAAAGGTAGTAAATATTTAGTGAGGAATAGCGCAATTACGCAATCAATATTCTACTTCATAACTGCATTTATTTCGCATTTCTTAGCTTCATATTACTGCTAATATACATATTAATTATTTTCTACCAAATAATCCACATCATTGGTCAGAATTAGGAGATTAGGAGGAAGGTATTTTTAGCTACATAAAGTGAATCGATAGTTAAAAAATTAGCTGTCTCCAACTGCAAAAAATGAAACATTAGTAGCAAAAAACCTTCTTTCAGTTGTATGAAATGAAGCAACAGTTCCAAAATTAACTGTTTCCGGCTATGTGAAGTGAAGCACTAGTTCCAAAGGTTTTGAATGCTCCCCAGAGCGTCCCAGACGTGCTCTATAGGGTTGAGGTCTGGAGATCTGGCTGGTCAATCCATCCATTGAATGTCCTCACTTTAAGGAAATTCATCGACCAGAAGAGCTCTATGTGGTCTCGTGTCATCGTCCATTATAATGAACTCAGGGCCAACTGCACCCCTGAAAAAGTGAACATAGGGCTCCAAGACCTCTTCCCTATTTCTCACACCAGTCACAGTGCCTCTTTCAAACACATGGAGAGGTGTGCTGCCATCCACCACGATGCCTGTCTTGACCCTTAAGCCTGCTCCGTCATAATTTTCGATTTCGTGAATATTGGAGGGTAGGCAGCTGGTCCCTGGCTCTCTCCATATGAACGTACGGCCAGAATCGGTGTTTAGGTTGAACCGGGACTCATCTGTAAAGAGAAAGGTCCCCCATTGATCCATGCTCCAATTTCTATGCACTCTGCACCATGCAGAACAGACTCTCCTGTTAGTAGAAATGAACGGGACTAAAACAGCAGGTCTTCTTGCGAACAACCGTCTCTCATGAAATCGTTTGGAAACAGTCACCCTTGATACACGAGATCCTGTGGCTGCATACAAGTCACGAGAGAGCTGAGAAGCTATGGCCTTTCTGTTACGCCTCGTTGTAATGTACAATTGGTGATCTCCTCTGGCCGTGG
This sequence comes from Parasteatoda tepidariorum, assembly GCF_982258835.1. NCBI lineage: Eukaryota > Metazoa > Arthropoda > Arachnida > Araneae > Theridiidae > Parasteatoda > Parasteatoda tepidariorum. Next base: position 52,646,929 of record NC_141766.1, read on the forward strand.
TGGCTCTTGGACTTGATACATCCAGTATCTTGATACATCCAGTATCCTGGAACTGTTTCCATAAGTTACACACGACGTTGGGCGCTAAATTGAACTCTCCGCAAATCTTGACCTGAGATTGGCCTGTTTCTAGCCTCCCCCCAATTTGCCACCTTAACTTGCACTTAACATTTAACTTGCGCGCACTAATAAGACCTGTTTCTCTACTCGCTCCACCTACATATACGTGTACACTTACGTATTTGATGCACAAGATTTGCATTTTAGTCTATAAGCACTGGTTTTAAATCAGTTCAGTTCTTTTCCATAAAATTCAATAAAATAGGCGAATTCTCTCAATTAATTTCACCAGTGTAGTTATTACTTCCTGACACTTTTCATGAACGACGATTCTGTTGTTAATCTTCTTCGTTTTCTGCTTTCAGGCATTTTTTAGTTTGTAACGGATGAAAATCTAAACTAATACTTCTTTTTTCGCATTCGTATTAATATGAAAACATCATTATTTAATTTAAATTTAATTGCATTTATGAAAAATAGCATTCAATTTCTTCGTAGTTGTACGTTTGGGTACTCTCAAGTGTTTGTATTGTGTTCATCATACAAAAACTAATTATAGATATATTTTTGTTCAATATTTTCTTCCCACATAGATAAAAATGCCAATACGAGAGACTGCTATGAAAAGCAAAGAGATCGGTGTACATTACTTCTTGAGTTTTGTTTAATTGTTTGATAGTCATATTTTTTTCATTATTTAGAGGAATTATATTTTCATAGAAAAACATACATTTTTTGTCTACTTTTCCAAAATATTTATTTTTTTACAATTAAGGATAGCCATCCTGAAATCACAATATTATATTTTCCAAAATGCAATAAAATAATTTATATTTCATCAATATAGTAATATAATTTTTATTTCATGATCGTATAATTAAGTTGCAATTTCTTTAAATCTATATTTATTTTGTAGTTTTGTTACAACAAATAATATGTGTACTATTTATTATACTTGTTCCATAACTCATGATTCTTAAAACGATAAATGAATCCATATACGACGTTAGAAAAATAACAATTTATACAATTTATTTTAGTTACTTCCAATGCAATTTTTTGGTCTGATATTTTTCTTTCTTTCGTTTAGTTCCCAGAGGGAATAAATCAATGAAAGAGATATTATTTGATGCTCCCTTGGTACTTGTCGCTTAAGACAATTGCTCCAAATCGTTTGTTGTTAAAGATGAAATAGGAAATAATTTTGGAACTTGATATAGAAAATGCTTTTATAATTTAATCTGATTTTTTTTTAAACTACAACTAAAGTTAATTCTATAATTTTAATAATTTATAGTTTACCACTGAAAAGATTTGTGTAAATAAAAACTAAATACATTTTTAGCGTATTGAATATTTCTATTGATAATTATTTATTTTTTTACATAATGCCGTATTTTTTTAAGAAAATGCACAGATTCTGAATTAATTTCTGAATTGTGTGCTTAATAAAAGCTAAAGAATTTAGTTTTGTGTGATGATAGTTAATTTAAATTTAAATTTAAAGAGTAAGGAAAAAAAAATCAAATACATAAAGCAAATAAATCCGGAATATGAAAAAAATAATCGCAGATATAATCATGATAATAAGTACCGTAAACTACTGCGACCAAAGATGTACCTCACTACTTTTTTCACTACTATTTATTGAATCAATGTAATTAAATAAGTATTACTGTATATTATACTGAGAAAAGGGATTTTACGGATGCTATACACTCTGGTTGTTAGAATTTTTACCGGTATTCAATCGGGAATTTTTTACAGTGTATGATTGATAGCACAAATATCATAAGATCACACTACTATGAGCCAAAAACTCTCTATAATGTGCATTTTTAGAGTATATATATATATATATATATATATATATATATATATATATATATATATATATATATATATATATATATATATATATATATATATATATAAGAGAATGGGACGGTGCAGGAAGCTTGTTAGTAGAATGAAGATTATGAGAGTTCTCACAGATACTAAAACTAAAACATAAGATAAAATTTCTTTCCTTAATCTGACCACATGCCTTGTTTGATATAATAGCAGTGCGTCTGCAGCTGAAGACATTGAAAACAAATTTTCCAAATGCTGAGGAGCGATTGGTTTATCCAATAAATTATATATATATATATATATATATATATATATATATATATATATATATATATATATATATATATATATATATATATATATATATATATATATATATATATATATATATATATATATATATGTATATATATATATATATATAATTTATTGGATATTATATATATTTCTTAACGTAAATATTTTAAGATAAAATAGAATAAGTCATTACCTCATAAATCTTTCTTTTCTCATTAAATCTTTTAAAACTTTGCAAGATATCAGTTTTTAGAGCAGTTCTTTTATACTGCGCATGACCAGAAAAAAATTTAAAAATGTTTATTCATTTTGTGGTGAAACATATTTGGCAAATAATGAAAAAAACTTGATTTGATTATCTTAAAAATTTAAAAAAGTTTCAAGCAGTTTTCCAATTAGTTTTTGTACTTTATTTTTACTTTGTATAGTTTTGTACTTAATATATACTTACATATATATATGCACTCTAAACAATAAGCAAAGAAATATATTAAAATATAAATTCAATTTTCAAAATGACTTTCCTTACAGTAATTGCTATAGAGACAAAAATTTGAAATACTTTCCATAAATGATGTGAAAACGTTTCTTGACTCTTAATATTCATTAGAGAATTTTTCTTCCCTTTTTAGATGATAGCATTTGTCGAGAGAAAGCACCCTGCTGATTAAGATGTTTTTCTTCATCTTCTAAGCATCATAATGAGTATGACCCTTCCTTTAGAACCAAATATTTCTTCCTTATTTCTCGTCTGATTCCTGCTTTTCTTAAAAAAAATACATAAACAAAATTACGTTAGTTGTTGAAGCTTTGGAATAGCAGTTATTTTGGCGCAAATCCAAAGTGTTTTAATATTTGGATGATTCAGCTGGTAATTTTTTTCCCTTTGGAGAAACATATTTAAAATTTTGCAGCTTCAAATTTAAAATGAGACTTCTTTCAGGAAAATAAAATATGTTTATCGATTTCTAAAAAACCGAATACATTTATTTTAGTTAGGTGTCTGCTTTTGTTTATACTCTTTTTTTGCGGTTTGTAAATATTTAACAGCATTTTTCTATGTTGTCCGAAGTAACTGCCAGTAATATAACTTTCGAAAGTTTTTTCATATTATGGGGTTCTTTAATTATATTAAAACGTCAAGTCTATCTAACATAAATTTTATTTATGATATCAAAATAGATTTAATGTCCTTCAAATATATTTCAGTTTCTTTAAGCTCGCAAAATTGTTTCTCTGATGTATTGTTCTTTATATATCATTTTCCTGTATATTTGAAAGATATCTGGGATTTTTCTTTTAAATTTATCATTTTTTTTGGAAATTCGGACATTTAACCTTTTTTGTATTGGGTTGGGAACTAAGTTTCTATGTTTTTTATTTGCATTTTTTTTCAAATTTAATATTTCCCATATCATTAACCGTCTACGCGTCAATGGTCAAGAATTGAATACGGAATTTGAACATGCAATTAAACTCCAAATAATATTATTTTCCATGTGTTTAAAATTTATATTGTAAAATGGATTTTGCTTTAACTTTGTTAGCAGTTTTTGCCATAATTTTCAAAATCATTTAATTTTTTTATACACTTTAAAAATTTCTTTTAATTTGTTACTTTTCTCCTGTATGTAATATAATTTACCAAAATTGTTTTTTTAAAGAACGACTTCAATATTTACACATTCTTAGAAGGATAATAGGAAGGATAATCTGTTAGAAATCAAGTTAAAATTTTTATTTCAAAAGTTCAAAGTCAAAATATTAGTTCAAAACTAACTGTTAAATTTTTTGAACATTAGCATATTAAGAATTCTATTTTTAGATTCAATATCACTCGTTGAGTTATGTTGTGTGGATGCCATTCAATTGCTATGATGACGGTTATTCATGAAAAACAAAAGTTTTATTGAATTCGCAGTTGGCTTATCAATGGGCAGAGCTAATCGCTATCACTAATGCGAAGTATGCTTTCAATCATAATCACTTCTTACATACTTACTTCTTTCAATATACATACTTCTTTCTTTTATTGACTGTTGTAACTGCTGAAAAGGAAATTCTTTCTGGTAAGGTCATGGCTTTCAATGGGGGTTTATTCTTTTTCAAGCGTAACTTGTCAGTGATCGAGTTGAAATTTAGCATCAAAGGGTTTTTAAATGTAATCCTAACAACCGCACGACGGACTATTTGTAACGAGGTTGGAACTATTCCTTAAGTATGGTCAGAAGACATGCCATCACAATTTTGAACCTCTGTGGAGGGGGTAGCTTTTCCGCTTTGGTTACCGGAGGAACTGCTTGCGAAGTTGGGCGCTTTAATAGTTGAACAATTTATGGAGAACCGATACTGTACACCCACCGTCCCTACGTAGGCTGATCAAAGTACACACCCACCCGTTTACTGACTGCAGTCAGTAATAATTGAATTTCGTGTTCTATGGAGAACCGTGTCCTTTCAATCAGTTTATTTAAGAAAAAGAAGAAAAAAAAGAAAAAGAAAACGGATTTCGTTCTGAAGAATGATTTTTTTTTTAACGAAAAGTTCAGACAAAAAGTAATTTGAAAAGATTTGTTAAGACTTTTTATAGTACATTCTCCTTCCAAAAATGTGTATTATCATTTAGGAAATTTTAAAAAAAAAATAATTTACTTGCAACATTTTCCTTGTGCGACACACATAGCATGCACGAAAAGACAAAAAAAAAATGATATTTGCATACAAGCAATATATAAAAGTAATATATAATGTAAAAACACTCTTCTGTTAAATTAAAAATAAACAGCAACAAAAAATCAAAATTGAGAGGATATATGCAGAAAAATCAGAATATTATAACTGGATGCCGAGGCGGTCATTTATAAACTACTCAGTTAATCAAAATTATAATAATTATAATTTTGATCAAAACAAACAACCAGACAGAATTTGGAAACGAAGCTTCCAAACAAGTCAAACCTTTAACCAACAAACCAAACATAGTCCCAGATCTCATAAGAAAAATAAAAATAATAATACAAATGAAGCATTAAACAAGCCATTTTACTTTGGCTTCTCAGAAGTTACTTTTCAGTCGTTACAAATATTATGATGAATAAGAGCACCAATGCTTATCATAGGGGTTAAAGTTGTAGAAAGAAGCCAAACTTCTTAAATGCTGGGAATCGATCAAGGAATGAAGATAGATAAGAAAGTGACCAACAACAAAATTGACAATTAATAGTATCCAGAAACATTCAGCACATAAATGAAGACTTTAACAGCCAATATTGACTAAAACTATAATTTTATATGTCGATATTGGCAGAACTTTCAATATATAGTCCCAAAATGTTTTAAAAATTATACGCCCACAAAGAAAAGAAAAAATTTTATAAATGCTAAACAGGGACAAATTAATTTGCAAATTAATAAAATTAGCACTTCAAATCCAGAAGTAAGTATAACTAAATTAGCTGAATTTTTTTTAAAATCTTAAACACTGATTAACCATAAGCCATCTGGGGTTAGACCAACGCAAACAAGTACGCCAGCGGCTAAACGAGCACGGTGTTCCATTATGTCACCCAATATCCACGTACGGAGTCCTAACTTTTTCGATCTTCTTCCCAAAATAAGATCTATTCTAAATTTTGATATAAAAATATTAGTTCTCAACAACTAAATTCAAAAACAGAAAGTCAATGACTTAATCAACTTGAAGAAAATTAACGAGGATTTACTTGAACCATAAAGTAATACAGATAAATTTATAAATAAATATACATATATTATTATATGTATATATAAAAGAAGAAAAAAGAAGAGAAAAAATACGTATTTTAATAGCCTACATCTTTTTTTTTAACTTAATAGAACAGTAATCCCACTAGCGAAATCTCCAATCCAAGAACACCAATCCCTTTAACCGTAGATTTAACATTAAATAGTCAATAATTAAAAGCAAATTATCAATTCCGTACCTAATTATAATTTAATACTCAGTAAAGTCCACAGCTAGACACGAATCTTTATCACATGTTGTTACCACAAAAGCCAATTATTTTTCATTGACAATGCTTATAATTAATTTCCATCATCATTAAAGAAGAACCAATGGTATAAATCAGTTTCACAAATTGTTAATCACACAAACCAAGGTATTTATCTAAATTTAATTTTGAAATAGCATAATCAATATTTACTAACCAATGAATCGTTTGTTTCTAGATTTCAACCGTTAATGCCAGCTTTATGCAATTAAGATAAATACAATATTTCCTCAACATGCTATCATATACTACCATTACTATTTGATATCATGTAATCATCCATTGTTTAAGCGCGAGTCATAATTGAATCAAGGTAATAATACAGGTTAATGTTAATTATTTTACTATTACTACCACTGAAATTTCCGGTTTAATACTGTTAATATTCTATAAGACATGTAAACCTTCTATGCATGTACGTCAGTTTACAGATTGACTGGTGTAATTTTCTCTTAATTAAAATCAAACACGTATTGGGAGTACAAAATAGTTCGGTCCGTTTTTAAAAGATGGCTCTGCTGTTATGAATGCTATATAGTGACAGCTTGTTTCGTTGGTTTCAGAGAGGTTAGACATCTGTCAATAATATTTAGTTTGTATCACTTTGAGTTTCATACAAAAATCCTGCTTTTTACTTTGTTGAATATGTCAAATTTTGTGGTAACGAAGTACCATTTGCGGGAGGTTTTATGTTTCTGCTTTAATTGGAAGAAAAGTGCAGCTGAAGCGTATCGAATGCTTGTAGAAGATTATGGTGACAATGCTCCAAATGATAAATCATGAATGGTTTTGACGTTTCAAGACAGGTGAATGAAGAATGGTGAAAGGTTAATGGTGAATGGTGAATAGTGTTGTATACTATGAGCTGCTATAAACTGGTGATTCCATTACGGACTATCGGTATAGGCAGCATTACGAGAAAAACGGGTAGAATACGAGCAAAGACAGGACAAAGTTATTCTTCTGCGTAATAACGGTCTGCCTGATGTCTCAAAAGTCGTAAAAAATTATTTGGAAGCTCTCAAGTGAGATATTTTACAGCACCCACTGTATTCGCTGGACATTGCTCCTTCTGATTACTGTTTGTTCCGACGGACGCAGCATGATTTGGCTGGTCATATGTTCACTCTTTCGCAGAAATCGAAATTTAGCTACTAACTTGGATCGCCTCAAAAGACGAGACATTTTTCTGAGATGGAATTCGAAAATTGCCTGAGAGGTGGAAAAAGTAGTAGCCAGCGGTGGACAATACTTTGATTAATCTGTTCGTACATTTTGTTCTGAAATAAATACATTTTTGACGACAAAAAAAACGGACTGAACTAAATTGTCCTCCTAAAGACTATATAGGCTCAAAGACTTTAAGACTATAGAGGCTGGTATTTGGTTTCTATAGTATGAAATCAAGCACATAAACGCACTTTATCTGTCTGTCTATCTATCTTTCTCTCTCTCTCTCTGTATATATATATATATATATATATATATATATATATATATATATGTATCGTCTCATAGCAGTCTTTCCATATTAATTCATAGCTAAAAATGGATTCTCGTAATAATTTGAAGACGTAAAAATCATTTTTTCACAAAGACCCATAAAAAGTCAATATTTCAAGCAAAAGATTTCTATCTGAAGTTAACAGATAATAATTCTTGAAAGTAGTAATGGAAAAATTTTCGGTAAACTTTCAAACATTAAGTAAATATACTACTAATTTTACTTTTATTTCATACCGTTGAAATTATTTGCAAAATTTTTCTTTTTTAATTAATTTCAACATCTTGTTTATCCAAAAATAAACTCTTGCTCATTCATTTCATTTCTTCAATATTGATAAATTCTTTTTCACTAATTATTAATATTTTTTCTTTCATTGATTTGATATTATTGATAGGAATGTTTTTAATTATAAAGTATGCATTTTTGTACTACTTTAGCGAGGTAACTTAAAATTAAAACTTTTATAATCGGTACTAAATTAGTGAAAAGTTAAACAAATATTTCTTCTAAATATTTACAGAAAATGAATAAAAACTTTTACCAATTGCACATAAAGTAGATTTGAAATCTTGCAAGAGCTGAAACTTTAAATAATTTAATTGAATTGTATACAGCGAAAAAAAATCTGATAAAATTACTGTACTGTATGGTTTTGACACTTCAAATTAAAAAAAAAACATAGTTCTGGTTAATATAACCGAAACATGTAAACCATTCATTGGGTAATTTTTCCGCTCTTGAAGAAAACAATTAATGGAAATTCTGGTTTTCAAAATTTTAATTCGCATTATCACACATTTAGTGAAATAAAAAAAAAATTAAGTAGTAAACTTAACCGAATATATGATTTTTTGCCATGCTCTAAGGCATCATGATAAAATTACCAAGTTTTACCACAGTTACCAAATTTTATCACATGCTTTAAAGCCATATTTTATTGTTAATTTTACCAAAATCTTCACCAAAGACCTTCGGTAAGAGATTTTTGGAGTTCTAATAGAGTCAAAAGCAAAGTATATTTGAACAAATACTCGAAGTTTTGAACACGCATTTTTTTTTTCAGTGCAGTTGGACATTTGCATAATATTTATAATTGTACTGAACAAAACTGCTTAAACTGTTTTCTAAAACTGTTCTCTTGGTTTTTGGGGAAAAATAATTTTTTTTTACTAGAATATTTTTAAAATACAATTTCATACTGTTTCAAATATAATTTTATACTGAATATTAATAAATTGTTCACTTTGAGAGAAACTGATGTATTTCTATTTCTTTAATTCAGTCATATTCTATCGGACGCAAGGAAAATTTATATAATATCTTTTTACAAACATCTTGAAATATTTCTCATAAGAGAAGGAAAGCAAAATGAATCAATTTAAAACCATATTTTATTATTAATTTTACCAAAATCTTCACCAAAGCCCTTCGGTAAGAGATTTTTGGTGTTCTAATAGAGTCAAAAGCAAAGTATATTTGACCAAATATTAATAGTTTTGAGCACAATTTGTTTTTGTCAGTGCAGTTGGGTATTTGTATAATATTTATAATTATACTGAACAAAACTGATTAAACTGTTTACTAAAACTGCTGTCTTAGTTTTTGGGGAAAATTATTATTTTTTTTACTAGAATATTTTTCAAATGCAATTTCATACTGTTTCAAATACAATTTTATACTGAATCTTAATAAATCGTTCACTTTAAAAAGAATTGATTTATATCTATTTCTCTAATTCAGTCATATTCTATCGGACGCAAGGAAAATTTATATAACATTTTTTTTACGAATATTTTGAAATATTTCTCATAAAAGAAAGAAAGCAAAATGAATTCATTTCAAGAGCAAACCATTCATTCCTTTTCAAACCTTCTTTTAGGATTTTCAAAATAGTAATTTTTTTTGTTGATATTCTGCCTTGAAATATAATGTAAGTTATAGTTCAGTTGTTCAGTTTCTCAATCTTTTGATAAATGATATTCCAGTAAAAGAACAGTAAATATTTTTACCATCACATTCCTTTATTTTTATAGTAATTTTATTGGCTTAAGTATTTTTTTTATTTATGTGAAAGAATATCATTGAATAGCATATTCTTTCTGTTTTATTCATATCATTAAAATAAATTATTATGTTCTTTAAATTCAGTTTATTCACATAAAATCGCAATTTATGTTTGATTACAGATATAAACTTTATTTAAAGACAATACGAAAAGGAAAAATATCATTCTGATTTACACATTTAGAATCTGGAGACATTTTTTTCTGAAAATGTAAACACATGAAAAGAAAATTTTTTTTCTTCATATAAAGTACCGTTTCTAAGTTAAATATTGTATTTTAGTCATACAATTAAAATACCATTCAATATATGTTGAGAAAAATCAGAATTTTCAAATTTCAAACTAATTAAAATATTTTAATTTTTGGATAGATTTTTTTATAAAATTTTTTTCCATGATTGCTTAAACAGGATTTATTGGTCGGCTAAAATTAAACTATTTCTTCGATTCGAAAAAAAAATTAAATGTAACACGTGCTAATTGAGTGACGTCGAAAAATGAGTGAAATCAAAGTGACGTGCTAAAAGAGTGAGATTGAAATAAATAAATACTTTAAATCTTGCAAACTATATTAGGAATTCATTTTTATGTTTAAAGCAAAGTAGCATTTTGATAGTTCAATGCAGTTCTTTGTGTTCCAATTCGGACATTTTCTTTACATACTACAAAAATTTTTCTAAGTTTATTCCTTTCCTAAATGTTTTTAACTTTAATTTTATTTTTTTAATTTTATTCAAGGAGTGTTAGTATCATGGAAACAAAGTATTAAAAACATTATTTCTTCAAGAATAGACCTCAAATGTTACAAAATTTTTGTATTGCTGCTTGGAAAAATAGTTTAATTTTTGTTGAAATAAAAACACTTTTTAAAATGTCATTAAATGTTAGAAATAGTAAGAGTTAATTAGTAAAAATATGCTGTTTTACTTTCAGTTAATTAAATATGTAAATTTATAAATTTTAAATAAGTATTTAGCAAATTTTATTTTTTGATTGTAAATATTTTTCCAACACATAATATTATTTATTCAAGCATGTAAATTAATAGGGTCTATTTATCTTTTATAGAATAAGCTTGCCTTTATTCCAGCTTTATCTATAGATTGTGTGAGACATATTGGAAAGGAAAGTACAGTAAGGAATCTTTTGTTTGCTGATAATTTCATTACTAAATAAGCGGAGAAATATTTTATTTAGCACATAAGGTTATTCTGTCATATGTTTTGGAACGTCTTTCTCGTATTACTTTCAGTAATAGAACGTTGATCCAACCTCATACAGCGGCATATTATTGGATAAATACTACAAAAAACCATAACAAACACAAGAATGTGCCTGTGGCATCGAAGAAATTAGCTATCAAAGGAATGTGTAAGTAAAAGTCTAACGTACAAGAATCCCTAGTAATTCACGTCATATTTATCTTTACTTCAAGTATTCATTTTTTTTTATTATTTTAGCCGAATATCCTATATATATGTATGTGTGTGTGTGTATGTATATATAGCATGGAATGTCTCATACGAGCCTTTCTATATTAATTCATAGCTAAAAATAGATTCTCTTATTAATTTTAAGACGTATAAATTGTTTTTTTCACAAAGACCCATAACAAGTCAATATTTCCAATAATTCCAAATGAAAGATTATTTTATAAAGTTAATTAACAGTTAGTGAAATTAACAGATAAATTTTCTTGGAAATATACTCATTAAAGAAAATCCATAATTTCCCTTAGTCTGTATTGCGTCATCTGTGCAAACATATCAAGATAACTTAATTTTTTCTTTTGGATGACGTTCGATTTTATATATATATATATATATACATATATATATATATATATATATACATATATATATATATATATATATATATATATATATATATATATATATATATATATATATATATATATATATATATATATATATATATATATATATATATATATATATATATATATATATATATATATATATATATATATATATATATATATATATATATATATATATATATATATATATATATATATATATATATATATATATATATATATATATATATATATATATATATATATATATATATATATATATATATATATATATATATATATATATATAGATATAATATATATATATATATATATATATATATATATATAATATATATATATATATATATATATATATATATATATAATATATATATATATATATATATATATAATATATATATATATATATATATATAATATATATATATATATATATATATATATAATATATATATATATATATATATATATATATATATATATATATATATATATATATATATAATATATATATATATATATATATATATATATATATATATAATATATATATATATATATATATATATAATATATATATATATATATATATATATAATATATATATATATATATATATATATATAATATATATATATATATATATATATATATATATATATATATATATATATATATATATATAATATATATATATATATATATATATATATATATATATATATATATATATATATATATATATATATATATATATATATATATATATATATATATATATATATATATATAATATATATATATATATATATATATATATAATATATATATATATATATATATATATATAATATATATATATATATATATATATATATATATATATATATATATATATATATATATATATATATATATATATATATATATATATATATATATATATATATATATATATATGATGAACGAAATTTTCGAAGAAATTTAAAATTAATTTTACAAAATTAAAATTATTTTGTAATGAATTATCTTTGGCAAATAACGAAAAAAACTTGACTTGAATAGCTTAAAAATTTAAAAAGTTTCAAGCAATTTTCTAAGTATTTTTCGTGCCATCTGTATGATACTTTTACGATTTTTAACAGAGGGTAAATAGTTGTAGTTATCACTCAGCAGCCACACCCTGTTCCCCAACCAAAGTACTATGTCTACACTTTTTTGCTTTAAACCGCAGTAGATCTTATCTTAGAGCTGATTTCGAACTTAAAGACACAATTTGAGAAAATGCAATCCCATCACACATTAATCAGTGTTTAGCTAGGGGAATCAGGCTAAGGCAAATAGAAGACTCACCGCACGGCGTTGATTGTATGGCTTTAGGTGCAAAACAGCTAGGAACTTAAAAATCTAAGCATTGCTTGGAATAAAAATAGAACGTGACTGTTTAAACCAAGGTAGATTGAACTATAATATTATGATTAAATTTAACTCTATAGATTAAGCCATTCAGCGAGTTTATTGAATATTTAAACAACAGTAATTATTTTTATTTACTATTTTATGAAATTTTAAATGAATAATTATGGAAATTATTTTATAAAATTTCTTTTTTTTTCTACTTTTCTAATTCTTGTTTCGAACACAAATACTAGCTTAATTTTCATAATTCTTAAATTATATTGAAACGAGGAAAAAAAAACTGGCTCAAAATCATGTAATATAATGCTCTACAAAAAACTTTTATGTGAACACATTATACACACAATCTGCAATTTTGACTTAAACAGTCAATGTCTACCTTTCCCCTATGTTTTTTATGTAATTTTTTACATTTTTTTTTATCTTTTTTGCATTTGAATACGATCTATGTTTATTTTATACCTTATTTATTATTTTAGAGGTAGGCAATCTCACTACACATTCCTTAATACTTTAGCTTTTACATGGAATATGCAGCTTTAGTAGTTGGAGGTAATGTGGGCTCACTAATTTTCTTATTACGTTACTAATGTAAACGTACTCCATCTACATGTTGTTCACGTTCATTGTCTAATTTAATATTTTTCTTATATAGCCGACCGGCCTGTGTAGGGGGCAGGGAACTGTTCTTTATTCAGAAAGGTTCTGGGTTCGAATCCCGGGCAAGACATGGATGTTCTTTCCTTCTCTGTGCAATCTGTTCTTAGTGTGGTAGCGACGTTGGCCCACCTAATATGGTGCCCCTGAAGGAGCGGCCAACAAAGTCGCCCTGCATATGCCTGAATTGACGGATGTGAACACAGGTGGGCATTGGAGAAAAAAAAAGTATTTTTAGTGTATATATATATATATATATGATACTTTGTCAAAAGAATATAAAGCTTATTATTTTCGTAAGTTTTTGTTATATCGAAAGCTGCATTTAAGTTGAAGTAAAGACGATATATGTTCTTTAAGAAAGAAGATACATGCTCAAATATCGCTCAAATATATGTTCTTTTCTTAAATCTTAAGTGAGAACAATGTATCATAAGCCTGTAAAAAAGAGGATTTCATAAGAAATTTTTTCAAACATTGTGAGAAACTTAGGTTAAAATTTTTTTTTAATCTTATTATACAGTGTGCTAAGAAAAATTATATTATTTGAAGTTTTAGAATAATACGTTTTAAATGGAGTGAAATTTTGTGTAAGGAAGGAAAAGAAGAAAACATAGTATGAAGTAACAACATTGAGATTTCATTGTGAATCTATAAAGTATTATTAATATACACAATATCTATGATTGTGAGTGATGTGTTGGCATCACTATAACGCATTTAAAACGTAAGTGGATCAGACGGTGAGGTGATAAATGCGAAATTTAACAGTATTTACCGGCTGATCGTAAAATTATTGAAAGTACATAAATAGTTATAAGAACTCGCGCAGGCCAATTAACAACATTTGAACGGAGAGGCTTGTAACTTCATTTTAAACAAAAATATATCTCTATATCGATATGGACAACTATATGTCTTAAAAATGTTGTGAAAAATCTTTTGAGATAATTACATAAATCAAACAGGAAAGGAATTGAATTATTACCAAGGAGCATCATTTCAAATAAGATATGGTATTTTTGGACTATTTCGTTCCTTTTTCCGTATTCTTGTACCCAATTTTAAAGCCAGGAGCTAAGGCTATAGGGAAAAAAATATTTCACTGTGGTGTACACATATTCAACAATCTCTCGTATAGTTATAGCTTAAAGAAAAAGCTGCGCTAGAAAGATGGAAATAAGGAGGCAGAGAATTAACAGATAAAGCCTCCAACCATCTAAAAATTATGATTGGTTCAGGGCGTAATAAAAAAAATGGAAACATAACAAGAAACAACTCTTTTCTACCAAAGCTAAGATGCTGAAAGCACAGGATGTTTTTTTGTTAAAGAATATTGCTTTCTCTCATTCATAAAGACTCTATAGTTTGTGCTAAATCAGAGTTTGATTTATTTATAACTATACTAAATAAGACTGAATTTTTTTTATTGAATATCATCCGTGACTGCGCTTCACTTAATTTAATATGTCAGGAAAACTCAAAAATATATTGATTTAGCATGATTATATATTGATTAGTAAAAATTATGGACTACTTTACCTAAACAGGATGGATCTGCTTTACCTGATAAAAAACCCGAAACTCCGGTGAATTTTTTTCCACATTCACTTTTTCCCCAAATATATATTAGTTTGAACAGAAATCTTCCAGTAACACTTATCCATATCGTGCATACATCCTCAAACTCTTTCAAATTATTGTGAAAATGCAAAGAAAAGTTTATTGACCTGCGAGGGGTACTTTAAAGATAGCCACTTAGTAGAAACATATATTCCCCAAGAAGCGAATGTAAATATTGGGTTAAGAAAACAATATGAAATAGCATCGAATAGTAAAAAATTTTATAATTTATATTCGTTGTTGAATAACCGACCCAATTTCGTGCTTACGACTACTAATGTTCAACTCAGTAGCCATGTCATTTTGAACCCAATCCAGAAGACAAGGGAACTCCTGGATCAAATATTGGGAGAAATTTTGCTTTCGTGATGGACCTTTTGATGGAACTAAACTGCATTTGTGTTACATAGACAGGAAAACCTCTGAACTTCCCACGGTTAACCGGATGGCAAGGGGGCTCTAGCCCTTGATCCGTATACCACTGAGGTTATTTTTGCATCAGCGCTGTGGTCAGTGCAAGCCGAGAGCAGGATTCGTATGGACCAGCATCGCATTGATTTGAGCCCGGTTCGCCTCATTGGAAGGCGAACGCTCTATTACTGAAGTCACCACGGCTAAGAGTAAAACATTTGATATGATCGGACAACTGCATTGGGATATTTTACAACAAAATAGTCTTTTACTTAATATGAGAAAATTAAAATGATACCCTCTAAACTTGACTTCTGTTTATATGCTAGAGATAATAGCACAGAACAAAATGTAGTATTAGAACATGCGTCTATTTTTATGCGCAAAGTGAAAGTGATCCCGGGTATTTCTCTAAAACACAAAAAAGCACCAGAAAAATCAATTACTAAATATCCAATTCACAGAGTGTTGTGTAAAATGTATTCTGTTTCATAAGATCGTTGGTCATTTATGCAATATAAAGTATTTTTAGGATCGCTGCTGAAAAGACTTATAATATGGTGTCTTTCAAAAGGGGCCGTAAACGGAAACTACAATAATTTAAATTCTTTCGTATTTAATCACTATGATGTTTGAGCATTTATGTGAATGGGTAATCAATACCCGGATAACCTCTGGAGTAAAAAATTGAGTCCAACATTTCCATAACAGCCTAAGTTTATCTTCTTATTTTAATCAAGAAACGGCAATTTAAATCTCACGAGACGAATTTTCAAATAGTCAAACATTACATGCATTTGATTTATCTCCTGGTACATGTGACAGTCCTCATTTAGATTTGCAACAACAAGGTATAGTTCCTTCACCAGAAGTGGGCACTTGGCTCAACTTCATCGGACGAAGAGTTCATTTAAGCGCTGGAGTAAGAGGTGAAACATCTCCGCGCTTGAAAAATAGACAACCCTTAATGCGTGCCAAGCAAAAACAGTGAATTTTTTTTCAGTCACTTCGCTTTATCATCTGCTATTATACCTTTCGTTTCTCTAGCTAATTAAGCATATTTTAAATTCAAGAACTGCTGTTTTCCCAGAAAAATATCTCGAAAAGGATAAACTGTTCATTCAAAGGAGAAAAATCATACAAAATAGCGGTAATATCATAAAATTTATGAAATATTTAATTTTAAAAAAATGCACAGAAAGTTTGTGAAATGAATATTTTTGTCATATGATAGCCAGATGGCAACCTTGTTTGGGCTTGTTCATGCCTTTCTCCCAAAAATAGAGAAATAGAATAAAGGCGGAGCCAAGTGCCAACTCCTGGGGAACGATCCATAACCTATGCTTTGAAGCGTTAACTGAAACAATCCTTGTTGATCATCTCTGAATTTGATAACATTATAGAAATTACTAAATCACGACAAGTATTATGTAATTTACGTAGGGACCAAGGGTGAGCGGTATTGGTCATCGGTAAACTGTTCTACATAACAGTGCTCGACTTCACTTACAGGTCGTCGAGCTACAGAAGCGGGAGGGGGTATCCACTCTGCTGAGGATCAAAGTTGTGATGGCAAGTCTTCAAATTTCGAATCATCCTCAGGAATATTTCCTAAACCGTCTCCAATAGCCCATTGTTTTGCTCAAGTGTGACGTAAATGAAATACATCATCAACAATCTGTCACCTGAAACAAATTTCATTACATTTTGGACGATTTTTTGCAAAAACAGAAAAATAGATAAAGATTCAAAATCTGATAAAACTGAGATAGATGATAAATAGATATAGATGATAAATTATAGATGATAAATCCCCTATAGATGATAAATCCCCTAGGATCGGAGCACCCTTATTGATTGTCTCACCCCTAAAAGCGAAATAGAATTCTCGTCCCAAAAGTGGGACAGGACTCTCCTCCCAAAAGTGAAGAACTCTTATTCCAAAATTGAGACGGAACTCTCAATTTCTTCCTACTAGGGTTTAGAAAACTTATTTGACTTGCATTGTCACAATGGTCCAGTTTAAAATGGAAAATTTTAACTTGACTGTTGGAATTATTATTGATGGTATAAATTTCCTACATAGTAATTAGAAAACATTGAACCTACATTATCAACTAATTAAGAGCTCTAGTTGAAGTATGATAACTTTTGTCAAAAAACGCTTTGAAATTTCTGCGGATGACAATTCCAAATAGAAGTTAAATTATGCTTAAAACTGTCAAGAAAGAGCTAAAACTTATATTTTTTTTTGTATTTAAAGCCTATTCTTTAAACTTATATGTTTAAAACTTATATTTTTTTATATTTATCAAACAGAGGGGTATTGTTAAGGAGTCGAAAAATGGATGGGAACGTGTATAATCCTCTAGAGCAGAGCTCTTGTTCTATTTTATATACGCCATCTTGTCTAAAAATGGACGGAATAATGATTGACGATAAATAGAGTTTTATAGTGAAATTACAATAAATACAGCTTTTGTTCTTCATAAAATGATTGAAACTTACGATATTATCAGCAATTTAACTAGTCGGAAAAAGGTTGAAATTTCAAGCGCAAAATTTCCTTGTTACAGACACTAAAACAAGTTTTAAAAAAAAACTTAACCAAAATAAAATGAGCCATTTAGGTATTATTATGTTTAAGTTTGGACCACCTTAAATGCGATAAAAATGGCCTAAATAAAATAATAATATGTATATTCGTTAGAGTTACGGATGATAATGTTATCAAGGAACATTTGTTTGGATCAGAAGTGGAAATACTGTCCAACAAAATGACAAATTTGAATGAATATGTCCAATAACAAGGCAAATTTGATCCAACAGCGACGAACTTACATGAAATTGGATCACTTTTAAAGTTATGTCAAAAAGAGAAAAATGTGTATTTAATGAACTATTTTTCCTTAAATGCATACATAGGTATGTCTGAAATTACTTTTTATTAAATTTAAACTTGTATACGTTTTATGCTTCGAGAAATACAATCATTCCATGACTTGCCAATATTTTAGAAAAACAGAATGAACATTCAAAATATATTCCCATTAAAATACGGAAAGTTTTTAACATAAAAAAATTGTAGCAGCAAGAATTCACTTAATGAGATTTTCCTTATTATCTTTAATACTTTCCATTAATCTTCATGAACTGTAACAATGTTTCAATAAATAAACAAATAAATAACTACACAACTTGGATCGAAAATCAAATGCTTCATTCTTTAAGAGTAGCTATTAGAAATTAGGAATTATTTCAGGATTTTTACATCTTTGTTCGTTTCTGTTGCATCACAAATTGGTATTAACAAAATATATTTTCATAATTTCCAACTAAACTAGTTGAAGTATAAATGAGACTAGAGAATGTATAATTTCAGTGTCATTTGGCATCCAAACTTTTGATAGCAACTTCTAATAACAGCAATGAGTAGGCGGGATTCTCAAAATGGGGGCCATTTTCGTTGATTGGTAGCTGTTAAAAATAATCTCTCTTTCTTAAGAAGAAAAACCTTCTTTCCATTAACTAAATTCTCTCAAATTTCTTAATAAACATTTATTTTCGTCTTGATTAATGTATGTTTGGTGTATTTCTAAAATTGTGAAGAATACTGGTTAAGGAACATGCCAGAAAAAAATTATGGAAAATTGAATACATGTTTTTATTGACGTTGATTTTATTGACATAAATGATTTAAGCCAATTGCTTAGTGCCCTATCGAAATTTTGATTCTCAATTTCATTTATACACAAACTGATGATAAAAGTAGTTTTTTTATCCGTAATTTTAAATAAAAGTTCTGTGAAAGGTAAATGTTCTTTTTATTTTTCTTTCGTAATTTTAAATTTTAAAGTAGAACTCGAAAAAATATGAAAGAGAATATGCATGCATTTTAAATACACTTATTTTTCATGTCTTTTAAATAACAAGTACTTGACAATAATTGAATTTTGTGATTTTTTCTACTCTTCGCTCAAAATACGATATCGAATATGCATGCACCAAATTTTAGTAATAGGAAAAAATAATAATAATATCATATTTGACATAGAGATTCTATGAAACATCTGATGATGTTTTTCATATTATGTTCAATTTTAGGGTTAAAAACTCATTTTAAACGCGATAGTATTTAAAAACTCTATTTTCAAACTATGCAAATTTCTAGGTCACCGGAAAAGAAATTTTTATTGCTTTTTATGATGCTTTATTTACTCTTACATTTTGTTGTTGTTGTTAATTTACGTCGCACTAGAGCTGCACAATGGGCTATTGGCGACGGTCTGGGAAACATCCCGAAGGATGACCCGATGACATGCCATCACAATTTTGATCCTCTGCGGAGGGGATGGCACCCCCGCTTCGGCAGCCCGACGACCTGCGCGCGAAGTCGAGCACATTACGATAGCACAGTTTAACGAAGACCAATACCGCACACCCTCGGTCCCTTCGCAGACTGATCCAAGTGTCACCCACCCGCACACTGACCGTAGCCAGTTATGCTTGACTTCGGCGATCTGCTGAGAACCGTGTCTTAACGATCAGTCCACTGCGGGACCCTCTTACATTTTGGTGAAAATAGTTTAAATGAAAAAAAGTAGCTTATGATTCTAAAGTTTCTTATAATATTATTGTGGCTGAAGGATGTTGTGTTGTAATAAGCAGTGACTGCGAAAAGCAGAAAACCAGCTTCGTGGGTCGGATAGCTAACTGCGGTGACCAAACCAACCTACCTACCCAAAAACCAACCAACCCAAAAACCAACCAACCAACCAAACCAACCAGCCTACACAACAAACCTACATAACCAAACCAACTAATCAATCAATCCAACCCTACTAACTATCCCCCCCAACCAACCCAATCCAAACAACCAACCAATTAACCCAACCAACCAATCAAACCAACCGACAAACCCAACCAAAAAAACCCTACCTACCAACCTAAGCCAAAGATCCAACCCAACCCAACCAACCAATCAACCCATTTCAACTCATCCAACCAACAAAAAAATCTAACCTAACTAACCAACCAACCCAGTCCAAATAACCCAATCCAAACCTACCCAACAAACAAACCAACCCAACCATCCAACCAACCTAACTAACCAACCAACCCAATCCAACCAACCCAATCCAACTAACACAATCCAACCAATTCAATCCAACCCTACACAATCAACCAACCAACCTAACATAACCCAATAACCAACCAACGAACCCAACACAACCAACCAACCTACTTAACCTAATAAAGAGGAATATCACGGTGTTCAGGATTGACCAAAAAAATCTTACAAAAAGATGAAAGCACGCTTTCTGACAAACAATCCACATATTGCCACGATGGTGAATGAATTGGAAGAAAGCTTACAAAAATTATACAATGAGAGCGGCAGAAGCGGTGGTGCCAGAAAAAAGCAAGGAAAGTTGGAGGGTTTATTATCTCTTACGATAAATCGTGGTTGCCGAATACTGTACTCAGTTGAAGAGAGGAATAAAGTAATTAAACTAGAAAAAATAGGACGGCATGAAGACGTCGATTGACCACACAACCCCACCAACCCTATCCAACCCATCCCACCAACCGACCCAACCAACCCATCCCAACCAACCCATCCCAACCAACCTGCCATCCAACTCTCCCAACCCAGCCAACCTAACCCAGCCCAACCAATCCTACCCTATCCACCAAAAACCACCACTATCCACCTAAACGAATCAACACAACCTAACACAGCCAACCTAACACAACCAACCCAACACAACCAACTAGCGGTGACCAAACCAACCAACCCTAACAACCTACCAATCAACCAACCCTACGAACTCAACTCAACTCAACCCTACCCAACCAACCAAACAACCAACAAACCAACTAACCCAACCAACTGACCGACCGACCGACTAACCAACCAACCAATCAGCCCAACCAACCAACCATCCCAACCCAACCAACCAACCAAATCCAACACAACCAACCAACCCAAACAACCAACCAATCAACCTACCCAACCAACTCAATTCTACACAACCCAACCAACCAACATTCCAACCAATAAACCAACCAACCCAACCAAATGACCAATCAGCCAAACCATCCCAACCAACCAACCCAACCCAACCACCCTCCCAACCAGCCAACTCAACCACCCACCCACCAAATCAACCAATAAATCAACTAACCCAACCAACTGACCGACCGACCAACTAACCAACCAACCAATCAATCAGCCCTACCAACCCAATCAATCAGCCCTACCAACCCAACCAACCAACCCTCCCAACCTAACCATCCACCCACCCTCCCTCCCTCCCTCCCGACAACCAAACAACCCAATCCAACACAACCATCCAACTCTTACAACCAACCAGCCAACCAACCCAACCAACCAACAAAACACTACCAACCAGCAAAAAAATGCTTGTAAAGAAAAACAAAGGGATAATAAAGAGGGATATCATGGTGTTCAGGATTGACCAAACCAAATCTTACAAGAAGATGAAAGCAGGCTTCCTGACAAACAATCCACATTTTGCCGCTAAAGTGAATGAATTGGAAGAAAGCTTACGAAAAAAATACAATGAGAGCGGCAGAAGCGGGGGCGCCAGAAAAAAGCATGGAAAATTGGAGGGTTTGTTATCTCTTAAGATAAATCGTGGTTGCCGAATACTGTACTCAGTTAATGAGAAGAATAAAATAATAAAATTAGAAAAAATAGGACGGCACGGGGACGTCTATTGACCACCAAATCTAGACCGAACCAACCAAACAACCAATTAATCAGCCCAACCAACCAACACAACCAACCAACACAACCAACCTACCCAAACAACCACCAGAACCCTCCCAAACGAATCAACACAACCAACCTAACAGAACCAATACAACAGAACCAACCTGCGGTGACCAAACCAACCCTCCTAACCACCCACCTAACTATCCAACCCAACCAACCCAATCACCCTACCAACCAACCAACCCAAACAACCAACCAATCAACCAACCCAACCAACTTAACTGTACCCAACCCAACCTACCAACATTGTAACCAATAAACCAACGAGCCCCGCCAATTGACAAACCGATCAACTAACCAACCACCCCAACCCACCCAAAGGAATCAACACAACCAACCTAACGGAACCAATCCAACACCGGTGACCAAACCAATCCGGTGACCAAACCAACCAACCCAAACAAATGACCAATCAGGTTGTACAAAACAAGTTTGGAAGACCATGTACAAAGCAAGTTTGGAAGATAAGAATTTCGAGCAATCTTAGCGGTGAAATAATATGGATTCCGCAGTGAGGAGAAAGATGTACTTGAGATTTTCATGAGTAAATATTTTTTTCTAATTAACTATGATATTAAAAGCGATATATGGGCTTAACCAACATTAAATATGATTTCATTACTATTTTTGTTTCATTTCCGTAATTGGAAAACACAAAGCAAAAAACAATTTTCCACTCCCCCCCCCTTATGAAAAGTAATGAATCTCTAAAAATTAAAATTGCGCACTCAGAACGTGAGGATTTGATCATGAGATCACAAGTTATTTTGAGTGTTAATAACTTCTGCAAAAAGAAGGTTGCGAAGGGAAGAGGATACGAAAATATTTTTAAGAAAATTAGTATTATGTAGAATACAGTAACATATGCGAATTTTTTTCATAAATTTAGCTTTTACACAATAATGTAAAATTTTTACAGTATTTTTTGGCATCCTCAGCTGATAAATAAAATGTCTTAATATAACTAAATTGTAAGAAAAAGAATATTAAGTCATAATTGAAAGTACTTAATGGCTTTTGCGTCGCTATAAAATAGAAAAAAAACTCCTATTATCTAAACCCTTAGTATTTCGTTTCAAACTAAAACGGCTGTAAAATAAATTCAAATTAAACACTCGCTTGTCACAAATGCATACTTAGTTTTGTTCATGAATTATTTTTAATTCATTTAAACTCATACAAAAAACTATATAACATATCATTTCGAAGTGCTTTTACATGTTTTCTTTTCAGATATTTGATGCTTTCTGTCTAAAATACCAATTAGAACAGTCTTTTTATGCAATTCATCTTATTCAAGATTAGAAAAAAATGCCGATTGTTGATTAAAAAACTTTTGCTTTCACTACCAATGATAAATAAAAAAAGGAAACTGGTAAAACGTTTTATTTTTTTCCTTCATTACTTCTTGCTCGTTTATTTCTCGTGATCATTTACTTTCTTGATCTACCCTGTAACTCGGTCTTGCATACTTTATAACATTCAGCTTCTATTGTTTACCTTCTTTCTCATTCACCAGAAAAATCTACTTTCTTTCAATGAAATTCTTAGTTCATTAAGAATAGTAACATGTACTCCTGATTTTAAATGTCGCTGAAATTGTTTGAGGTAGGCTTGCCAATCCTTGTCAGTAAATTCACGAACAGAAAAACTTCTTTTTTACAAAATAAACGAAAGTTTTGTTAATTTATTTTAATAAACCATAAAGTGTATACTTTTTTTCAAATTTATGGTAGTATTTCTTTTAGTGCTTTTGGGGTCATTAAGTATTCTATAGATATAAATTAGCATTTAACACCAGAGAAAACAGAAATACATTTTTGAGTTTTTAATACATGAAGCTCTATTTCGAGATTTGTATATCGATGGAGTCCCACAGTGGACTAATCGTTAAGACATGGTCAAGACCGAAGTCAAGCATCACTGGCTGTGGTCAATATATGTATGGGTGACCTTTTAAATTAGTCTGCGTAGGGATCGAGGGTGCGGTATTGGTCCTCGTTAAACTGTTCTACCGTGAAGTTCTCGACTTCGCGTGCAGGTCATAGACCTACCGAAATGGTGGGGGTGCAATTCCCTCTGCAGAGAATCAAAATTGTGACGGCATGTCTTCGTATCATCTTCAGGGATGTTTCCCAGACTGTCGCTAATAGCCCATTGTGCAGCTTTAGTGTGACGTAAATGAACTACAACAACAACAATATATCTATGCACTCATTGATTAAGTACATAAAAAGATGGACCTAATCCAGACTTTTATATTTATTAAATAATACACTAGAGATTATGATATCAGCAAATTTAAAGAAAAGAAATTTCTAGTCTTTTTAATGAACAACAAAAACTGAAACGGAAATTTAGGTTATTTTTAAAGAAAAAGAAATATATAGTACTTGGATTTTTTTCGTAAATAAAACCACTATGAATTTATAAAATCAATTTAAAATATCACACTTTATTTCTTGCCATCTGTGGTTGTACCTAGGCCTAAATAGTTTGCATGCTTAAGTTCGTTCCGTACTAATAAAAAAGCATTTCTTTGGAACTAAAAGATTTAAATATTATAGATTTAGATTTTATTTCTGCCTACTTTTAAAATCTTTTAAGTTCTTTAGTTTTCTCAGCTTTGACAAATGCGAATCATATATGGAATCAGTTTTATCATGTGTTTATGATGCCACAAACAAACAGCAAGCAATATTAGGCGTGAATAGATAGAAAAAAAATATTAACTGTGCATTTGCTTAAGATTACCAAAAGTAATCTTTCTTAAACATTTAAATGGTTGTAGGCTAACAGATTGAAAACCATAAAGTAAAATTTTAACATATACAGATATCTTAGAAACATCTATAATCAGATAAGTGTTGTTGGTATAAATACCAGACCAATGTGAATATAGACATAACTGCAAATTAAAAACAGCTTTTTCTCGCAATCTTTCTTATTTTTTCTACATATTGAAAAATGAAACAAGTGTTTTCAGTGTGCAAAATAAAATAAAATAAAATAAAACAGAGGATCCTCATTAACTTTGGATCCGTGATTGGATTTCTTTGTACTAGGACTCAATCTTAATGGTTAAGGGCCTGACATTAACAATACGAATTAATTAGAGCAGGCAATAGTTTTTACAAAATCAGACACAAAATCATATTTCATCTGAATAAATATTTTTTTTAACGACAGATTTGGATTTCTGACCCTTAAAATATGGTGGGTAGCAGCAATCTGGAATATAGGGTCTCACTCTTTTGGTGTAGAGAGCGGTTGAAAGTTCGGATCCCTTGATTTTACTTTCTTCTTATCTTTTTACTTTTTCTTGAATTTTTTAACGAACTGAAAAAAAAATTCACACAATTATAAAATTCATTTATCCAAAGACAGCTCTACTGAAATATTTTTTTAATAACTATTATTATTCCTTATTAATTTATTTAATAATAATTGAAAAAAGTTTAATTTTTAAGTATACACACGTTTTCATCGTTTTAAGAAATGTTATTTTAAACAGCAAAATACAAAATTTGAGAGCAATTGATCGAATAGTTTCTGATATTTCACATATTAAACAGATTATACATTAAAAATTTGATTTCTCAATAACTATTCGACAGATTTCAGTCAAATTTTGAGTTCTTAAGATTAGGCTCTCTAACTATTAAATTTGAGCCTCAGTACGTGGAAATCCATTTAGTAGATCAAAAGTTATTCTAGGTATTCTATTATTTCTTATCATTTTTTATCATTGCATTTGTTTTCTTATGACACGTATTTTCCTTTAAATTTTCGGTTAATGGAATTTTCTTTTTACTCTTTTTCCTCCCCAGATGCATTGAACCAGTTGAAATAGATGCATGTCCTTTAGTATTTAGGGTAAAGTGGGATAAAACAGGATAGTAAAGATTCCAAACCAAACCTTGTTGGAGCTAAACTGTAACTCTATCTATCTATATATATATATATATATATATATATATATATATATATATATATATATATATATATATATATATATATATATATATATATATATATATATATATATATATATATATATATATATATATATATATATATATATATATACTATATTATAAATATAATTTTGGCAATGAAATACAACTTACTGCATTTAAGTCATTCACATAGTAATTTTTTATGATAACGGTTTACCGGAAATTCTGGTTTTAAAAATTGCAGTTTTTAATTCCCACATTTAGTAAAAATAACAAAACTGAAAAGTAAATTTAACCGACTAGTTAAATTTTATGCCATGCTCTGAAGTATTATGATAAAATTGCCAAGTTTTATCACATTTACCATTTTCAAGGCATTTTATGTAACCATACTTTATTATTAATTTTGATACAACAAACTTGATTCGTTAAAACAAACCAAGCTTTTCAGTGTTCCCATAGAGCCAGAATTTTGCCACATTCTAACAGTTTTGACTGATGTATTTTTTCAGTGATCTTTGATGTATTATTTTTTTTTATGAATGATTCTTTTTCAGGAAAAAGTCAAAGCACTCAGTGTTACTCCTCTAGTAGGGTAACATAACATGTTAACTCTATTGGCAATTTGGAAATACTAGAATTTAATTGAAAAAGTTACAAACATTTTTATTTTATATAACAATTAAAAAAAATCTATACATGTAATTTATATGGAATTTAGTCAAGGTCGTACTTAAGGAACTGTATTTGCAATTTGGAAATACTAGAATTTAATTGAAAAAGTTACAAGCATTTTTATTTTATATAACAATTAAAAAAATTTATACATGTAATTTATATGGGATTTAGTCAAGGTCGTACTTAAGGAATTCTATTTGCAATTTGGAAATACTAGAATTTAATTGAAAAAGTTACAAGCATTTGTATTTTATATAACAATTAAAAAAAATCTATACATGTAATTTATATGGGATTTAGTCAAGGTCGTACTTAAGGAAAGAAGAGAGAGAGTGTGTATTCAGCCTGAGAACTGCCGACAGAATTTCCTGACTAAAAAATATATTGCCTATGGACTTTTTTTGCAGAAAATTGCAGAAAATGTCTTTATATCTATATAAAAAATTCAATTCTGCTTAAAAAGTCTGCAAAAATTTAACAAAATAATGAAATACACCTTTTTGTGCTTTGAAGCAACAAATTTGGTCGTGGAGACTGTAAAATCTTTGTTCAACCTTGGATTCAGTTGTCTTCTTCCTCCTATGGACTGCAACTAGCTTGGGCTTATTATAGACCAAGACACATATCAAGGCCATAGCCATAGACATATATCAACATATAGCCATAGACACATACCAAGGGATGTCTCTATGGATGAAACAGTGCTACTATTGGACTAAACCCTTATTATTTTTTTATGGTATGAATCTTTAGAGGCTTATAAGCTGGACTAAGAATGTTTTTTAACTCTAATGACCAATAAATACAGATATTTTCGAAACAAAAAAAATTAGAGAGTTAAAGATAGAAAAAAAACTTATCTATTATTCGGGAATTAATCAACGTTGATACGGAAGGTCATTCTTGAATAGCGAAATTTTATTTAGTGCTTCGTGTAGAAACCAGAACTATGGTTTTCACGCAATCGAGGTACCCAGTCTTAGGTGCTTATATATTCAGCATATGTAACGTACATTTTCTTTACGAAGTACGAAGCATAGAGGAAATAATTTTCTCCCTTTAATTCGATGATTCTTTAAAAAAATTAAGGATATACCATAGTAAACGTATACTCAGTTATACTAGTCTTACTTGTAATTTTATTCATGAGCTTAAGAAGAGCTTGACAGAAACAAATTTAATATCATTTGAAAATTTGCTTGAAAATTAAGTTGCTGATAAGTTCAGATGATAAAACAAGATACTCATCAATAAATTTCTTGCTAATCATTCAATTTGCAAGATTTCTTAAAAGAAATATCTAGAAAATATTTAAAATATACTAGAAAGGAACCGATATTATTATGAAACGATATTAATTCGATATTATCATCATAAAGGGAGGGGGGATAAAATGAAGAAATGAAGAGTTTAGGGTTCAAATATATGTTTCGTGAATTAAGTGAGAGCTTTAAAAACTTGATTTTAACAGAAAGATTTCCTTCAATCTTTATGTTTAAAAAAAAAGGAAATATTAAAAAATAAATGATTTCATTTATTCATCAAGTGTTCCCTTTTATAAAACGGTAAAATATTCTCTCCTACCGAAGTCATTATACCCACAAGGTGGGGTGAGATGGCGAAGAGAAAATAGCATTGAATCTATATAAAAAGGGTATATTTTCAAAAATGAAAAAAAAAAAATTATTTAGGCCCCTTACTAGGAAAAAAAAACAAGAATTACAATTAAAAATATCTTGACATATTATAGATACTGAAGCAAAAACTTACTTCAATGTTACCTGGGCTTATAAACATTTGCAAAAACCGAGGATAAGGCGGTGATTTTGATCATTTTCATCTAAGTGGGAAAATGTTGCCAAATGGGTGATTTTTTTAAAAAAAGTTCAATAAATTTTATAATATTTAAGTTATTTGTCTGTTTTGAAGCCCCAATAATTCTTCACGCAAGATCATATATTTAGTTTAAAATCATCGCATAGCTTCAAGTGTAAGAAACTTTAACTATGGTTTTATTTTTTATTTTACTTCCTAAGTCCTAAGAGGCCAACTTAAATCTTAGATCAAATTCTAGGTATACGTTTCTAAATGTTTTTTCTCTTTGTGTGTGTGTCAAACTTAACAAATTAATTATAGAGGATTGTTTGACGGAACTTTCAACAAAGCAATGAAGACTTTTAGATTAGAAAATGTAAAATAGTGTTTGATAATTTTTAGAAATTCTAATGATTTTTTCTGCAGATTATAAAGCAATTATATTATGGGGTTTGAGGTTTTGAGTAAGTAATTTTAAATTACATATTTGTCTCTTTTAATTTTTTAAAGTTAAATTTTATTACAATTTAAACTAATAAAATTAAATTAAATGATCCAAAAGAATTTTTTTTTTTTGTAAATTGTGCAAAAACAAAGATATTTATCTAGATTCTGAAACCGGACAAAATTATTTCGCAAAGGAACGACAATCGCAGATTTGTTAAGGTACTATTTTATCGGAAAAAATAAGTAAATTATGTAAAAATTTTCACAACTTCGATCTCAAAATATCGTTCGATGATAGTCTGGTAATATTCAAAGACCTATTGCCTAATAGAGTAAATATGCAACATCCGTTAAACAGTAATAATTAAGTAAATATATTTAAAGAAGAAAGGGTTAAGAATTTTCTTCACCTTATTCTAATGGTCAGTTCCAGTTTTGATTCTTATTATTCGGATCCTATATTCAAGTCCTCATCCTATATTCAAGTTTCCTCATTCTATATTCAAGTTTCCTCATCCTTTATTCAAGTTTCCTCATCCTATACTCATGTTTAAAGGGTTAAATAAAGAAAGAGTTTCGTCACAAAATTTCAAATATAAGAGCAGAATATTCTTGAGTAGTGATTGGTCATTTTAGTACTTTTCGATCACTTTAACAGTTCAAAAGAATTTTATATCCTGCATTTTGCTATTTATCTTTCTTCAAACGAAGTTTTTAGCAGTTTTTGATTTGGGATTTTTTTTACAGAAGTTTAATCCAGCATCAGAGACAATCAAAAAAAGACTCAGTTTAAAAAGCAAATCACACAGCGAACTCAAGTTACCATGAACCTATCTTTTTTTTATTCTAAATTGTGTGAGCTTATTGATGTTCTTTTTTGAAAAAATTTATGCCTTAAAACTTTATGTTTCTTTTTTTGCTGTTCCAACATATTTTCTCCAGTTTTAAGTAAAGTCCAGCCTATCCTAGCCTAGTATAAATTTCCAGCATTGAGTGATTACATTTTGGTTGTTTCTATAATAAGTTTTAATTTTGAATATGGCAGTTCTCTACTATTCCTTTCTCTGTTGGTGACAGTGATTATATAAATTCTAATTTAGTGCGTTTTTCCAGTTCATCTAAAACAGGCTTTAGAATATTATTTTGATCTTTGATGAGTTTTTTATTGAAATTTTTTACCTGTATACTTTGTTTTATAAATTTTAGTACTTTTCATTTATTTAACCTGACATTATACCTTCGATAGTTTATGTAGTTTTTTTTTCAAAATGGGACACGACTGACACTTTTATTTAGTACTACAGCTATTCTTTGAAAAGTTAAATGTATGCAGGGTATCCCCAGGTGAAGGCATTCATTTTTCATTTGTATTTTTCCTTCTTAATTTACTTTTTTTATTTCAATTTAATTAAAATTCCTAATAATCTATGCTTATGAGTTCAGTGTTAGATTCTGACATTAAATATTGATCATATTTTAAACAGCTCTTTCAAACAAAAGAGATTTTTCTGAGAGTGTCCAAAAAAGAACAACTCCTAAAATGTTTATTAAAAGTAGCAAAAAAATAATAATTTGCATATAAACATACACTAATTATCATAAATTAAGGAAAAATAACAAAAAAGACGATAACTTAAGAAGTTACGATTCGAATGTAATGAAACTGGCTCACATTATATTGCACATAATAATATATAAAATAACATAAAAAGTAGTAACCAGGAAATTATGGTGTAACCAAAATTAGCATATGTAAGAACTGAGTGAATTAGTTCCGTCAGCGTGGAGTAGAAAAAAAAGTACTTTCAGTATGGAATGAGATCACTTCCAGCAGCAATACTACACATACAGCGATGTGGAATGCTTTTAATTATTCACAAATTCTGTTGGAAATGCGAGCCAATGGTATTGAAAATCAGTTGCAAGCATAGCAAGGATCTGATTATTAAAGAGGAAGCAGCTGCACGTCCTCCTAAAGTATCCCAAATAATCTCGAATGAATTCAAGTCTAGTAATCAAGGTCGCCACTCCATGCGCCGAATTGTTACTGCGGAAGATAAACATCCATGATGCGAGCATGGAAGGTAAGTTAGCATCCTGTAGCACGAAGTTATAGCCTATTGCACCAGCATAAAGACACCCATAGGCATCAAGGATATCATTTCTATGCACTTGAGCATTCACGATTCCACGTGGAAAGGCATGCAGGTCTGGGCATTCATCCAAAGAGATACCACTCACACGCAGAAACCACCTTCTAGGTAAGCATCTCTTTCCCTGATGTTTGAGGGATTATATTGTGTTCCAGGTTTTCTCCAAATCAAACAACGCGTACTATTTCTTAGGAAACCTGAACATGAACTTAACTCTGCCGAGAGCAGTCCTTCATTGATCTCGCCGTCTAGTGGACTTATTACTGCGCTTATCTCAAACGTTCCTTTCTATGGCATATTAGTGACTGGCAAATGACTGGTCACCTAGCAAACAAATCATGCCCTCAAAGCCTTCTGGGCACAATAGACGTTGACACTAATATCTCGGTAGCTGCGCTAAAAGAGAGGTGACTGCAGTGAGCTGGTTTGGAGTTGCAGTTCCATTCCTTCATGCACATAACGATAAATATTAGTCATTGGTGCTCATTATAGCATTTGGAAATCTTTGGCTGATGCCGTGCTTAGAAATTAATACCAAAGTCTCTGACTTCAGTCTATTGTAGTGCTACTAATTTACATATTGCACTTTTACTCAGCAACTCTTATATGAAAATATAGTCAAAATATATGGTGATTGTATTATTTTTGTAAGAGCTATCACAATTTTTGAAATTTTTCATTAATTTATAATAACTAGTGTAGCATTCTAGAGGAATTAAAGGATTTTATCATCAAACTGAATGTTTGGACTAACAAAGCTTAGTACAACTGTAAAAAGTAAAATAAGGGCAAGTTTAATAAGGGCAGTATTCTTCCGGTATTGCTATCCATGTAACTATATATAAGTAAATTATATATTTTGTAATGTAAAAATATGTATAAAAATTAATTTTGTTTTGTTCCAAATCTCCAGAAGCCTGGATTCTGAAAAATATTTAAAATTTCTGTTAAATATAGCAAAAAATGAACCAAAAAATTTTTTCCATTTAGAAATCTTTATTTATGATTAAACAAGAACTACAATACAAAGCTTTATTTATGTCTAATATAAATATAATTACAGAATTAGAAGTATTTCGAAAGAAACTAATTATACAATAGTCAAGAAATTAAAACAAAAATGTTAAGAAGGAAAGAAAAGATATCGAAGAAATAAAGAAGAATTATTAATTTAGAGTTACACTGCAAAAATCAAATTGCAGAGAAAATGCATTGAAAAATTTATATCAAAAAATTAGAAATTCTAAAATACACCCTAAAAAACGCCTCAATAAAAAGTGAACATACTAGAACTCATCAAAAAATGCCTTTAGGTGACATCAATATTGTTATATGTAGTTATGTTATATATGTATGTTATATGTGTACCGTTATATGTAGTTGCTTCCAAAAAAATCATATTTTAAATAAAAGAAAATCAGAGTTTTTACAAATTTATAATCAAACATAAAATCAAAATAAAGTTTCACTTGAATGTATTTTCATTTTAATATTTAATAACTTTACATTTGATGCATTATATAGTTAATTCCAAAAGAATCTCATGAATTTCTTAAATAAGACAGAGACTGAGAACTCGCCTAGAACTTTTTCATGACTGTTTTGAAAAGCTGACGAAAAGAGAGATTGATTTAACTTTGACTTCAAGTTGACTGTGAAAATTGATGCCAGCTGAACTCTAGACTGAGTCTTTAAAATAAAACTCTTCTCTAGAAGTTTAGTGCTAACTTTCATTCAAAACTGAGTTAACTTTCTTTTCAAATATTAGAACTAAGCGCCATATGTGAACCCTATTTTTGCTACTAAATCTTTTTTGAAACTCGATATTAAATTGTCTTCTCATATTTAGTTTCAAATAATAAGCCTCGAATCTGAGAGAAAGATTCTGAGAATGTTGTATATTTCTTGAAATAATATTATTAGACGGAGAATATTAAATTTCGTCACTATTTGTCCTATTTTGTTACAGCAGTATTTAAGTAGCTTACATTAAAAGTTCAAGTGTCTTTAAAAGCATTTCTTTTTCGAAGGTAAAGCTACATTATCAAGTCATTTAATTTGAAAAATGTTCTAATAACCATTAGTTTAGAACTTTAAGGGATTTTCCATAAACAGTATATAAATTAATGTTTTGAAATTTTAAGAACAACAATGAATAGTGACAGATTTTATTTTATAATATTTTACATCCGTTATCATTATTATTTCCTTGCTCTTTTTCGAAAAGAAAGTCATACTAACGCAATGCATAGAACTATATTTGCACTCCCAACTGAACTTAATTAAAACTTATTTCGCTATTTAATTTACAAATTTCATGCCCACCACTATTTACTTCTGTGTATTTCTTTTTTAGTACATGAAATAAAATTGCATGTAAGACTAGTCAACTTATACGTACACTATGATATGCCTTCATTTTTTTTAAAGAATTGTCAAATAAAAAGGTACAAATTAGGCCTTACTTTTCTTTGTGTTAACAAGAATATGTATTTTACATTATACGTTTGATACATTTAACTTTTAACACACTTAACCCTTAATACACTTAACCCTTAATACACTTGACACTTGATGCTTGATCGGTTCACATTAAACTAATGTTTTTTTTTAAAACTTAAGTGTCACTGCCTGGTATAAAGTTGACCGGTATTCTCGACAGTGTTTTTTTTCCTAATCTATTAAAATCGATAGAAAAATAGAGAATGAATAAGAAAATAGCAATTTTAGACGTAACAAATATTTTTGACAAACTCCAAAATGTCTATGTGATTGTTAACATTCACAGGTGAAGCGGATTTTGTTCAAATTCAGTTTTCACCTTAACGGATATGCTATATTTCTAAAGAAACATACTCAAACATTCTTTTAGTCATTAACATAATAGATAAACTTAAATTTAATTTCCGTTTTTCATTTAAGATAGATTAATAAATCAGTTAAGGGAAAAGATTTGAACATTTCGCATTAACAAATACCTTACATACAAGTAAAATTCCAAAATATCATATTTGTCTTTGCTGACAAATAAGCCCCAATCAATGATTTAATTACAAAGCAATAATAATTAGAACAAATTTAAACCAATGCAAATATGAGACTTTACGGAAGAGATGATCATTTAAATTTTTCTGATTTGAAAAAGCACTAACTGGCAGTTTCTTTTCATTCTATTCATATTTTTCTCCTTTTAATCTATTCATTCTATTCATATTTTACTCCTTTTAATCTTTCTTTTAATCCCTCTTGAAGAGTCGTTAATTATTGACCAAAGAGCATATTACAAGAGTAAAATTTGTTTGTAATCAAAGTAATCAAGATTGTTCCATTAAACCAATTTATTTGCAAATGGAATTTAAGATTGTTCTTCTGTCTTAATTAGTGTCAAGTAAATTGTTGCGATTGTAATTAAAACTTTATTATTGAAAACCTCAATAAATGATATACTGAGTAAGCGCAATTAATTATGTTCTGAATACAAATTTATAATAATGTTACTTATTTAATATAAGATTAAAGACAATTAACTCAATTAGTAGGAAACTCTAAATGTAAATTAAGCAAATTTTTAAACACTAAATGAAGAAGAGGAGGGGGGCATGAAAAACCTGGAATAATTATTAATTAAAATTTATCTGAATATTTTCGCAGATTGGCAAGACTAATAGACACGATTAAATAATAACTAATAGAAATAAGGCTAAAGAAATAAGACTTTAAAAGAAATAAGGCTATCATGTTGGAAACGGGAATCTTTGATTTTGCTTAGTATTATAGACTATTTTCATACCCTTTTCTAAATAATAGGAGATATGGTGTTATAAATGAAAGGAAAAATATTTATAGAAATTTCATTGTTAAACTTTTTTAAATTAACCAATAGTGTTTTTACGCGAACAACTCTTTCATTATTTTTTATTAATTATTCTCTTAGTTAATTTCGTTCTTTTTTATTGTTTATTTGATAAGAAATTCTTCTACTGTTTATTTGATAAGAATTTTCTCTATCACCTGATTAGGATTCTCTTTTGCATCATAATTATTTTTCTCATTTGTATCTTTTGTTTATTTAAAAATAATGGTGTTATAATTGTTAAACAATTAATCTATGGAGATTTTGCAGACTACAGCTATATGGTTACTATAAATTATTCTCTGTGATAATAATCTCAGTTAATCACTAAAAGTGTTTTCTTACAGATTTCATTATCAAAATTTGATTTAGTTCATAAAATTATCCTTTCATTTAGTACTGCTTTACACAGATTAGGCTTTTACTTATTTAAATCTTTTTGCTTCATCATTTTATTAATTTTTGTTGCTTGTTTCTTTATTTTAATTTTTGTACAGGGAAATATCCTCGAAAGATTAATGTTTTTCTAAATTTTAAGTTAATTTATTATTCAAGATTCTGACGATCTAAGATTTTAATTATACATTATTAGTAGCTATAAAATGTAGTAGCACCAAAATGTCTTTTACTGGTTTATAAGATTAATACTTTATATATGTTTATATGATATAATTTTTTCTAATGGTTTACACGTCCAGCTCAGCCAACAATGGATATTGATTTGACAATTCATTTTCTAAAACAATAATCAAGCTGTACATAAAATATAATTTTTATAAAATTTTTGTTAAAAAAAAGAATTCATTACCCATAAAAAATAATTTTCTAATGATGCTGTTTGTCTTCGAAAACAGTAGTAACATTCAAACATATAGATATTATGCCAACTTATTTTAAATCCTACTTAGAAAAGCATTTAATGTGACTATTGATATAAACAGATGATTTTTTTTTCTATCCTTGCTATGATGAACCCGGGATACAGTGAAAACTTGGTTTTCGTGAAGGGTTTTAGTTGTTTTGTTTAGTTCCTTCGAACTATTTGTTAACTGGTATTTCATACACTTATAGTCAGCAGCTAGGAAATTAGTAGTTCATTTATAGTTAACATAAAATACTATTTATAGGTATTTAAATAAATGTAAAAAAAAATTTAGCATGATAATTTCTAAGTACAGAGTTATGCCTTTTAATTAAAAATGATTTAATGCGTATTATAAATCAATATTAAAATAAATAATGCAAGATGTTGAAATGAATAATGCAAGTGATTCCAAAAGCAGGGACAGGGAAGTGCAAACAGAAATTTCAACTTTTAAAAGCAGTTATCCTTAAGAATGGTGGAACTAAAAACAAAAAATAAACATTTAAAATTTTTTCAAGAAGGCGAAAATTGAAAATATATGAGAAGACATCCACTTCGTTATATACATCCACTTCGTTCGTTTGAATATTATTTAGCATCTGATTAAAAATTTCGATACAGAAAGAAATTTGCAGTTTTTAAGGAAAATTTTTATATTTAGTTATAAACAAAATTTTTTTTCCATATACGCCTGCAGTATGCTTGAAATATATTTTTCATAGGTTTTGAATATAGTGAACCACTATTTATAGTGGTCATTTATACTGTAGGTCTACTGAGCACTCGCTATATATCAGGGTTTGACTATAAAATATTCAAAAAGGAAACTCCAGACTGATGAACTTTTCTACAGCTATTGAAACAAGATGGAGCCAATTTCTTATTGAAAAAAATAGTAATAAAATAGAGAAGTAAATATTTCAACTTAAACTAATGCCATATGGTTATATACCACATGCTATTTCCAAGTGATTAAAATTTGTAACCAAAGTAACAACCAGGATATGGGTGACCTTTTTAATAAACAGGCATTGAATTTTTCCGTTGTATACAAGTATATTGCTTGTTTCTTTTATAAACAAGCTTATAAATATTTTATAATTTTAGCGTTTTAATAAATTTTGATTGGTTTGGAGAATCTGCTAGCCAAAAGATTGCTTTAATGGATGTTAGGGTAGTTGCAGCTTTTTTCCTGCTGATCTGTTATGGGTCATTTTGTTTACAGGCAGCTGTCGCCTCGCCGTTTTGTGCTCATTTACTCAAACTGTGATGCTCTTAATCATAGATATCATTTAATGTTTTGTTCTTTTTTTTCTTTACATTTTATTATGTTTTTACGTGATATTTTTACTTAATGTGTTCTATTCTATTTGTTTAAAAAATTTTTTTTTCAGTACTCCTCACACAATTGTATTGTTATATTTTGCTCTAACTATTTTGGTACAATATTAGAAAGCACTCCTTTCTGCCGAGATAATCGTGTGAGCTGATGAAAAGATTATGTCTTGTATGTTCCGGAATTTAATTATTTCTTTTTCCTTTCTTTCATTGTTCTGTAATATTTTCCATGTTTTCTCTAATTTTTGATATATATATATATATATATATATATATATATATATATATATATATATATATATATATATATATATATATATATATATATATATATATATATATATATATATATATATATATTATATATATATACACTTATATTATTCCATGTGGAATAATGCTAGGAAAGTTATGGATTGGCGATTATTCCTTAAAAAGAAAAAATTAAGTTATAATTATATTAGTGCCTGAATACTGGGAATCATAGTTCGCTTCGAATTTGTACGACTAACTAATGTGTTCTGATATGTAATTCATCACCAGTAGAATTCAAGAAATTTTCTATTGAAGTTTTTTAATTTATATTTGGTTTTAATTATTATTTTTTATTATATTTCAAACAAATTTATCATTAAAAAAACACAAATTTAAAGTTAAATTCCTATGCTGAGAACTTATGTTCACTTCCATTTGTGGTGTGATATGTTATCGGAAATCACGAGGCAAAGCCCAAGATTTAGCAGTACATTTAAAATGAGTTAATCCAAAATTGTCTCCCAGAATCTGTCTTCAGAAATGTGACTGATCATGTCCTGTTTTCATTGCGTTGTAGACGATTTATCTCATCCAATTCATCTCTCTTGATATGAGTGATTATATGAAGATTTCATCAGATTGTTCTGGAACCGCTTCGCTTAATTCGTTTCTGGAGATAGAAGTATTTACGAGTAGTTTCTGAGCATTAACTATTCATTTAAAGACAGTTGCTTTAATGATCGCTTTAAATACCCTGCAAAAATCAACACCACTAATTAATTCAAATTTTTACTGATATAAATATAAATTCCTTGAAATCCTCATGATATCATATCGACATTGTTTATGCAAATATTGCATTCAATACTAGAATATTAAAAATAAGCAATACTGGCATCTACAATACAATGATGACTTCATTATTGATGTCATCATCAAAAAATTCACATTTTTTAAAAACTGAAAATCTAAATTCTGCAAGTAAAAAAAATCAAATTATCAATTAGTAAAATTAAATAGGAATGAAACACAAATTTTTGAAATTTAATATATTTTCTAAAAGTATATTTCAAATTAAATATTTCGTCAGAAAATTACTAATACATTGAAAAAATTTAAAAGAAATTTTAAAAATAACAAATTTAGAAAATGCAACTTTATACAAAAATCTCTTTCAAAAATTAGATAATAAAAATAATAAAAATTTGAATCGATGAAGTTTACTTTATTAGTTAAACTTTGCATCAAATTTATGAATGAATCTATATTTGAATCTACAAGCAACCGAAGTTTTTCCTAGAAAATGTCTCTTTTGGCCATTCAAGTATTACGTAAGTATAATTATAGTTTTAACTACTTAATACTAAGTATACTTAGCATAATTATACTTATTATATTTAGCATAATTATACAAATTTTACTTTGTATAATTATACTAATAATACTTATTATAATTATACTAATTATACTCTCACTATAATTATACTAATTATACTTATCATATATATACTAATTATACATAGCATAATTACAAAAATTATACTTAGTGTAATTATACTTATTAAATTTAGTATTATTATACTATTAATATAATTATACTAATTATACTAATTAATGTAATTATTAATCCCCTCCCCCTTCATCAGCAAACATAAGCAAATGACGAAGTAGATTTAGGCGTTTAGTTAACATTTGAATGGCTCCTTCAGAAAATATGGTTCATTTACTGATAAATTGTAGCATCAATTTCAGTAATGGTGTTTTATTAAAATGGTTAACCTAGATAATGCAATGAAATGATGCGAATCTACTAACTCAAAGTTTCAATGGAAAAAATAAAATTTTCTCTAGAGAAAATGAGCCCTTGTGAGCTTTATAATACTTTTATTCGAATATACTGAGAGAGAGATATAAAAGAATTCATAACATATCTGTTATTCTACCCCACCTCCCATAGGATTTTCTTGGAAAAGCTTAAAAAACAGAGACATCTTTGGAAGGAAATGTTGAGTCGCATTACTTGGAGGGAGGCGCGCCCTTCCATTTCTCTCAACAGCTCTATGAATAAGGAAATATGATTTGGTTTATTAAAAAAAAAGCAACTTCTTTTTTAGAAAAAAAGGGTAATTAAAAATATTTTTTATGTGCGAAAAAGCTCAACTTGTCTCTTTCTCTCTTTTAAACATTCTTATACAGCTCTTTCAAAAGCTTCTAATTTAACATTTCATTACTACATTATGAGATCAAATCACGTATCGATTTTCAAAACTTCACTTCTAATTATTACAAGACGATAATAAAACATATTGAAATTTGGAAATAAAAGCGAGCTTGAAGTTTTTGAAAAAAAAAATTAGCGTGGTCGAAGTATATATTAAAAATATAAATAAATTAAATAAATGAGTAAAAAGTTAAATGAAATATCAAATCCTAAAAACAGAAATGCCAATGAGTCCATATTATAAGAGTAAATAAGGCTTATAACCTTTTAAAAGTGAATTTCTGGTGGTTCGTTGCCGAGGGGGGTTGCGGTTGTATGCCCCTCAATAATTTGAAAACTTTTAAATGCCTACTTAATATTTTACACAAATCAAAAATCATCATATATTATATATATATATATATATATATATATATATATATATATATATATATATATATATATATATATATATATATATGATGTGTTTTTCTAAACAAATTACACCAAAGCATATTGCCTTGAAAAGTGTCTCGTGCAAAATGTATTTCAAATTTATGAAAAATAATGAAATTTATGTTTAGCAAGATTCGGCAATATCTAAATTTCTCCACTACTAAAAATAAAAACATAATAAATGGCATTCTAAATGAAGATAATCGAAAATAATTGCAGATGGTCAATAATATAATGATTATCAATGTATTAAAATGGAGGTTTTAAGTAAGATGACTAACTTGAAAAATAGTTATTCCTATACTTGAAATCTACTGTTATACACCTATATCTGCTGTAGCTCTATGCCACAAAGTAAGTACTTATCATTAAAGTAACGATTATTCGTCGAGAAAATAAATTTATATAATTCTTAATGTTTAAGATTTTCAATACCTCTTTTAAAACGATATAGCATTTAGTTGAAAAAAATATTATCCTTGTCATTCAACAGTTCGGAAAAGTGCATAAATTAAAAGCTAATTCGAAAAATAAAACTCTTTGCAAGCTTGGAGGCATCTTTTTGCATTTTGCCAGCGGGGCTCATTTGCAATTAGTATATTAAATGATGTTGACAGTTAGAAAATAGGCCGGAATTTCAAATTAGCTTACGGCATTTGTAATAAATAAATTTAAGATAATGAATTATGTCTATTTCTTTATTTATGATTTTGGAAATTTTGTATAACATTACTAAACTTTGGAACACATTATTTTTTTTAATGTTCTTAGCAAAAACTGATCTTAGCAAAAAACTGTTCTTAGCAAAAACTGATTTAATAAACAAAATCCCGGATTTCTATCTATCTTAATTACTTTTTTATACGAACATTATTATATTTTGCAATGCGTATTTAATTTTTCTAAATAAATTTCTAAGAAAAAGAAATACCAAATTTATGTTTTTAATGTTATCTAATACGAAAATTAGCAAAGGTATTTTCAAATCTGATTGCAGTGAAGCAGAACAATCGCTTTTAAAAGGAATTTGTTTCGAGCATTAATAAATAAGTAAGACCTAATTTTGAATTTATTTATTACTTAGCACTTAAAGGTAAATAAAAAAATAATTTTCACATGACAAAAACTGACAAGATAATGGCCATCCAACGTAAAGGATTTTGCATTCTTAGTAATCACTTATTATATTATTGGAAATGCCATTTTGTACATTTTGTATGCTTTTTCTTAACTTCTCCAAGGATAATAATTTTTATAATGTATCTTGGGTAATTACTTCCCAAATTCAGTATATATATATATATATATATATATATATATATATATATATATATATATATATATATATATATATATATATATATATATATATA
This sequence comes from Parasteatoda tepidariorum, assembly GCF_982258835.1. NCBI lineage: Eukaryota > Metazoa > Arthropoda > Arachnida > Araneae > Theridiidae > Parasteatoda > Parasteatoda tepidariorum. The sequence continues at coordinate 52,688,890 of NC_141766.1, forward strand.
TATATATATATATATATATATATATATATTATATATATATATATATATAATATATATATATATATATATATATATATATATATATATATATATATATATATATATATATATATATATATATATATATATATATATATGCTATCAGAATTAGAAAAAAAAGACAAATGATTATTTCTTTGAGTAAATGATAAACATTAAGTTTCTCGAATGAGTAGTATTGGTCATGTATTTTTAATCTAATCTTCATTTTCATTAAAAGAAGTGGAAATAAATCTATTCTTCTGTGAATTTTATCATTTTATTTGTGACAAATCGAAAAAAAAGTTCTGAGCTCTGTATGCTCGAAGGATCATTCAATTTATGTAATGACAAGATAATTGATGGAACTTTTTTTATATTACAAATGAAACTTTTGGTCACGTCTCATTTAAATAAAGGTGCTAATGATGGCAAAATGTTGTTTTTTTTAAATAATTAGTGAATTTTGCTGTATAAAGTATATAGAATTTGTTACAATGTTCATTGTATTATTTTGGTATATTGATTTAACTGTCCAAGATATCATAAAATTCATTGTTCACAGTGTAATAAGCTGTGTAATGTTTGTAGTTAGTGTTAAATAAAATTTTTTTTACATAAAGTAAAGTTGTAAATGCCAATGTTATGCATTGTTCATTGTATTATTCTGGTACAATTATTCCTTTGTTTATTGTATTTTGAAATTCATTATTTACATTTTCTTTTTGATGACTGTGACATAAACTTTTTTACAAAATGTTGTTTTCAAAAATAAGAATTTAAAAAAAAAAACATTCCAAAAAATGAAATTTTTTATTCATTTTTCAATTTATTACTAGTATGATAATTTATTTGTTAGCTGTCTTATGCAGCTCTTGCTGAAAGATCTCCATAGAGAAATTATTGCCATGTTCTTGCAAAGATAAAAAAAAGTGCTCAAATTATTAATTTTGGTGCTTATCAGTTCAAGCATTCTTCGTGTCTAATAAAGTATTTTTACATTATGAAGTTCATAGGTGCCAGAAGCAATATTAATAAAACAAGAAAATAAAGAATGACTAATAATGATAAAAAATTATGAATAGCACTTTTGAAATGATTATTTCAAATTTCCCTTAAATTGATTGCTTTAAATTAAACTCATAAAGATTTTGACAATTAAAAATTTACAAATTTGTACTATGCAAACCATAAAAATTCACAATAAGTTGAAATAAATATTAGCACTACCTATCAACTTTTTGAATGAAAAAAAAATGTAGGAGTAAAAGCTACTTCGGCCAGTACAATTATATTATAATTTATATAATATATAAAACTATGATTTTATAAACGTTACTAAACACATAAAAGCTAATTTCTAAAATATATTTTATAATAAACTCTCTTATTAGAATAAATTCTCTAAATTCTCTAAATATTCTTTTCTTTCCCTTAAATACTGAGTTTTATTAAGCAGAAGATAATTTAGAAAAGAAAATGTTTGAGCTGACATGGAATCATTTTTAAATTCATTTAGCGTAACTGTTCCTTTGGAATAACTATTGACATTTTAGCTAGTAAATGTAAAAATAAGTGTTATAATTTAATATAACTGTTTTCAGCATAATTTAAATTGTTAAGAATGAAATAAGTTTAAAAAAAATAAAAAAAAAGAGAACGAGACTTCATTTGCTATTAACTGTGGTATAAACTTTTCAGATGAACATTTTAAAAAGCAAAAATAGTTCTTATACACAGTGTGTGGACAGCTCTTTTTTTGCATCTAAGAAAATAAATAACCTTAATAAAAAAAACAAAAACAATTATCCTACAGAAAATGTGATTGCAAAATATATTATTTGAAACAAAAACAACAACAAAAAGATTAGCAACACATATTAATGTAATAAGCTTGATGATATTGATAAAACAGAAAATTTTTCTGTAACCTGGTCTTAAGTCCAAAAGTGTGGGTAAAATTTTCTAATGCTTGCCAACAATTTTCTAGGATATTTTTAGAGGGCAGTTTTATTCTGCTTCAAAGCTTGAAGGGTGGAAATGCGCTTAGATTTGGTTGGATGACTCTTAGTAAATATTTGAAAAGTATATTTAACTTTGTAAAACTTGGCAACTATTTTTCGCCAAATTGCATCATAGCAAATATTGACATAGGGAATAAATTGGTGTAATCTATTTTTCTATTTCATTTTAAGTATCGTTAAAGTAATGCTTGTTATACCTTTTCTGCTGCATTTAGAATATTATTTATTAAACATAGATTTTATTATTCAAGTTGAATGCTGCATAATGCTCAAAAATAGTTTATTATTTTTTTTGAAAGCGATCAATTGCTTTGAAATTATACCTTATTAGATATCGTTTAATGCCAAAATTTCAATGCCAAATGTATTAATGCTTGTTGCTAGTTAATCATTACATTATACTTAAACTCATTTGGCAGCTGAACCTTCCTGTATACATGAAAATTGCAGTAAAAGAGGAGTTTAAGTATAATTATTGAATTATTAATAATATTATTAATAATTATGGAATTAATAATTATTAGTGAATTAATAATTATTATTAATTCAATAATTATTAATATCATTAATAATTATGGAATTATAATAATATTGATTATTTATTATTATTAATAATAATAATTATTATTATTGTTAATAATTATTGAAATCATAATATTGTAGATATTTCAATATTACTGGTAATAATAATTCTTAATATTATTAATGATTATGTAATAATGTATTCAGAAGTTTATTTCAATTCAAAAGTCTTCATTTTAATTTATTTATATTTTGGGGTCATCCAGAAATTCTGCACATTCTAAATCTATTATCTGCGATTTTCTCTGTAATTATTTCGTGTTTAGTTGAATTCAACTCTTGTTGCTATGGAAAAGATTCAATCACATCGAAAAAAATTACTGTCTCTGGTAAAACGAAATATTTTCGCTTCTAAAAAAATAAAGGAAATATATGCGTTTAAAAAAAGTAGCTCTTAAATTAAAATTTATTAAAAATGAAAAATGGATTTAGGTAAGAGAGAATCTCACTAATAAAAATATCAAAAACGCCATTTTTGCGAAAAGAAGAGTAAGCTATTTTTGCAAAAAGAAGAGTAATTTAATAGTCAGACAAAAAATAAATTAACTGCAATACCCTATGAACCAAGATTCAAAATAAGTTCTTTGAGAAGAAATTTTAAATCTATGAACTTTTATGTGATTATAATGCTTTCATAGCTATATCCTTTTTATTTCTAATGTTCTAGAGGCAATAGAAATTATTGTATAAACTTTAAAAGTTAGAAGAAAATTATTTATTCAGATGCGAAGTAGTAGATAATTGCAATATTTTCCCAAACCCTTATTTTACAAATTGGCTTTTTTTTAAAATTTCTATTCTAATTTTTAACAACAGGATATATATATACGTGAATCATGTTGTTAAAAATTAAAAAAATATCACCTGTTGATTGGTTACTTAAAGATAAGGCATTTTAATATAATTTAAATTAAGAAAAATTGCATGCATACTCTTTTAAATTTAGCATTTTAAAGGATAGTAAGTGCAAATGAAAATAATAACTTAAAATCATAAAAAAATAATTATTAATCTTTTTAACAGTATAAAATATGCTAAATACATTGATTAATGCATATAATAAAAAATAATAACTTAGAATCATGAAAATATAATTAATCATCTTCGTGACTGTATAAAATATGCTAAATACAGTGATTAATACATACATAATACATGGATTAATACATATCAAATTTTAATGACAGTAAGTTATTAATTCCATATAATCTTTTAATCTGTTAATCTTTTTTTCCTTTTTTTATCTCATTTGATTTTCTATAAATGTATCTATTACGGCAATATACGGCCCTAAAATTCAATGAAAAAAAGGTTATTAAAGTATTAATTTCATTTAAGAAAAAAATTATAGAGCTTAAGTAAATACAATTAACATAAATATCAATCGAATTCAAAATTTTCTGCCATTAAGGTCTGCCATAATTATTCTTAAATTATGGTAAAATTATCAGCAACAGTCTGTTCATCCAGAACTTTAAGGTAAAGAACATTTTTGCCTTATGGTTTTGATTCCATTTACAACTAGTATGGTTTCAAAACTATAAAACGAAATTTAACTGGACATTAGAGATAGTTTAGAAGCTTTACTGTGTTATCATCTATGCTTGAATAAGTGTAACGTATTCTAATTTTCCGGGGTATAAAATTCGGGGAGTGCAGGACACTGGAAACTCTTCATGTGTTAAAATGAATAGAGGAAATATTTTAGTGTCAACACTGGACTCGACCCCCCATTCTGCCGGCCATGAGATTGACAGATTTGTCCTCTCGGATCTTATCCGTAAAGAACTAAGTGCCTTCATTAGGTGAACCTAGAGGAAGTAATAAAAATCTAGTTCATTATCCGTATAAGGTGAAAGTAAGTAATAAACGGTTTTTCTTACACTTAAAAGTTTGAATACCATCTTATTTATGATTATTTGACGATTTTGTGTGAATATGGTAGAATGAAAACTAAATAAATTGTTATTAAACCATTTTTTTCGAGAGATTTTTAATAGTGCATGCATGTCAACCACATCAACAAAAAGATTAATCTTTATTTCATTCATGAATATTTCAAAGATTTTTCCTAAAATAAATATGTATTAATCACAGTCGGATGTTGTAAATAAACCATTACTCTATCACATATCCTATTAGTAATAAAATGATTCAATGGCTTTAACACAGATTGGCCAATTCCTATCTAAAAGGAAAGTGAGACAAAATGAGTTGGCTAAGAGAAGAAAAAAAGTATCTGAAAAATGGGGGGTTCCTGTCACCAAATAAACGCCGCATTTCTTTACTTTCTTTCACACGCAATGACAAAAAAAGAAAAGAAATGAAGCTGAAAAGAGTTGAAAAAAGATTTGAAAAGCAAAAGTTCTCCATTAGATAGGACGGGGCGCCAGAGAAGTATACTTTGCCCATTCATCAGACAAGCAAATATTCTAAAGCAAAAGAGCACAAATGCAGCCTATTTGGAACGAAGCTGAAATCGATGTCTTTTGAACAACGAAAATGATCTTCTCATTTCGAAAAATTTTGTTGCAAGAATACAAAAAGTTTAAAATAATACCTGTCTAACTTTTTGATAAAACTTATAATTTAAGATGGTATTTTTCTTTCTTTTGAGAAAATAGAATCCATTAGAATAAAAAATGTTGTCACTTAGTATTTTTAAGTGAATTAAGTCCATGCTTGTGAAATGGCAACATTGCATAAGTTTGCAATTTTTTCACAGTAATAAAGAATTTTTTTTTATTTTATTTTACTTTCTTTTATGTCATCTTATCAGACAATAGCTAGTCATTACGCTGCATAAATTGTCAAATAAAAGACTTTAGTAAAGGAATTCGTGTGTTCTAGTCTAGCTTTCATGTAAAACTTGCATTAAGTGTTCTTTAAATCCTTGTTTTAAGGAATTAGCATTGGTAAGCTCTGAAATATGGTTTTTGAATCACACTAAATATTGTAGAATGAAAATTTAGAAAAGTAAAATGTAGAATTAAACAAGAGAGATAAAGAGCTTTTAAAAACATCATTAAATACTTTCATCAAATTCCACTAATTGAATATAAGCAGTTATTGAAATCCTTTTCAATTATTAAAAAACATTACCAAATTTAACATTAAAAGAAATCAAAACTTCCATTTACAACTTACTTAAATGCAAGTTTTATGTGTTCATTGTATTGCAGGAGCTCCAAACAACAATAAAAACATTTAAATAAAAAAATATGTTATGATTATTTACACCATTAACATTTAGAAAACACATGTAAAATGTATGCCTAACCTTCTCAACTTCAAAGCTTTCCAAATCAGCTAGAACTATCACTTTTTATGCATAAAACTTCACATATACTCACGATTGTTGAGAAAAGAAATAAGTGGAACCAGTTTAAGTGGAACCAGTCATGGTTCGTGATTTCTTCAAGTAAACAGAAGTTCTCGTATCACCGTATCACTCGTATCTCGAATCACTATACATTATTTATCTTTCCTCATTTCCCGTCAGATTTAGTTCGTTATGCTTAGTTTCATTTGATGACATTGCAATTACTAGCTTCTTTTTTGCAATCACATTTTTCCATTAAATTTTTCAGTTCTTTATTCTACTTCATCAGTTGAATACCATTCCTTAAGACTGAAATGTTTTTAGAGAGATTAAACGCTGATTAGCACAATAACTTAGCGTCCTTCTTTTATACTTCTATTAGTATAATAACTAAATGATGTCCTAAAATGTGTATATATAGATACTTCTTTTCTAGTAAAACTTGAATAGTGCTCCTGAGATATAGGATAATATCTAGGAAGGATATCCAATTCCTCTCTGTCTAAATAACCCTTTGCAATTTGTTAATTTCAACGTAAACATAACGTTGTTCTTCTACACTTCGATTGGTAAATATCTTAACGTTTTCCTTCTATGCTTCTATTAGTATAATAACTTAACGTTATCCTTCTTTGTTTCTATTAACATAATGACTATATTTTTTCCTCTTGTACTTCTATTAGAATAATAAAAAAACAATTTCCTAAAATGTGTATATATTGATACTTCTTTTCTAGTAAAACTTGAATTATACTTCTGAGATACAGGACAATATCTAGGAAGGATCTCTAATTCATTTCTGTCTAAATAACCCTTTGGATTTTGCTAATTTTTACCACAGTTTTCTTTATTTAACTAATAATTTTAACAATATAAATTTTAAATATGTGACATCGCTGAAACAATCCATTTATTTCTTATTTCTTATAATATTTGCTATATTCTATGAAATATTTGATATGAAATATTCATATCCAAATAATTTAATAAGCGTCGTATCTAAAGAAAATGAAAGAGATTTTATGCTACTTTAATAAGATTATTTGTTCAATTGTCCGCAAATACACATTGTGTTTCCTAATTTCGTTTTTATGGTAATCTTTTAGAGGGCGAAATCAATGAGATTGTATTTAGGTTATTTATTTCAAACAGGAACTTCTGACAGACGTTTGGCACTGAACTCTGGCCAAACAAAAGAAAAATCCTCCAAATGGTAGATTTGAATTCTACAGAAATGCTGTTTTTATTTATTTAACGTCTTATAAATTACGAGAAAAAACTTAACAGAAAATTAAAGAGAAACGTTAGAAGATATTTTGTAATGAAAATTACGAAGAAATAAAAGTAAAGTAGCAAAAAAGTAGTACTTTAAAAATTAAACTAAAAACAGAAAATTTAAACTCAATCTTTACAATATTATAATATCGATTTAAACTAATGAGAAGATAATAATGCTTGTGGAAGAATAGAATCTTGTGATTTGACAAAGAAAGAAGTATGAACTATCAGTTTTATCAGTTTGAAACTAACTTATAATTTTAAATAGATAGTATCAAAAAAATTATTAACTGTTTTTTTAAAGTTTTCTGCCATATGAAGACAATAAATATTGATATAAATGTAAAGAAACAAAAAATATTTTATAGTATTTGTTAATATTTTGTTTGGAAAAGAAAGAAAATATTTTTGCATTTTATATTTGTTTTCGTAATATCATAATTATAATACTCTATATTCTGCGTTTAATATGAAAATAAATTATGTAATGTAACAATATATTTATTAGCAAATTAGTTATATATAGATAGATTTAGATATCATTTTACATTAATAATATAATTAGTATATTTTTATTACGATAATGTTATTTTTAAAGATGGTAATTTGAAAAAAAATATTTTGGCTTATATGGCTATTATACACACTTTATTTCCTTTTAAAAGGTCCCTTAAGACACTCAATCAAGAGATCAAATTAAGATCAAATGTAATCAAAATGTTTAGATTATAAGAATAAGGGAATGATCCTAATTAATACTAGTTTTAAATAAAAAATATTTCCATTAAAAGTTTAGCAAATAAAAAATAAAATCTGTAAACATATTGACTATTTTTTTAATAGTTAAAGACACGCAAGAGAATGGAATATATTGAATGAGGAAATGAAATTTCAGTTATCTGAAGTAAATGAAAAAAAATAATAATCTTATTTTTATTATCTTGTTAAAAAAACGTTTAGAAATAAACTTTCATGCCCAGAAATAATATACATATAAAAACATGAAGCACATAGGATAGACCCAAGAATGATCTACACATAAGATTGAGGCATAAGAGACATAGTGTCGAATTGCGAATCATAGCAAGAAAAACAAAGATAAGAAATTAAAAACATTTTAGCAGTGTTTTAGAAAAAATATACTTCATTAAATTTTATGAATACATTTGATTCTAAATAAAATGTCAATGTTCAAAAATGTTTAAACTTCTAGTTTGATGCTACAGACACAGGCCAAATTATTAGACGTACTCTAAGATTCTATGTAAAATCTTAATAATCAGATGATACTGTACAGCTTTATTGTTTTTATGTGATTGAAACCGGTTTGCACTTGCTTACGTTAGTATATCAATTGGTTAAATTCGACGATATATAATATAAATTTGAAGATAGAATAAATTGGACGATATATTATATAAAGATAAAATATTTATTATATCAAGCGTTACATTTGTCTATTATAAAAATTGGGTCAAATTATTAGACGCACTGTAATTTTTTTAGTAATTACATGATTTGCAATTCTTTTATATTTAAGCATACATGTAATGGGGTTATATGCAGGACATTTTAATATACTTATATATTACCTATTTGCATTTATTTTTGACGTATTGTATCACAATGGTAAACAATTGATACTGGAGAGTAATCAAATGCAAACTGGTTTCATCCTTGAACACGTTACAGTTTTATAGCATCACCTGGTAATTATAATTTTGCATAGAATCTTACAGTGCGTCTAATAACGTGGCCAGGGACTGTATATCACAAAAGAGGACTAAAAAATCAAACAAAAGAAAACTGTAAAAACTGTAAACTTTTTAAAGAAAAATTTCCGTAAAGTAAGGTATTTTGCATTTGATATGAAACAAGCAATTTCTTTTAAGAAAACAGTAGAGTAAACAGTAACGAATTTAAAGCTTACAAAAAGTTCTAAAGAAAACATGATAATACCTCAACGACGAGAAAAACGAAACCATATTTTTGCTCAAGAATATCATGTTTTTTTAATAGGTAAAAGTGTCCAAGACGCATTTTCAAAATGTATATTTAAAGCGCGGGAAATTGTTTAAAATCTACTGTGGTGTGACATTATTTTAAATTTATACGAAGAATGAAATAAAGATGCAGATTAAAGTCATTTAAATAAAACAGTCATTAATATTAAGTCGAGCTTTTGCAGCGGCATCATGAATAAAAGTTTAGAGTTTTATCAGTTCATGGGAAACATCTTTGAGAAAAGTTAACTGTAGAGCAGGACTGAAATTAGTCTCTTGCTCTATCCAGCTGCCCTGCCAAGCTTGTTAGTCTAAAAAATTCATGCCCAAAAATATTTTAAATTACTAAAAAGAATAAATTCTTCTATGATTAATGCGTCAAAAATGATATCAACAACATTATATCTAAAACAAACACTTTTTTTTTAAGTATGGAATATTAGTAGTATTGATAAAAAAACTAGTAGGTATTATTAAATAAAAAGCTTTATACATTGATGTAAATGTAGAGCATTCTAATTAATAATGAAGTAATACTATAAAAAATACTAAATACCATTGGTATGTCCTTCAGTTCCTTACTTTAAAATGATATTTTTAATTTTCATAGTTACTAGTTTCTTATGCACAATGACTGGAATATTTTTCTTTCATAAAAATAAGTATTACTCGGGTTTTAAAAATAACAATGATCTTACTTTGTGTTATACAGTTTTATTTACATAAATTAATTCAAACGATTTTAGTTAATGTTTTTGTTTAGTTTACGGAAATTAATTCAAACATTTCCTCCCCTTTTAATGATTTTCTTTCTCCCAATCTGACATCTTGGCAATTTTCGTCAAAATTTAATGAGTGCTCCATATTTTAAGGAATTTCTGATTAAATATTTAGATGTCCGAATGTTGGCTTATAAGGGTAAAGAATACATTCCCTATCGGAATTTTTAGCATGCTCTGGGCAAGTAATGGAATTTAACTATTTAGCTCTTGAGCCGAAGTATTTATTTGTACAATATTCAAAAAAACAGAAATTTATTTAATTATGTTATAAATTATTGAAGTGTACAAAAATGACTCAAAATATAGACATGAAAAGAATATAAAAATTCATAGATTTTTTTTCAGTTTAAATGTTTATTTCAATGTATTCCATTTCCTTTCCAAATTTTGTCAATGATTTTAGATTTTTCAGTAACATATAAATACCACGTATGTAAGGAATCATTTTGTATTAATATTACTGATATTAAATATTAAAGTAAGTTATTTTCTACTTGGAATTCTGTTGAATTCAATTGCGATTATTTCCTTTGTTAAAAACTTACAAAGTATAGCGATTCAATAAAAACGATTAAAACCATACGTCTTCTATACATCAGTTTTCATAAAAATTCGAATCATTTCTAAAAATATATACCTGAGCTTTTTAACTGGAACAACAAGTCATGGCTTAATTTAGGGGAAAGCGAAATCTATAGTTATATAAAGGCAGTAAAAATCGGTCGATTACCCTCTAAATTCAGTCGACCGAATAATACTGTATTTTAGTAAAAATATCATACGACACAATTTTCTTATTATAGCATCGTCTTCCACTGACAAAGCACAAGACTAATGAAGATTTATGATTCTTAGCCATAATACATCAAAACTAAAAAAGCAATGGTAAGGCTTTGTTGGTAGAGACTTGTGTTGTCACTGGATTACACTGTCAGCTTGCAGCTCTGTCGCCCCATTGATTTTATTGCGGTGATCATCTCAACACTATTGACCTTTGCCTTGTTTGCGAAAAACCTCGAAGCATTATGCTCTTTTTGGATTGAGAAAATTATCTCACTCAAATAAAATAGAACAATAGGCAATGGGTGACTCTACGAGGTATCATATCAAAGTAATATAATCTTAACGTCTTCTTGGAACATATTACTTTGCGTCTAGGCTTTCGTATAAAATTTATGAAGAAAAAAAATAGATGGTGTACGTTGGCGTAAAAGATAAATATATGATGGTTATAACAATGGAAAAGAAGACCGCATTTAATAGATATGCTATTGCAAAATAAGGATTTTTAATAGCAGGAAAATTAAATCAAATTATATTAATCCGAAGGTTAATAATTACCATTAGTTTAAATGTTTTAAAATGTAGTAAATGCAACGAAACGTTACACATATAAATCTCAACAATAATATATAATTACCAATGAATGATGACAATGCTGATTTATAAAGCAAACCTGTTTAAAGAACCAAAACTATAGTATATCCAATTCTTTAAATTTAAGTGTGTTTTCTTCACGTTGTTTTGCTTTATTTTTTCGCCTATCATAAATCCTCATTTGTACAATGCTGATATTAGAAATGAACTACTGACATTTATTATTTCAAAATGCAATGAAATAATTTGCAAGTAATGAGTCTTATGTTTCATTGTTAAATTGCCGTCAGAGCTAGTGTTTTTACAGTAATCTAAGCATATCAATTTTGAGAAATACTAACACCTCAAAATTAGATAGCAAATGAAAGTAAAAACGGGGTGGTGGCATAGGTGAAGGCCAGTTTATCTTTTTCATACACGCATTCCTGGTAAAATGTCAATATTTTTTAATGAATTCAGTGTTTTAAACATTCCAAGATTTTTATTTATGATTGAAAACAAAGACAATATCTGAATTGCATGTTTTTTCTGACTATGGGAACAAAACAATGTTCAGTAATTTTTACTGCAGCATTTTGCTATTGAAATTTTGTAACATTAATAATGAAATATGGTTTATTATTTTGCTGTTTAGTAGTAAATATACTAAAGTAAGGTAATTTTAGCAAAAAAGTAAATAATTATAAAAGTTGTAGAATAATTTGAGATTACGCAAAAATATCGTTTGATAACCTCTATTTTATTTAATAAAAGCATGTTAGTTCTGCTTTTTGTTAGATTTTTTATTGATTTCTATGAAAGTTTAACTGTTATGCGACAGAGCTGTTCTATCATCCTAAAACAAAAGAGTAGGGGTATCGAGTTTGAATCGCACCTCCACCCTGAATTCTACCCTATATATGCATCTGCTACCCTATTTATGTATATTTATTCATTTATTGTTACACATACTTATGCAGGTTTATTTTCTATTTACAAAGTTTGCAAAAAAGTATTTCCAGTAGGAGAACATTTACGTCACAATACATTTATATATAACGAATAAAAATCTCGAAAGTAAAAGTAACTAAGTAAATAGTTTTTAATCCATGCTCTAAAGCAGTGGATTTATTTATTGTTACACACTCATCTGAAGACTTGTGTGTTCAATACGAACCAACTTTTATAAGCCCTATAAAAGTTTGAGAAAAGATTGTTCAAATTAAAGAAAAACTTTTCGAAGATGCATTTACTAGGATGTGGAGGTAGCTGGTTCGACTCCCATCGTGGTCCGTGATGGCTGTGTCTTTCTCTACCTCGTGCTTTTTGTACATCGACTTGTCAAGGACATATTAGTCGAGCTTTATAATGAGCACACATGCCTGCGTATGTCTGAGTAGCAATAAATAAATAAATGTAATTTAATAGATGCATCCAAGATGCTAATCCAGATAATGTGGGATTTGAAGACACTTCATTTACACTTCCATTTTAGCCGTGATGTAGTACTTTTATTTAACCTGATACAGTATTTATTTAAGATGCATATTTAGTTCAGCCTTGTTCAGACATTTGTACCGATAAAAATACTTTTTTTTTCATTTTAAATGTAGGTCGATGCTAACTTATACATAGGAAGAAAAACAAATAACTGATGAAAAACAAAGTTAACAAGTAATTGCTAAATTAAAATGAGCATTTTTGATTGCCTCAATGGTCTGAGGCTTTGATTCATATCAAACTATACTATAACTGCTAGAATTGCCGACTTTTGCTTGAAATTACCTGTTCTTTTCCTGCATTTACTATAAAATAACACGGTGATAAAAACGCTATTTTATTGTTAATTTTACCGAAAATTCGTTACCAAAGCAAAAATTACCACGTTTTTTGGAGTTCCCATACAACCAGAAACACTGCGAGTTTGACCGCATTCTGGTAAGTTTTAACTGTACTTTTTTTCTCGGTATGTGCTAACTGTCTTTCAAACTGAAAAGGGCTTTCAAGTACGCAGTAACAAAGAATAACAAAGTAATCAGCATATTTAAGTAAATAAATGAATTCCATTTGCTTCATATAAGACGAATAGAAATAAGTAGCTCAACCTGATCTATCCGAGTTTAGTGTCTTTAAGAAACTTGAAAGTATCATCTAGATCTATTTTATCTGTTATGATTGAGATATATGTTAGGAAAATTTATAATTAGCCGTCCTCTATTTTTAATCAACCATATAAAAGAATTATAGAAATGTAAACAAAATATATTGTCTACTACCATTCTATTTGGCAAAAGGTACAGACAATATGAACTTAAAATTGTCAAGATTGTTCTGAAAAGCATTTTCGTAATTTTATAATGATACCTTAGATCATAGTTAAAACCATTCATTTTGTTACATTTACTTTTCATTTCTTTATTTTACATTTATGCTAATAAGAACTAAAGTTTCTAAAAACGGAATTTTGAATACCAGAATTCGTTAAATTGATACCATAATGAATGGAAAAAAATATTAAATAAATTTCTTTAAATACCGAGCATTTTGGTTTAATCAGATTTTTTTTCGATCAAAAATGCCCTTACTATACAAGAATAGTAATTTTGCTGATTTTTTTTATCTCCTTGTACACTGTAACGCCGTGTATAAGGAAACCTTGATTTCTGTTTTCAAAATTCTAAATAATAAACACTGAAATTATAGTTGATCAGTGGTTTCTCTCCTTTCAGTATAATGACAGTTCTGTGGAATAAAAAAAATAACTCAAGTTCAAAAAATAGCACTAGAAATGTTTCCTGTTTCTCACTATATATTAATGATTTCAGGCAAAGCGTTACCATCTTTTCGTTTTTAATTATCTTCCTCAATTTTAAAAACACACTAAATCAATGTAGAATATATAGCATTAAAATTAGACACACAGTTTTTAAATAAATTTCCAGCAATGGGAACTGCAAAATTGCATTAAGAGAAAATTTGTTACTAATTCTTCAAAAACATGAATTTATTGAAATTTTAACACGGCAACATCAGATGAGGATTAAACTTAAATCAAAAGCAGGTAAATTGATAGCTAAGAGCTGGTACATCTTATATCGAAAAGGACTCTAGTGCATCTGTCACTTAAAATAAAATATTTCTTAATAATATATTGAAAAATAAAATATTTTAATACATAAATATTTTTTGATATAGTTTGCCTTTTAAACCTTTCAAGGGTTTTTGTCTCCAATAAATATAAACAAAGTTGCCTTAAATTACGTGGATTTTGCGTTCATGGATTTGTTTTGCAGTAGAACTATTACTTTCAGTGATTACTTATAAAAATAGTAGTTCTAACAACTTTCGTGAACGGAAAATTTAATCTGGCTCAAAAATCAGCATGTGGTTACAATCTGGTGCAAGTTAAATCTGTCGAGGTCGTCACAAAATCCTCCATGTTCCCATAACAAATCAATATCTCTAGAGGTACTGATCCAGGAGTTCCCTTGTCTTCTGAATTACGTACCTTGGCTATGGAGTTAAACATTGGTAGCCGTGAACTCAAATATGGGTCAGCTGTTCACCGATGGTTATAAAATAAAATAAGATAGATTTTGCTATAAGTTGAAAACACGTCAATAAATAAACTTTTAAGAAAATGCAATTGTAAGTGACATCACAAGCTTTCAAAATCTTTCCATAAATTAAAACCACCATCAGTTTCAAGCACGTGTCGTAAGTGGGGAACAAAATTTTCATGCATATTTTCGTAACAAAAAAAAAGGGAATTCTTGAAGCCTTAAAATTCAGAAGATCTGAGAGAAAAAATAATGCCTAGTTACATAAATTTGTAAAAAAGAGGTTTTTTTTCCCTTCTTTTAACCTTAATCACTTATCTGTTATAAATAATAAAGAAATCTTCAGTTTAATTTTGATATGATATATAATATGAAGTGTCCCATTCGTTTCCATAAAATCATCCGGGAGTTTTCTTCAAATGATATCATATCGAGAAGTTTTAAAGAAGTTCAAGAAAGACAATAACAAAAGCTGAGAAAAATTGTATCTCAATATTCTGAGTATGCTTGATTTTGTAAATGAAACCAATAACTGCAGAAAGAGATTTAACTTTGAACCGTACAAGATTTATAAACAACCTGTTACTATTTCATACATAAAAATAAATAGAATTCATTGGATGGTCCAAGTGTTTTGAATGAGTGATGTCAATGCAATTTAAAAGTCATTGGTTTTTAGGCCCCCATGGAACAAGAAAGCAGGGAAGACCACGATTGGGATGGGTTTAGTCGGTGGAGTCTGTTTTTCTTGCAAATTATGAAAATACTTTGTTGATCAAAGAAAAATCAGAAGTCGTTATGGAGAAATCTTCAGAGGAAGGCAGTGGCCCACATTGGGCAGTCTTGAGAACAATGATGATGATGATGAGATATTGTTAAGAATTAACTACATTTGGAAAATTAAAGAAAAAATTGTTGATCACAACGGAAATGGTTCCCATCCCATGAAGGAAGGATAAAGATTTAGAAATGAAAAGGTCTGGGAGAAAAAAATTCATTCAAATGAATTTGCTGACTTTTTTTACTACTTTTCTGATGTAAATTGTTGTATACTAATAAAAGACAACCTGAAAATAACACATGAATGTGTTACAAAAATATATTGTTCTCCATTACGAATAATATTAAGATTCGATATTAAATTCAAAAATGAATATTAATATACTTGTATTTTTAAGAATTTTAGCTCGATAAGAGTAAAAAGCTCTTAATTTTTATATGTTTTAAATCTTCTCTTACAAACCTTTTAATTATAAAATTCTTTCAAAAGTAACGAATTTTTTCTAGGATGTTAAGTTATTACAAAGCAGAGTTTAAGCATATAAAAGGAATTGAAGTACATTTTCATGTTTCTCTCTCGAGACAATTTAGACTGGCTTAAAATTAAGAATATTTAATTAAGAGACGCAACCTTTCTCATTTAATTTATTTGCATGTGCTTAAATAGATTGCTCTCTTTTATTACTTTTGCTTCCTCCTGAGTATAAATTTCCATGATTAGTGGCTTAACACCACGAAGATGTTTATACCTTAACTTAACATCAGGGAGACCAGAGAATTATATAATTTACACCATTTGGTTATTCTTTTAAAACTTGATGCAAAGTTTTAAATAAGCAAACTGAACTTAATGTAACTTCTACAAAATTCTACACATGAATGTCTTAAATTGAGTCCATAATATTTAAGTTCTCTAGTATTAATTACTAATGAAGTGGTAGGTTTACAAATGAAAACTTTGCAACTTATTCATTCTTGATCTAGAAGAATTATCACTCCCTGTGACTTAAATTGCAATTTAATTGTTGCATAAAGCTTGGTGAATCACATACTTGTTATTTGTGTATGCATCCTTTATAACTTATTTATGCAGCGTGTAACAATATATAAAAAATACTTTATATGCTATGTCTTCCATAATTTTTTTTTATTTTTACTTGAAATTAAAGCATATATGAGTTTTTAAACTTATTAAAAATTATGGATTTAGAATCCCCTAACTTTTTAACAGTAAATTTAAAATATCACTTGCACAAATTTCTTTTTAGACCATAACGTTAAGGTTTAAAATGCTATTTTTAAAATTACACAAATAAATAATACAAAATACAGGTAAAATATAAATTATTATGATGACTTTTATCCTTCTAATTGTTTAAATATTGTGAGTCAAACACAAGTAATTTTCAAAGTATTTCAAACTGAGTAGTTATTAATTTTTTCTAGTATATCATTTGAGAAAATATTGAATTTTAGATATTACATTAAAACTATTGGGTATTATATTAGGTATACTAATTAGAGCATATAGTTTTCTCAAGGGTAAAATTCTGAAACGTTTTCTGCCTCAATGTATTTCATTGCCTCTATTTCATAAAACATTTAATTCAACTATAAAAGAAATGTTATTGTAATATAGTCAAAATCTTACATGTTATACAAATATTATAATGTTAAAGAATATCTAAAATACACAGTTGCTTTTTTAATAAAACAGTTTTTTATATTTTCAAATTTATACCAAATGGAAGTATATTGAAATAGAAATTTTCATCTTTGTTTTACATTTTATTTCTTAGAAAATAACAGTTAAGCAAAGATTTAAAAATAAGAAATATTTTAATAAGTTAAAAGTTATTATCGAAAAGTTAAAAAAAAAGAAAATGTGTTAATTTTATATTTTTATCCAGAGTAAATAAATATTAATACTTTTTCTTCAGCGAGAAATTTTTTTAAGGGAAACAATTTTTACGCTCTCAATAACGGGTAATAAAAGTAAACATAAGTAAAATAGTAAATTCGATGGAAAAAGTTAACTATTCATCCGTTTCTAAATTTTTGAGAAAATAAAAATACTTTATTTTATGTCTTCAAAATCTGAAATATCTATATTAATATTTTTAAGTTCCGTTCTGTTATTTAAAAAAAAATACCGTAAATTAAAATCAATGTAACAATTTGTATTTTAATGATATTTTTAATCCATTATTTGCATTAAAAAACAAACAGTTAAATATATTTCTTAAAAGTACACTTCTTTTGTTACAAAATTAGTTATTTTCTTTTTAAAAAAGGAGATAAAACGTTGTGATAAATATACTGAAACCATTTATATCTCAGCATCTCCTAAATATAACAATTTTATTACTTATAAATAACATAAAAATCAAATTGCAAATTAAAAATTTCATTGAAAGAAATGGTTTATTGCTCTTCTATAACATACAAAATAACTATATATTGATTGCTGCATTTCTAGGACATTGTGAAAAATGACATTATGATTCAAATATTCAAAAATTTCAATTTCAACAATTATTTTGATTTAAAAATTTCAATTTGAGTAATATTCCTGAAAATAAAGTATGCAGCTTTGGAAAGTATGCAACTTTGAAATTGAACATCATTTCGAAAAATCATTAGAAAATAGAAAAAGTTGTGCAATTTGCGTCAGGAATAATGTTACAGAATTGCAATAATTGTCGAAATCATCCTACAAGTACTTATTGTGTTTTTTTGCAGACACGTCGCATAATAGCATAAAATGCTAAATGTGACCCACCCAAACATTTATGTATCATTTTTTTAGGACCGAACTGATTAGGACGTCTAATGGTGATGTGTGGTTTTGTAATGACAGAATAATAGTAACGTTTTTCATAAAAAAATTATGTTCTTTTAAAGTTTTTTTACAGTGTTTGCTTTGTTTTAAATTTCAAGGAAAAAAAACTGAAAAATTATTTCTTATAGTACAAAAAAATGCTGTTATGAAAATGTTTATAGTTATCTATATTTTTAACAAAAACATGTGTTTAGTTGTAAATCCAGTAAGAAAAAAATTAACTTCCAAGTCTTTTATGTGGTTTTTGTAAGTTTTAAATGCAGTGGAGACGTCAGAGCTTAAAATTCACTTATAAAAATACAGTTTTGACGCTATTTGCTTTGTTTTAAATTTTAAGAAGAGAAAGCACATTTAAGATTATATAATTCTGAATTTCTAAGAAAACTATGTCCTACTGTCTATAATGTGTTATGTTTTCGCTTCTATATTTTCTTAAACAAAAATATGCGTTAAAATGTAAATTCAGTAAAAGAAGAATTAATAAGTTTGCAATATTCATTGTTCCTTTAAGCACTACATATCGACTAAAAGATTTGTATTTTAAGGATGTTTTTTATTTCATTTCATGCTAGTTAAACATATAAAAGGGAAGAAACCGTTGAAAAGGAAAATCTGAGTCATCAATACATTTTTCTTGATGTTAGGAGAAACATAAATTTTCTTTAACTTAAATGCGACAGAACCAAACATTTTTGTGTCATCTTCTTTAGAGCAGAACGGATAATGGTGACGTTTTCCATCTGTTCTTGACGTAAAAAGGGGAGTTTCTTTTGCGTTATTTGCTTTGTTTTAAATTGCTAGTAAGAAAAAAATCAAATCAAAACACAACGCTTTTCTTTCTTTCTGCTCAATGCCTCATCTTAAGAGTTTTACTTTTTTTCCTTCCAATAAATTTCGTATCTTGATGGGTTTAAAATTTGAAAGTACTTTTCTGTTCGCTTAATACAAAGGAAATATTTGTTAAATTATCCTTTTAAACGCTTTTGTTTTTGTATTAGCGTCTGAAAAACGGATATATATATATATATATATATATATATATATATATATATATATATATATATATATATATATATATATATATATATATATATATATATATATATATATATATATATATATATATATATATATAGATTAAACTGGGATAATTAATATATTAGAAAAATTAGGATATTTAATAACATTTTTACTTTAACATAATTTTTAGCTTTGCAGTTTTAAATGGCAAAACACAAATTTTGCGGGAAATCGATTCAAATAGTTCCTGAGAAAAAAAATTTAGAATACGACTCTTGTGAATCTAATAGACCAATTTCATTTCAATTTCAAATTTTGTCATTTAAAACTACATAAATACAAGTGATGAAAATTTTTAATTATAAAATTAATTTTTATCAGATGAAGTTCAGATAGAGACAGTTATCAAATAAAATATTAAATAATTATGGAAAATTAATTTCTACATGGAATTAGCATGAGATATACGAGTTTTATAATTATGCTCAAAATATTTGACATTTGCCTCAAATGATTTCGAAGTGTAGTGTAATGCTCAAAAAGTCAAGTTAACGCAAAATAAACCACCATCAATCGGTTTTCTCTTCTGACTTGATGACTAGAAGCATTATGTTTTTAAGATGGTGGCTACTTTGGTAATCAAGAATCGAAATTCATCAAATTCAGCAAATTCATTTTTAGCGTGTGATTCTAATATAATTAACACAAATTAATTACCATATTTGAGATCAGCCTATTTCCCCATTTAAATTATGCTTTCGTTCGTCAAACTTCGATCATTAAAATAAAAGTGTATTTCTTACTTTGATCTTTTTCGACTTTTTCGGTTTTATTTATTTTTGGCTTTACTTGTATGTCTTTTTATGCTTATATGAGTTCTTGAAATGTCAATAATGTTGAGTAATACGAAGAAAAATATGTTGTTTGAAATATATAATGGTTTCTTTTTAAAATGTGATGTTTAAATAAGGAATAAACTATTGCTTCATAGTATTTGTATTTTAAATGTCTATAAAAACTTCTATATTATAAATTGAACAATATTGCGAACAATGATTTCTTATCAAAACTGGTAAAACAAATAAAATGAAAAAATTCCTATTTTTACGACGTTTGTATACATATTTTAATTGTTTGTTTCTCGTATTATTTTAATTTTGAAAGAGGGATGTCTTAAGCCTAATTCTAGTCTTTCAGTCGCAAAGTAAAAATTGCACAAAAAATTTACAGTGATACACGAAAGTCAGCATACACTTGCAAATTTTCCCATTTTTTGAAATAAAATGCAAATAAATTTCTTTTTCTCATTCGTATAGCTACCAGTATGCATTTGAATCATTATGTGTCTAATAGACATCAAACATTTTAAGATTATCATAATCATTTTCAGATTAAGTTAAAAATATGCGTTTTTCAAACTCACAAAAATGAGCATACAGTAGGATTTAAATAGATTTTTGCAGGTATTTGGCCTTCTTTTTATTCTCTTAATATATTTGTAAGAATTGTGCCTTGTTTTATATAAGGTTTGGAGGAAATTTTTGAATGAAATTTATTTCATTAATTTTAAAATGGCAACTAAAAGAACTGAAACATCATTAGAAATCAGAGAACTAGTTATTAAATTGAAAAATGAGGCAAAATCACTCAATCAAATAAGTCAAATTATTGGTAGAACTAGAGCTACAGTGCAAGGAATAATTAGGAAATCTAATTTGACAAAAACTACGGAAAACTTGCCTCGTACTGGTAGACCACCAAAATTGAACGGTAGAGATAAAAGAGAAATCATTCGAACAATTCGTAATAATCTGAAAACTACTGCAGTAGACATAGCCAAACATCTTGAAAAGGTTAAAGAAACTGATGTAAATCCAGAATGTAATAGAAGAGCCTTGAGAGAAGAAGGATATAATAGCAGAATTCCTCGAAAAAACCTCTCATTAGTAAAGTGAATAGAGACAGAAGATTAGCATTTGCGCATCTTCATGAAAACTATAATTTCGATTACTGGAGCAAGTTATTTTTACAGACGAATCTGAATTTAACATTTTTGGCTGGGATGGTAAGCAAAAAATTTGGCGGCAACCCGGAACAGAGTTAGAATTGAAGAATCTGATTCCTACAGTAAAACATGGCGGAGGTTCGGTGATGGTTTGGGGCTGTTTTTCAGCTTCAGGTGTTGGCAATTTAGTCTTTATAGAAACCCCTATGGATCGTTTCGTCTATTTGAATATATTGAAAAACAATTTGAAGCAATCAGTGAGAAAATTAGGCATAGGAAATGACTGGATATTCCAACAAGATCAGGATCCAAAGCACACAGCTGGTGTTGTCAAGGTATGGCTGTTGTACAACACTCCCATCCTCAAAGCCCCGACCTGAATCCTATCGAAAATTTATGGGATGAACTAGATAGAAGTATCAGAAAAACGCAAATTAAAAGCAAAGACGATCTTAAAAAGGCATTGCCTGAAGAATGGCAAAACATTCCCCGCACTGTAACCGAAGGACTGGTCTATTCAATGCCTAATCGTATGAGAGCTGTTTTAAATTCAAAAGGTGGACCAACTAAATATTAAAATATGGAAATTTTAAACGTAGAATTTCCTGTATGTTCATTTTCGTGACTTGCGAAATAACTGATTCTCCAATATTTTATATTATTTTATGTCTAATGATAAAAAAACTGCTGTTTTTGCTCATCAATTTTATATTTCTAATCAATTTAAGCTAAATTGAATTCAATTCTTAGGTAAATATATGAAATAAATAAGTTTCTGTTAATTTTGAAAGGTGTATGCTGACTTTCGTGTATCACTGTATATGTATTTATAAATATTCGTATATTATTCAAAGAATTTAAGAATCTAAACATTAGGAATAAAAATAGTCAAATTGATAGCCAGTAAAATGTAAAATTTAGACATTTAAAATCACCGCAATGAAGCATCAAAGCTTCATAAGTGTAATGTAAATATATATGTACAATGTTAAGTTGATAAAAATGAAGTTTATTTTTAATTTCGGAAACATAATGTAATACAAGTGGTATGGATGATTACATTTATTAATGCTAAATTAGGACCCATAAATTGCACTCAGGGGAGTATTTCAATTAGTGAGAACTTGAAGCATTCCCCAGACTGCAGTTTTGAAAGCAATAACATTCGTTATTATAGTGTGGAGGGAAAATTTGTTTATTAATCAAGTTTTTCTGTTAAAAAATTTGTCCATGAAGTCTAATTTAGCTAAATAATAGTAAAATGAATACAAATATTAACTAAATGAATATAAAAAAAATGAATATAAAGATTTTCACCGTCTCAAAATCATAACAGAAAATCACGAAACTAAATTCTGATTGCTAAACTGTCAGTAAAAATTTCCTATATCTTTATTATATATATTTATATAAATATTATATTTTATCAGAGCATTAGAATTTAAAAAAATCCTCTTTCATGGAAAAATAATCATCTGCCTCTTTGCTGCAAAAAAATATTCATTTTGTCTTGCAATTTTAACATTTTATTGTTTTAAATTTTGTTAATATTTTATTTATTCTTCAGTTTGTTAGGTTAATTTAAATATTATGCTTACCCAGATCAATTACATTAAAAAGCTCTGTAATAATAGTGCAACTATTTGCGGTAACCACATTTCCATTTCTTCCCTAAAATGTTTATTTAAAGTTTTAATTTCTTTTTATCTAAAGTAACATTTCTCATCGTAAAATTTTCAAAATTTAAATGTAGCATTTAAATTTTGTAAATTTTAATGTTTTTTTTTGTTTATAAAACTGTCTTCATCCAATCAATAATAACAATAAATACGTAACGAACAAAATCATGTTAAAAAATGCATTAAAATTTTCTTGAAAGTAACTAAAAATACCAAAGCCAATTTGCAAAATAAAAGTTTTCTATAATTCTGCCTACATAAAGTTTCATTATTTTATTTTCCTCTATTTCGTTCTTATCTTTTTTGCGTTCTTACTACACCTTACACGTTATTTTAGATCTGGCAAAAATATAGAGTATAGAGAAAATGTCTGCTCATAGGGAAATAGTAAAGAATGAAAAAATATTTTTTCATTGATATAATTTTTATCTTTCACACTTTCTATCTACATTGAAAGTCCCGAAGTAATATTCAAGCGAGGCACAAAAACACTATCAAAATCGGAAAAATCACCTAACAGTAAAATGGATGTAATACACAACAAAACAGGCTTGAATACGAGAGAAAAGTCGTTGCAAGATGATAATTAGAAACATTTTTTAGTTTCAAACTCTAATGAAATCTGACTTTAATTTAGTTATATTCACTTTACTGTTCAGTGATTTGTCAGATAAAGAAAGTGGTTTTGCTTTTTCCTCATTTAAATATCAATTTCCTACCCCCGATTTGAATATATATATATATATATATATATATTCTTTTCTCCGCAAAACGCAAAATCTCATATATTCAAAGCAACACTAAAATAAATGACAGTGTTGTAGTTTTGCCTCATACACTATCTTAACTGAACTAACCTCGAATATAAACCAATTTTTTTTTAAGGAAAAACCAATTTATAAGCAATAGAGCCAAAGCAGTATTTATTAACTCTGAAATTATGGTAATCTGAACATTTCATCCAATAATGAGCGATTTTTCTTAAACGTTATGAGAAATATTGTATTCATGAATATTTTAAAAACTACAAATTAAAAGATCATTTCATATTTTTATAATTTAATATACTTTTGCTAAAAATGTTACAATATGCCCACTGTTGACGAATTAATTACTTGTATTTATTTCATAATGATCTTATAAAAAATTCAAAGCTCTAGTTAAATTTTCTTCAAGTTGAGGTTTGCGTTAACACCAACATATATTTCGATAGAAAACAAATATTTTATAAAGTTGAAAGAGATTAGGAAATTTTGCATAAACCTGAGCCCTTCATTCATATTGACATATTTTTCATCGTCCAAAAGAACTCAACATCAAAGTCTTATAAATCCCTCTTTACGTTTCTCTAAATCCTCCGATTTTGACTGGAGGGTATAAAAGATGTAGCCAAGAAATAAAATGTTAAAGTTAATGTATGTTTTAAAGAAACAGAAAGCATGATGTTTGTTTCGTGTATTACCCGAGTTATCCTAGGGTAGAAGAAATGATTCTCGAATTAATTCCTAGATTTAAAGATAAAGAATCTTAAGACTCGATGGCATACAATTCAGTGCTGGAAGTTCTTTTTTCTCACATTATGCTTTCAGCTTATGAATATTTGGATCCTAGAGAATTATTTTATGAGTTTAAAACAGACTTTAACAAAAGCTTCATTTTTTGAGTAATACAAGAAAATTTATTTTATGAAGATTAAACAACACAGTTGTGTGTTATAATTTTAAAAACTATTATTTATATATATATATATATATATATATATATATATATATATATATATATATATATATATATATATATATATATATATATATATATATATATATATATATATATATATGTATAAGAATATAAGAAAATTAATCAGTTTTATTTACTCCGCATAAACTGCAAGTATATAGAACTTATGAAATTAGTTAAAATTATGGAGAAAGCGTGGAAAATAATAAGGGTTAATGAAAAGAGAAGAAGAAAAAAAAATTAAAAATAAGTAAAATATTTAAAAAAATATGTTTTAAAAGGAATTAAAAAAAAGATATTAAAATGCCTGGAAACAAAAAAAAAATTAAAAGATTAAATTTCTTCACGAGCTCGCACGATTACATCCGCAAAAAGGAGTGCTTGCCAAAATTGTATCAATATGGCCAAAACAAAATATAATAATAAAATAGTGTGAGGAACACTCATAAATTAAAATAAAATAGAACATATTAAGTAAAAAATATATCACTCAATAACAGAAAATGAAATGTTAAGTAAAAACAGAACGAACCACAAAATGAATTCTATAAAATAAATAGCAAATTCAAATGAACTTACATGTACCGGAATCTTTCAATAATGATTTAAAATATTTTAGTAATAAGATTACCAGATTACAAAATATTAAAACAGAAGCGCAGATGGAGTTAAAAGTGTAAATCGGGGGATTTTGCTTTATGGCATATTCTTACTGCAGTACTTAAGCACGTCTGATTTATTTGTTACCAAGGATTGACTAAAAAATGGATGTGCTCAGGGTAAAGATATTAAACTGGATAATTTAAAGAAGTAAAATTAATAAAGTTGTTATTTAATTATATATTTTTCTTAATTATAGAAAATTAACATTTATGAAAGAAAAAAAAGAGCGAGAGAAAGAAAGAAATAGGATTTCTCCGTTTTGCACAGATTTTTAGCCGGGGATTCGCATGGATTGGATTTGGTAAAAATATAAATTAATAAAGAAGTATTTAGTAAATTTGTTAATAATGACATACAATTAACTCAATTTTGATAAAATTTAGTTACTTTATTTGGGTACCAATTGCTTTTTTTTATCATTTTTTGGAAAAGTTTGTCTCTTTTTTTTTGGATAAATAAACATTTCTACATATTCTTTTAATTCTATGCATTTGATTAAAAAAAGTATTCAAATAGATGCTTTTTTAGAAACATTAGAATTTCAAATATAAAATTAAAACCATCTCCTTTATCGTATTCTTTAATCGCATATTTCAAGAAAAAAAAATAATTTCTTCGCTTTTAATTCCCAAATCCAAATAATTAAAATTAATATTATCATCATGATGATTACGAAGCAAGATTAATTCCTTGGGGTAAATGTTATTTAATAAAATTGAAAATTAAAGATAATTAAATCATCAATAAATCTAGAAGCATAATATTATTAAAAGTACAGTTATTTTTTTCATAATAGTGAAAAAATAAGTTAGCTAAGAGAAATGAAAAATAAGATCCTTGTGGTATTCCATCAATTTGAAGAATAATATATTTTCTATTGCAAAGATAATTATTAAAAAGACAAAAATTAATTAGAATTTCCGAATAATCAAAATCGCAATTAAGGATATTTTTAAAATAATAGCAATAACTCCAACGAACATCTTTTAGATTAGAAAACGAAATGCGATTGAAAAGATAGTGGAAATAAAAAGTCGCAATAGTTTTACTTTTATTTTGCTTAGTAAATTCTAAAATCGGTTGATTACTAGTGATAATCCAAGAAAATACTTCTTTAATAATATTGTTAATAATGTTATTTAAGCAGTTAGAGAAAAAGGTACCACGTTAAGTTAGGTAAAAATTAGACCCATATGTAATTATTCTAAATTTTATAGCTATTTTATGAAATTTTGGACAGATATTCAAGTCAGGAAATAGTATATTGCTTATTTAAATTTTTAATCTCTTATATAAAGCTAATTTTTTAATGATAATAGTATTTAAATTACTAAGTCTAACATTTTTACTCTTTTTTAACTCCGTATTTAAAAGTTCCACATAAATATTTTACAGAAATTTGCATAATTATTGTTTGCTTTGTCTATGGGAGTAGTTACAATTATTTTTCTAGTTGCTTAATTGATCGAACAATTTAAAAAAAAAATTTTATTGTTAGTTTCATTTAAATTTTTCGTTTTATTAAAAACAAAGCTTTTAAAGTAATAATAAAACAGGCCATTCTCATTCTGTTACCATACCTGAAGTTAAAGATAATCTATCTGATAAACAAAATATTTGAGAATTAAACAAAAATTATTAAGATCATTAAGAAAGTACTTAAGTGTGTCATTAATTGATCTACGGCAAATGGGTCTAAATGCTTGCCTTTTATCATTGAATTCCTAAGCTCTAAGTTTTCTATAATATTTAAATTACCAGTAATAATATGTTTATGATGTTTATCAAGAAGATCAAAATATTTATTTTCTTTAAAGGGACATTCATAATTGGATGTATTAATTTTCCCTAAATTTTTATTAATATTATGATTAAATAGAGGACTCATTATATATAAGAGATTTATTATATTTAAATCTTTTAATTATTTTAAAATATTTTAATGGAAAAAAATCAAGAATATCAGGAAATTTTATGTTGTTGAAAGTAGGGCTTTGAAAGCTAATATCGAAAAATGAATTATCTAAATTTGTTCTGCTTATTTCGTAAAATTATACACTTTTTACCTTTTATAAGATCGAAACAAAGAATTTTGAAGTGTAAATTAGTAAAATAAAAGTTAATAATACGATTTTAAAGCATATATACATCATTATTCTGAAGGGAGGAAACAAAATTTTCAATATATATATATATATATATATATATATATATATATATATATATATATATATATATATATATATATATATATATATATATATATATATATATATATATATATATATATATATATTGAATATATAAATATTTGCTAAATTCCCTTATTTCTGAATCTCAAGGGTGAATGTCAACAATCACATAGTCGCTTTGGTGAAGGTCCGAAATATTTGTTATATCCAATTTTATATTAATTTATTCGTTAATATTATTTTATTTATTTGGTATATTTATATTTATTCTATATTTTAATACTTACTGACGATAGATTAGAAGAAACGTCAGTGTTTGGAGTATCAGGCAAATATATACCGGGCAATGGCACTTGACCTTAAAAAAAACATCCGTGTAGGGTATAACGGGCAAATGTATACCGGGCAGTGGCACTTAACCTTAAAAAAACATCAGTGTAGGGTATACCGATCAAATATATACCGGGCAGTGGCATTTAACCTTAGAAAACATCAGTGTAGGGTTAAAATATCGAATAAATGTAATTATATCCACGAATAACTTCATATCAAATCGAATGTAATAAATATTTCGGACATTCACCAAAGCATATCTGTGATTGTCGACATACACCGATGAGGGTCCGAATGTACAAGAATGTAATGAAATATGCAATCTTTCACCGACGTATTGGGTGTTTGTCGACATTCACCGGTGAAAGTCAACAGCCACCGATTTCGGTCTTTCGTCGTGACATATATATATATATATATATATATATATATGTCATATATATATATATATATATATATATATATATATATATATATATATATATATATATATATATATATATATATATATATATATATATATATATATATATATATATATATATATATATATATATATATATAGCTAACTCGAGGCAACACATGATTTCCTTTATTATGTAAAACGAATTATTTAACGTAGTTATTTTGCAATGCTTACCATAAATTTTTATTGAGGAGCACTTCGATTTTGTGTCGCATGGATGATTGTTCTCTCTCTAATAATTATGAAATAAACAGTGTGTTTTCTGGATAGATAAATTGTATCGGATTGCTGATAGCCATGGGAAAATTTTGGATTTACAAGAGACTTTTGGAAAGCGTAGATATGCCCACCCCGTGGTGCTCTGGATTGTTTACTTACAGATTTGTTCTCTCCCAGCCTCAATCACGAAAAACATGATTCATTACAGTATAGAATTAGTTACTTCAGAATCAACAGAATATTAGTATTTATTAGTAACTGTGCGATATTGTTAAACTTTTTTATTGCTGTAAGAAAGTTTTATCCAATACCGTGTTTAATAAATTTGAGTTTTAAGTAATTAATAGATAATATTTTCACAACTAAAATTAATAATAAATCTGTCATAAAAATTAAATTTCCTTTCAAAAAATTTATTTTATTTACTAATTGTACTGCTATGTTTTTTTTTCCTTCAAAGGCGTACTGGATTTTATATTCAGACTTGCTGGGCAGATGGAGTTTTCAGCGTAAAGTAAGGGGTGTTCAATCAAAGTGTTATTTAGATTTTCACGCTTTTGATTATAAACGTTTCTCAGAGAATTTTATTCCATGAAATTGTTATTACAATGAATGCATTGTTTTAAAACTTTTAAGTCAATTTTTTCCGTAGTTTATATTTATCTCTAAAAGAGTGTAGAATTTTGTGATGATATTTATATTGATGATTGATGATTTTATTTATTTTGATCTGTACTTTGATATAATAATAGTTTTTAAATATTTCATGATTATAAAAGTAATTAGAATTCAAATAACAAAAATAATAGATTTTGATTATAATTTTTTAAATTTTTTTTTCTCATCCTTCATGTTTCAATAGATAATATTTATTTTTTATACATAGATCTTATTTTCATTGTTCAACTCATATGTTTATTTTAATAATTTAAAAACTTGTTCATGGGAAATTTTTCTTTCAATAAATTGATTATTCTGATCGGCATTAAAATTTTTTATTTAAATTATTATCTTTTTTAGCGTTTATTGCGTTAGAATACATATGATTTATTGATTGCATAAGTAAAATTTAAATTTTTATTTTATTATATTTTTAAAGAAAAGTCAGCAAATAAAATATTGGAATTTTTCTTCTTCTAAATGTAATATTTATCGTTAAAAATTAAGCTTGATATCTGAATACCCTTACGGTGTGGCAATAATCATAAATAAAATGTGGAAGTATCAGAACTAACTGTTAAAATTAATACAAATAACTTCAAAAATGAATAGAATGCTAGTTTTTAAAATTTGAATTTAAATGAAGATAAACTAGAAGAACAATCAGACATATTAATGCTTGAGTCCGACAGTGATTGATTGTGTTAAACAGGTTGTGATGTAAAATTGGAGAAAACTGATCACTTCTGATTATAAAAGCAACTAGTCCTAATACATTTTTCCGGAAATCCTGGTTATAGAATAATAATACCAATAAAGAAAATAAAATTATAAGTAAAAATAACTAAAGGAAAAGAAAAATGAAAGAAAGAAACGAAAAAAATAAAAGGTAGAAAAGAAACAAAAAGTCTAATCAAATAACAAAAAAATATTGAAAATATTCATGAAAAAGTTAAAAAGAAGAAAATTTTGCACAAAATAAGAATAACAGTAATCTAAACAAAGCGATTTTAAAGAGACATAAGAACATGGACTTAATGGACATGGACAAAATTTAATATAGTTTTTCTAATATTCTTGAGACTGATTACGGTAATGGAGCGCTACATTGTCAGAGTCATGTTGACAGAATTGTGCAAATAAAAGATAATGAAAAGAAATATTTTACAAAATTATTTTTTTTTATATTTTGCTATTGACATAGCAAATATAAGGAAAATAAATAAAGTGAAAATAAGATAAAGTCAGAATGACAACCAATGTGTCATTTTTCAAAACAATACTGAAGTCTTTTCCTACATCAAAACAAATGCCAAATTGTATTTTGAAATTTTAACATCTCACGTTTTTGAATATGTGCTTCTTTAAAGTGCGTGTGGAAATTTACAATTTTAAATGAAAGTTGTATTAAAAAAGACTGGAGAAAGACTATCCTCAAGAAATATAAACAAACCTAGAATTGAACTGACAGAGTCAGAAAGACTATAAAAAATATTGCTTAAAAAAACAATCATTTAATTGTATAGTATGTCTACAAAATTTTCTGCAGCAAGTTAGAACAGCAACAACACATATACAATTGAAATATTTGTTTATTTTTTTTTATAATTCTTATTATTTTTATATATTGATTGCTTGTTAAGGTTACAAACTTTATTCTTTTGATTTTAATTGTGCTTCTAACATAGGGAAGTTTTTACAAATAGATAATTTTTTTTAAATCTTTAGATCGTAATTAAAATTTTTCAGCGAAGGTGGATGTAGCCTAAAAAACTTCAACTAATCTTTTTGTATTATTCCTCTATCAAAACAGTTTTTTAATATTGCATTTTGATTTGGACTCCATACAGTGTAAACGATAGTAATTATTTTACTTAACTATGTATAAGCGAAATAATTTATAAATGTTAGAATACGAGACAAAATTATTTACAGAAATCGCAGATTAAGCCTTATAAATTTAGTTTCGTCTTTACAGTATGTTACCTATTTTAAATGCCTTTAAGTAAAAAAATAATATCCAAAGACACATATCCGATAAACATAATACATACAAAATCATTGTTTATACATTGAAGTCTTGTTCTTTCTTTTGCATAAGTCCCGGAATGTTCCTTGATAAATATTTCCGCATAGCAGTTTACATTTTTAAATGTTCTTCTCAAAGCATTTGTTCATTGAATATTAAAATTCTTGCATGAAAAGAAAATAACGAATGCTATTTTAATTTTATAGCTTATAACTCGTGCTCTTAAAGTTTCATTAAAATTTCATAGATAATAACGCTTGAAGTATTTAGTTGAAAAAAAAACAAGAAAAAAAACATATATTATCTTTTATTTTCACAGAAACAAACATAAAAGCTAAATATTGTGCTTATCTATTCGGATTTTATGTTTACAACTCCCTACGCGTCTTTTATATGTAAAATAGACACTAAAACCAGTTGTTCTCAGCATAAAGTTCGTTGGAAGAGAGATAAAACAAAGAGTTTAGAGCTTAGTTTGTAATGTTTCTCTGGTAACCTTGTGGTTAAGTCAGCAACCTTGTTGAAATATATTATCGTTGTTACTTTGACATGCAAATAACATGACGTAAAAATGAAAGAACAACAGTTTGTGGATATGTTCTCGCTTTATTCTAACACTTTATTGAAGGCATTCGATTGTTGCAATTTTAAACTTTATCGCCTATTGTGTTTATTTCAGAAGTTATATTTGGTAAACTTGTAATTTATAGCTCAAACAATATTTTGATAAATAATGTGCTGTAAAGAAGAAAAAAATACACTCACTTTTGCTGGCAAATATCTTATATTTCTTTCAACTGAAGCAGTGGTGTATGAGTTCCTGCAATTGCCATTTTTCAAAAAGTAATTTAAAGATATTTTTGTTTAATAATATTGCAGTAAATGTAGGAAAAATTAATGAACAATAATATATTTTCGACTATTTTAAATAAAATTATGTGGAACTGCAAAATATTCTTCTTCACAATCTTAATATTTAAATTTAAATTTCGTTCTTAATTTATTCATATTACAAAAGTAGTTTATATTAAGATTTAGTCTTGTTATCAGATAAAAAAGTTTACAAATTAGGCTTTTTTAATGGTAGTTGAATATTTGCGCATAATTATAAAAGTAGTGTTTTCTTTAAGAGTGCTTAAAAATTTAACTTCTATAAATGATACAAAAATTTTAAACATTTTCTAAATTTTGATTTTAAACAATGTACCTTATTTATTAAGAAAAGATAAATTTACTATCTAAAAATAATGAACTGAAAATGGTTTTAAAACAAATAAACCAATCTATCCGACTGTATAATTAAAATTGCTCTCAAGGATTTAATTCTTAGGTTTATAAATTTAAATTTCAAGGAAATTAGAATTTTTTTTCTTAAGAAAGATCTGAATAATAATCTGGAATATTACCATTGAGCTAAAAGGTAGTTTCTTTTATAAAAGAACCTATTGCATTTCAATAAATACTACTCTAATAGAAGGTGAACGTTAGTTAACGGAACTTTATGGTAGATTTAATTTTTTTTATGAAATAATTCAAATCATGTGCTAATATTTAAAATTTTATATATTTCATGATGATATTATTCTTTCTGAAAATAGAAGCAATTTTTTATATAATTAAAAAATACCATTTAATTAAAGAAAATGACCTATTCGTTTTTTTTTAAATTTCTAATGGCAGATTATGAACAATTACAGCAGATAACTAGTTAAAAGAAAGAATATGGAGTGTTATAAAAAAAATTCTGAAACAGTGTTCATTAATCTAACATATTCCTAGCCTCCCAATAACGCTCGGCTAGAAAAGTCTTACCCAGAGCAGGAGAGTGGAGAAGATGTGCGGAGTCCTTGACCTCTCCAGATCCGCACAAAGTGCACATCGAGGAAGGAGCAAACTTTGAAAGTTTTGTCTTGGTATTCAAGTTAAAAATCAAATACGTATTCCCGTTTTCTTATAGCAGTCAAAATGACTGCAAAAAGAAAAATGATCACTCTACGCAAATAAAAATTTCGGTCGCTCTAATGTTAAATAAAACGTGATAAAAATATTTCAAGTCTCGACTACCCAATTAAATTTTAGGCAATATTTTAAAATTAATTTTGTTGAAGCTTTTGTTTTTGTTTTAGACCTTTTGCAGAATTCCTTTGTTTTACATGTAGCATTTTTTTCAACAGATAAATTATTTATCTGTATCATTTTATGGTGAAATTAATAATTGTCCTACTACTGAGGTAAAATGAATTACTACCATATTATATAAATTTTAATAGTTGGTATAATTATTCTCTATTTCCATTTATGTACTCCATTTATCCATATTTAAAATTATTCAGTCATAAAATAAATATCGAGTTAATCACTCATTGGGCAATTTATGAGTAAAATATTCCACTAAATTTTCTTAAAAAGAGAAAAAAAAAGAAGAAAAAAAAGGAGAAAAAACAAGTATTTGGAGCGAAACAGATTGTAATGCTATGTTTTGCATACATTCTTTTCTAAAAAAAGAGACACCATGGATATTTGATACTAATGTAAGCAATGCTAATATATTTTTTAATTTAAATTGAAATTACTTAACTTTTTTAATAGCGTACTGAAAATAGTAAGTTTATTTTTTTAAACAATTTTAAAATTTTACAAAAGGGCTAATATAATTTACTTCATTTTTATTCCATATATGTTGCTCTTTTATTTAAACTAATGGGACTGTTATTATTTTTTCTATTTAGAATATTTTTTTTCACATATTTCCGATATTTTTCAAACAGTAATTTGAGACATTTGTTCTATTATTAACTCAAGAATGACCAACAATTTTAACTACCTAGAACGATCTGGAATGATCTGTTGATTGCTAACAGTTGCTAAAACATATTTTTCGAACACAAAATATATAAATAATTTCACTTTAACTTGGAGTGGAAAAAAAACTTTTTTGCTGTGTTTTTTAAGAATATATCAGACGGGTTTTTCAATTAAAAGCTATTATGTAAGGATGTCATTACCAACAACAATAACTGAGCAATAGCGTGTTATTTATTTATTTAAAAAGATCACCAAATTATTGTTATTAAAATATTTATAACTATCATTTAAAGAAACTATTTTACACTATCAACAAAGCAAGAGATATATTTTAGTGAAATAAATTGTTTTGCTTGAGTCGTTTTAGTGATTCCGTCGTTTTGTGAGCAATAACGAATTATTTATTCATTTAAAAAGATCACCAAATCATTGTTATTAAAATATTTATAACTATCATTTAAAGAAACTATTTTACACCATCAACAAAACAAAAGATATATTTTAGTGAAATAAATTGTTTTGCTTGAGTCGTTTTTGTGATTCCGCCGTTTTGTGAGCAATAGCGAGTTATTTATTCATTTAAGAAGATCACCAAATTATTTTTATAAAAATATTCATAATTATCACTTAAAAAAAGTATTTCGCACCATCAACGAAACAAAAAATATATTTTAGTGAAATAAATAGTTTGCTTGAGTCGTTTTTGTGATTCCGAAAGAAAGAGAAAGATTTATAAGCTATGAATGGCGCAATGAAGTCAGTGACTGCAGCTATCACCAAGTAACTACTCTCCCAGGACTTAATTAGGTACTAAACTGGCTCCTTCTGTTGCCTTAACCACTTATCTTTCGCAGCCTTTTCCTTCAGTTTAATTTACCTTTAATGATTTCCAGGTCTTCTTCACCTTATCCAAATATTCCATTCTCTCACTACATGTGTGAATCCTTTTCTCTTACCTTCGTCTACTTTTTTCTTGTGATAAGACCATATATTTGCCATATTTATTTCAAAACTTAAATAAAATAATGATTGTTAAATGACGCATTGCGTTTATTTCAATAAAAAGGAAGAAAATGTGTGTTTTTGATTTTTCTTCAAGTAATTAAATAAACTAACACAGTCAAAACATTTAAAATCTTTAAACCTTTTATAATATTTATTGAGTAAATTATTTATATTAAAATGAAAAAACCTTTTTTCTTGATTAAAATTTTCCTACTTTAATTAATTCATTATTAATGTAGGAAGCTTATTAGTTTTAAAAGTAAAATAAAGACTCTGAAATAAGGCATTTGTATTTGTTGTCAGCAAACAGTTTTGGAATAATATTTGAGTCCCTTTTTCTTCCAAATAATGCAGTCAACTTACTCGGTTGAAGCATTTAAAATCTTAAAGCTTTTAGAACACTTTTAAAAAGTACGATTTTAATTATTTTAGGAAACCTTTCATTTTTACTTATACATCTTACCCTACATTTCTAGCTTCATCCAAAATCTGCTTTTTCCAGGTATCCATGCCATTGGTGAAAATTCTACCGGAAACGTACTATTTATGCCAAATTTACTTTCATAAAGAAAAAGAAATAAATATCAAATGGCAATTATTTTCAATAAAAAGTTGCTTTTAATTAACAGTTTCTCTTTTCGCCAAATAATGCAATCAACTAACGCCGTTAAAACATTTAATGTCTTAAAATCTTTAAAGAAAACATTTTGAATGAAAAATTTAAATTAAATTGAAAACCGTTCTTCTTGATTTAAATCTTTTTCTTTAATTAATTCATTATTAACTTAAGAAGTTCATTAATTTTAAGAATGAAATATAAAAATTTAATATAAACATGATGTTTGATGTCAAAAACAGATTTGAAGCAATATTTTATTTATTTATTTATTTACGAAATAATACGGTTAACTAACACAATTAAAATATTTAAAATTTTAGTAATTTTTAGAAATTTTTTTTTAAGTGCATGATTTTAATTCAGTTAAAGAAACGATATGTTTACTTATACTTTATACCCTAATCTTCTTTCTCCATTGAAAATTATCTTTCCACGTATAATTATCATTGGTGAAATTCACACCGGAGAGATACTATTTATGTCAAATTTATTTTCAAAATAAAAAAAAAGGATTCTAAATGTTCCAGTGAATTTATTTTCAAAGACAACATTTTGGTTAGCATTTTGTTTGCCAAATAATACAATTAACTAGCACCATTAAACATTTGCAATTGATATCCTTTTAAAATACTTTTTGAGTAAAGAGTTTTAATCAAATCAAAAAACCGTTCGTGTTGATCTTAATCTTCTTACTTTAATTAATTCATTATTAATGTGCGAAGTTTAATTATTTTAAAAATAAAATAAATACTTTAAAATTACACATAGTGCTTGTTGTCAACAAATGGTTTTGGAGCAATATTTTTTTTACTAATTATACTGTTAACTAACACTGTTATAACATTTAATATTTTATAAAGCATTTAGAAGAGTCATACATTTAAAGTTCGTCTTCTCAGAAACTATTCAACCGATTTCATTCAAACTTTGCATTTTGCCTTGTAAAATTAAATACATGAAAATGATGTAAAAAGTACATTCCTTACAATTCAAAATGCTTGACTATTAGGAAATAAAATGATAAAAATAATAAATATTTACTAAAATTTATTGTTTGCGTGGAATTATCTTTGTGCAAAAGAATGTTATAATTGTGTGCAAAAATATTTTAATTCGAGATGTGGCGAAATGCACAAAAAGTACTCAATTAACTTTAAGGGGTCAAAGCTTTGTATCGCTCTCTAGCCCAAATAATGGGGACTGTGTTTCCTAGATTGTGGCTGTACCCTATATTTTGGGAGTAAAAAATCCTAATTCGGTGAAAAAAAGGTATGTTTATTGAAAGAAAGTACGTTTTTGCATCTGACTTTCTAACTTAAAATATCGTTTGCACTAATTAATTAGCATATTTACGATTACCCCCTTGTTCCGTTAAGAATGAGTCCTAGAACATGAAAATCCGATAATGAGATCAAGAGTAATTCATGGTGGACCGTTTTCTTTTTTTTTTTTTAGCATCCTACATATTACTTAACTATGACCTTTTCAAGAGGGCGTTCATAAGATGCAATTTTAATCAAAAATAAAGCAAGTTTCTACAATATTTTTATTACCTTCAAAATTGTATAAACAATGTTTCATATCGTAATTAAAAATGGTACAAATAAAATTGAAAAAAAAAACTATGGTTTCGCTTTCATATATTTGAAAAAAAAATCAAATCTTACATTTCGAGAAATTTTGAGTTCCTCGAAAATAATTGTGTTGCATTTCATGCGCATAAAAAGGTTATCTGGAAAAAGTCAATACCAAACATCACATCTAGCAACACGTGCTGAAATATAAAGCATTACCTTATAGTACAGCTTCCAAGATCTCAAAAAGTAAAAGATAATTTAAATGGACCTACTAAACTAAATCATTTAAAAAAAACATGCTATATTTTAAATAATTCTAATTTCGTTTAAAAAATACGTGATTTTATTAGCAGAAGGGATTATTTAACGTGATTCTAGTTAAAAGGAAAATAAGTAACGTCGTATTTTTCACATATTTGCAAAGATATTTATTTGTAGCTTTATAAGAAGATCTGAAAAATTAGAAAGGAAAAAAAATATTATTTACAAGTAATATGAAAGAAAATTCGCGACATTCTTTTGTTCTTGAAAATTAAATTTATTTCTTCCTTGACATTTATCCGCAGAACAAAAGTTTCTTTTTGAAAACGAAAAATATTTTCTAAATAACTCAGCAAATTTATTAGTCTCTAGATAATTTATATCTACGCGGATAGAAAAATTTTAGTCTTTTTTTCTATGTATAGGAGTATTGCAACAGTCGGAAAATAGTTTATTCAAAAGGAACAGAAAAATAGTTTATTCAAAAACATTTCAATCAATTTTTTTTCTCGAGTATTATGAAAAATATTTTTTACCGAAATTTCCAGAAACTAACATGTAATTCTATATTGCTGTATTTAGTTTTCGTAAGGCATATTACTTAATTTTTCCTTGATAACTTACTTGTTATTAGTTTACTGTCAGCTATAATTTATTTATACTTTCGATAAATTAATGTTATTTATTATTTGGGTTACATTAGATGTCATTATATACAATTGATTCTTGCATTCGCATGATATTAAATTTAAAATCTAATGAACTCATGAACATTAAGAGTTTCTAATGCCACGTAATAGGTGATCCTGGACTATTAGAATACTCTCATTCATGCTTAGGTGACAGTACCACAGATCTGCTCAACAAAAAAAAATTATTGTAAAATCAAGTACTCCCAATCTCTTACGATAGATTACACCACTAAATAAACTAATTAAGTAAAATTCTACAGTTCACTTGACAAATTCACATTTATCCATAACCTAACTCCAATGTCCACTTTCCTTCTAAAAGGCAAAATTAACCCAGCATCAATGTCCAGTAAAATTCTATTATACGGTTTTGAAATCATGCT
Source organism: Parasteatoda tepidariorum (assembly GCF_982258835.1). NCBI lineage: Eukaryota > Metazoa > Arthropoda > Arachnida > Araneae > Theridiidae > Parasteatoda > Parasteatoda tepidariorum. The sequence goes on from NC_141766.1 coordinate 52,727,785, forward strand.
AGTTAAATATGGTTACAAATCCGCATAGGTTGTATTCACTGTTTTCTGACCATACCAGCTGTAAAAGCTTTCAATTCCTTAAAGATAAAGTATCTCGAACTGTAAATTTTACAATTCATTAGATAGACGGACTGAAAATATGTAATAATTAAAGCCTTTAATTTAATTATGTACTCAGAAATTTAAAATCATTGTCCTTTATTTTGCATGTTCGAAATTTATTATTGAATTTGATTGTGAAACTTACAATTGAAAAATAGAGATGCAGCAAACTATTTTCACTAGTTTTATAACAAACATCTCTAAATATCTATATTTTTAAATGAGATATTCTTAATTAGCTTATTTAAAAAATTACAATTATTTTACACTTATAAGACTAATATATACACCGAAGAGCCATTACATTATGACCACCCTGCTAATAACACGTAGGACCACCTTTAGCCCTCAAAACTGCTAGCACCCGCCATGGCATTGATTCCACAAGGTGCTGATAGGTTGTCTGAGGTATCTGGTACCAAGCGCTCACCAACTGGTCCTGCAATTCCCTCGCATTGCGAGAGGGTAGTGCGGCAGCACGAATTTGGTTTTCCAAGTAGGGCCACAAATGCTCCATGGAATTGAGGTCAGGTGAATTTGGGGGCCAAGACATGACTTGAAAGTCACTGGAATGTTCCCCGACTATTCGAACCTTATGACATGGTGCATTATCCTGTTGGTAAACACCATCCCCCGTAGGAAAAACTGTTCCCATGAATAGGTGAACCTGGTCTGCAACTTTTTTCAAGTAGCTTACAGACGTCAGGGATTGTTGTATCAGGATTATGGGTCCTAATGTGCCCCATGAAAACATAGTTCCTGGGCGAGAAACCATGAAAACCTGGGTGAACTTATTGTTATAGATGGATAGTGGTCATAATGTAATGACTCTTCGGTGTATATATATATATATATATATATATATATATATATATATATATATATATATATATATATATATATATATATATATATATATATATATATATATATATATATATATATATAGTAATAAAAATAATAATGAAAAAAATAACAAGCATCTGATAAAAAAAAGGGATAAATTTTTTTTTTAAGAACCGGAAAATAAAAGATATAATCTTTTCTTCAGCCCACACGATTATATCTGCAGAAAAGAGTGCTTTCTGTTTTTGCCACCTATCTGTTTCAGAGTGCTTACTGTTTTTCTTAACTTTCTTCGTGTTTTCTTGTATTTATTTATTTTGTTGTATATATATATATATACATATAATAACCATGGTTATGTACATAATAACCAAAAACTGTAGCATTAGACTTGTGACAGTTAATTTGCAAATTAACTGTCACAAGTCTATTGCTACATTTTTTGTCTTAGGGTTTTCAAAAACATTATTTTCCGTTTGTAATTTATTGAGGGTCCCTCAAATTCTGAAATTCTGAACTTCATTACAATGCATTCAAAATTGCATATATATATGAGTCGCTCAGAAGCCAATGCGGTTAAGTCCAAAACACAACAATTGAGAAAATGAATGTTTTTTGATTCATTAGTTTTTAAAATTCCTGGTTTATTAATTTAATTAGAAAAGTGTATAAACTCCTTTTTCGAGGTGTAAACTCTGCAAAAAAACAAGATATGTACAGGATGTGTAAATAAAAACGTAAGTATTTATTGAAATAATGACAGCATCTTAAAAAGTTTAGGACTTATACCTTTTGGCAGTTGAAAAAGACAGGAAATTTATGTCTTCTAGTATAAACGAACTTCGATTTTTCTCAATAATCACTAGATACAGTGACTAATAGAAAATAAACTGTTGGATTATTTCAAAAATTGTTTTTTACTTCAAAACTAAAGTGACACTTTTCTTTGTTTTAGAAAATGAAAAAAAAAATTTAAAAAAAATAAAAATACCACATTTTAAAAAAAATACTACGAAAAATACCATACCCCTTTTTTTGGTGAAAAAATACTACCGTAGTATTAAAAATACTACGTCTGGCAACCCTGGTTACTATGAATTTCTTGTTTTTCAGTGTTACCAACAAATATCGAAAGAAGAAGAAGAATTAAATTTTTATTTCAAAGTTTATGTAAGAAAATATTGATAAAAGGTGGACTTATTCACAATGACTTCTGAAATTATTATATAATATATTCAGAAGCTATTAAAAAAGTTGCTGTCTAACCTAGAAAAAAGTAAGCAACGAGTAAATCCTTTAATAACTAAGAAGATTATTATTTATTTCATCAAAATTTCCAAAAATCAGAAAATATCAAAAAATGGACTTAACCGCATTGGCTTCTGAGCGGCTCATATATATATATATATATATATATATATATATATATATATATATATATATATATATATATATATATATATATATATATATATATATATATATATATATATATATATATATATATATATATATATATATATATGTATATATATATATATACAGTGATCTCTCACTTATGCACCACCTCTTTTATGCACCTTTATCATTTATACGACGATTTTTATAGGTCCCAGTACATTAGATAGGAAAATAATGATTAACATCCTTCATTTATGCATCGCTCTAAAAATAAATTTTTCAATTATGCGCCGAAATTTTAGGATAGCATTTTAATTTTTTAATCCTTTAAATATTTAATTTAAATATTTTTTATTTTTTTTTAATTAAAAATGAAGCAAATCAGTAATCCTTGTTACAGAAAAAAATAAATATATGTTGTTAGATCCTATTGAAATTTCTTCCCCCTGTGACCTTTTCATTTTTGCTGTTTCTGGAAAGACATTCTTCCTAAAATTTTGAATAGGGTGTCTTATCTGTTACACTAACAACAATGAAAGCCCATTCATCTTTTAGAAAATGACCATTCCTCTTGTCCAGAGGTTAGTTTTACTCCCATGCTGTTTTCTAGAAAAAGAAGACACCTGGAATACGAAAGATGAAAGAGACCGCGATCACTTACTTGCAGTCAGAAGGACATTATGAGTACATAAAAGAAGGTGATCTGTTTAGTGAGGGAAATACTTGAACAACTTATTGTGCAGCATATTAGGATGTCAAGTACTTTTCTTAGAAATTTACCATGTGATGTTTTACCCCCGTCCCATAAAACTCAAATCTTTTGTGAAGAACTGTTCATTTATATCTAACTAAAACTTGTGAATGATGAGAACGTGGTGAATGATACTGACGAGATGATAAAGTTCCTCCAAATCACACAGCAGTATTGAAAGCTTTTGACACTATTCCTGACTATTTACAATTTAATTTTGATTCTGAAACTCCCCCTTATCCCATTGATATGAACTGGAAAAAACTGTTTTTTAATTACGTCGGCAAAAACAAATACAAACATGTATTAAGAATATTTTGTAAGAAAATAAATTGTCTTAAGGAATGTTAAATTTTTTCTTTATATAATTATAGTAAATACCAATATATATATATATATATATATATATATATATATATATATATATATATATATATATATATATATATATATATATATATATATATATATATATATATATATATATATGTATGTATGTATGTATGATGGTAACTTATTAGATGGAAGTATGAGTAAGATCTATGGCAAACACGTGAGTATCTGCAAAAAAATTGCTCTTTCAAACGCATACCAACCGGATTCATTTCTTACAGAAAAGTGAGTTTTTTTCGCTCCCGTTCCCTTTCAACCTGATTTTTTCCACCAAGCTTGTAAATTACACGTCTGATCGAGAACTTCTATCTCCGACAAAAAGTTCTTTACGACTCTGTTGCCCCTTCGTTCCACTCTCGCTCTATCCATCAAGAAGATAGCTAGTTCCAAAAAGAGCAGTGTTTTTTTAAAGCCCCCTCCACCTGACACCATCGAATATTTCTTCATTCTTTCAGAGGGTCGCTTATCAACACTTCCTTACTCAACGTGCCATCAACATTGTTGTAACTCTATGAAAAGAGTCTGACTTTTAAAATGGCCATTCACTATCTCTGATAGGAACACTCCAACTACATTTAAATTTATCTAAGGTATTCATTTTAACTCCCAGTCAAAAGTCTTTTTTTTATTATATATATATATATATATATATATATATATATATATATATATATATATATATATATATATATATATATACTTCAAAGCGTAATATATCAATACAATAGTGTTAGGAGCACTCAAAAATTTTTACAAAAAAATTACAACTAATAAAATCGAACACAATAAGTAAAAATAACGTAACACAAAATAAAAATGACACGTAAAAACAGTTCTATTTACTTGCAAGCTTATGCGCATCAAATAAAGCTCATTGTTTTTCTGAATTTTCTTCGTGTTTTTTGTATTTATTTATTATGCTATATATATATATATATATATATATATATATATATATATATATATATATATATATATATATATATATATATATATGCAAGCGTCTGCTGTAGGAGGTGCTACAATTTTTCAGTTTACAATAGTTCAATTCAGTTCAAAAATTAGTTAAAAAAATTAAGTAATAGAGTTAAAAATGAGCGAACTACGTAAGAATATTACACCTTTCTCAACCCACGCAATTATATCTGAAGAAGGTGCTTTCTTATATTACATGATTATCACCGAAGCAAAATATGTAAATGCGATGAAATGAGTATTAAAAACTGATATCGATTTTAGTGGTTATCATAATCTAATCAATTGGAAGTATTACGATAGAAAAAATCAGAACTTAAAACAAAGAAGGCAAGAGAGAAAAATATAGCATGTTACTAAAGACATAGCGAGTGAGTGGGTGAATGACCATTTTTATCAACCTGCGGAAGGACAGAGGGTACACGATATCGGTTTTCCTTAAATAGTTCTATCGTAAAGATCTCGAATTAACACATGTCTTTGGACTATCAAAGCGGGAAAGTCATTTATTCCACGGAGCATTAAAATTGTGGGGACATGTCTTCGGATTATATTTCAGTATGATTGCCTGACCATCGCATATAGCCCATTGTGGAGCAGTGGATAGAGCACTCGCTTTCTAATGAGGTGATACGGTTCGAATCCCAGCGCTGACTGATCAATTCGAAATCTATACCTGGATTGCACTAACCACAGTGATGACGTAAGTCCTTAGTGGTAGACGGATCACAGGAGAGAGTCCCTTTGCCGTCAGGTTAACCATGGATGGTTTTCGTAGATTCCCTCTCCATATAACGCGAATGAGGGTTAACTCCATTCGCCTTCGCAAAAGCAAATTTCTCCCATTACTTGAACCAGGAGTTCCCTTGTCTTCTGAATTGGGAGAATTACATGGCTAAGGAGTTGAACAATGGTTGTCTAAAACCCATATTTGGGCAGGCTGTTCAACGGCGGTTATAAAATAAACAAATAACCCATTATGCGGATCTATTGCGACGTAAAGTACAACTATTATTGTTATTACCACAAGGTAGCTACATTTACTGTGGTGTACGTCTCCAATGACGAATGGTTTTCTACCACTGGGTGATTTTGTGTGATAGAATAACCTAACAAATTTCATCACAATTTAATTAGATAATAATTTTTCGACCATCTTCATTCAGCTTTTTAATAGCTTAACTTTATTTTTTTTCGCTTCCCTAGGAAAAGTTTTTCTCATTTCGTTTCCACTTATCTTTTGTTGTTTGTTTGTATTCTAATTATTACCACAAGGTAGCTACATTTACTATGGTGTACGTCTCCAATGACAGATGGTATTCTACCACTGGGTGATTTTGTGTGATAGAAGAACCTACCAAATTTCATCACAATTTAATTAGATAATAATTTTTCGACCATCTTCATTCAGCTTTTTAATGGCTTAACTTTATTTTTTTTCGCTTCCCTAGGAAAAGTTTTTCTCATTTTTTTCCCACTAATCTTTTGTTGTTTGTAGCACTCTGCTGCTTTTTATTACGTCTTTCTTTGATTGGTATGCTTTGCTTTTTCGACTGCTGATTTCATGTGTAGTACGTCGTATACAAGTTGCGCAGGTCGCTAATACCTCTCATACTCCTATCTTACACCGGGACAATTTAAGCAATACAAACTGGTCCCGTTCTTCATAATTACAATTAATTATCGTGTTAAAATAATAGGTTGAAGATATAAAGACTTATACATATTTTAATATAACGCATATTATAATTCTACAGTTATACTACGCTTTAGAAATACTATTTTAATTACTAAAATAATTTAAAGTAAATCTTCAGCATTAAATTCATCAATGGCAACATGCTGAGTATTTAATAATAAAAATAAAAAAAACTGCACCAAGTCAATCTCCCTGAAAAAAATCGATCTAGTATTATTTCGAAAGATTTCAGACAATTTATTTTCCCAAAGCAATTCGAGAACTAGTGATTTACACTTCCAATTCTCAAACAAAAAAGTACTCACTGCTGAATCTATTTGCTCGAATTATCTGGAATAATGAGGGAAAAGATTGTTTGCAACTCAGTTTCTTTTAGAAATTCTTCCTTTTCCCGAGTCAATTATTCTTTATCTCAACTTCCTATCTTTCACATCCTTTTAATTATTTCCATTCAATATTATTCAAAAAAAGAATATCGGACATTTTTCCCGAAAAGTGTTTAGCCTTCTCTTGATATTATCTTGTTAAAGAAGAAACTCTTTTTAAAATACTCTGAAAATACAGAGTAGTTGTGGCAACAAGAAAAAACATTTGATTAGAGAAAATAATAAAATATTCTTAACCAATAAATTTCGAATCAAGATGTAATTTTTATGCTAGCTATTTTAAAAACATTATATATATATATATATATATATATATATATATATATATATATATATATATATATATATATATATATATATATATATATATATATATACTACGCTATCAGGTAATTCTAAGAAAATATTTGTAATTTTTACTGTGCATTAAACTTGTGAATTTTTGTTTTCCGTCGTTGGCTTTTTTTCTAAGCCAAAATTAACATCTACCAACATTTAAAATTATTAAAAATATGCATTTGTAAATGTACAAATGCCTGAACAAAGCTGAGCTAAATCAACTGAACCTTTACTAAATAAGTACTACATTAAGGTAAATAAATTATCTATATCAGGGTTGTCCCAACATCTAAAATGGAAGCGTGAAGGTAGCGGGCTCAAATCCCTCCATAACCCCGGATACATCGATTTATTTATATTCATTTATTAATTTATTTATTAGTTATTAATTTGTTAATTTAGTAATTTATTTACTAAGAAAAAAAATTTTATTTATAGCTAGGTAGGTAAGTTCTTTATTTACATCTTACTAGAGCTGCACAATGAACTGTTTTCGATGGTCTGGGAAGCATCCCTGACCATTTTCCGAAGACATGACATCGTGATTTTGAACCTCTGCAAAGGAGATGACTCTACTGCATCGGTAGCCCGACGACCTGCGCACAAAGTCGAGCACGTTACGGTAGAACAGTTTAACAAGAACCGATACGCGCACCCTCGGTCCCTATGCAGGCTGATCAAAGTGGTCACCCGCTTACTTACTCACTTTCGCTTACTTGACTTCGGTGTTCTACAATTTTATTTTAAAAAATTCGACTTTATTCGTCAACATACTCCCTGTCAAGAAAAACATACATTGATTCCAATGCTCTTCTAACTCTTCCGTGCCTTTTTCGTAGAACTTCATTTAAGCCGAATTTCTTTTCCAGGAGCATCTTTTTGAGATCTTCAACGAGCAAGTAGTCACTTAAGAGTAGATCTGGAGAGTGTGGTGGCTGAGAAAGTACTTCAAAGCTTAATTCATTCAACTTAACCATTGTTTTCATCGACTTGAGACAAGGAGCAATGTCTTGGAGAAACATAACTTTTTTCGAAGCATGTGAGGCCATTTTTTTTCATTTTCTTGCTCTGTCTATCCAAAAGTGTCATGCAATATTCTCTATTGACAGTTTTATCTTCTTCAATACAGTCGATGAGTTAAATACAACAAGCGTCCCAAAATAAGAGTTAATAAACTTGCTAGCTGACTTTTGAGTTTTTGTTGGACGATTTTCACCGGCTGCTGTCCTCTCAGCTGAAGAACATTTTGATTCAGGAGAGTAGTGGTAGATCCATGTTTCATCCTTTGACATATACAGATGAAAGAAATCCTTTTTATCTCTTATCTCGCTTTAAAAGTTCAAAAGTTCTGAATTGTCTACAAGTTGTTCTTTTTGCTTCTGTGTGAATGAATATGGTACTAATTTCGAAAACAACTTGCGCATACTCTATTTTTTATATTAAATTGTGAACATCTTCAACTTCACTTTGAGGTCTTTCGTAACTATTCTGTGATTTTTTTGAAAATATTTTCTGGAATAACGGTTGATTTTGAACGACCAGAGTGTTTCACTTCAATAGTATCCTTAAAACTGTATTTAAATTCAGCATACTAGTCAATAATAGTTGATTTCCTTGTTGTAGACTATCCATAACACTTATCTGGAGCCGTGATGGCTCAGGGGATGGATCGTTTGCTTTCCATTTATGTGAACCGGGTTCGAATCTCATCAATGGCTGGCTGATACGAATCCGCATCCAGCTTGCACCGATCACAGTGATGACGTGAAATATCCTCTGGGGTAGACGGATCATGGGTTAGAGTCCCTTTGTCGTCAGGCTAACAGTGGAAGATTCTCGTGGTCGTCCGCTCCATGTAACGTAAATGCGGGTTAGTTAAACCAAAAAGTCCTATACGAAGACAAATTTCTTCCATTACTTAATCCGGGAGTACCCTTGTCTTCTGGATTGAGTCCAAAATTGCAAGACTACAGAGTTGAACATTAGTAGTCGTAAGCCCAAAAATTGGATTGGCTGTTCAATGACGGTTATAAAATAAAAAATAAAATAACAATTATCTAGCCACTATTTTGCATCGACAGTATTTTTCCCATAAAAAAACAATGTTTAATCAAAATTTGAATTTCTTTGTTTTTCCATTGTTTTAAAAATTATAAAACTAGGATCACTAAAACCACTTGTAACCTCTAAACTAGGAATCAGAATTCCATGAAAGTTATTATCGTTTTTTTAACAACAAACAATCGAAAGCAATTATCGTTTGAAAGTTTCTACCATCCAGAAATCATACGACTCTGCTTGCAGAGATGCCATTTATGTGCCAAACCGGAGTGTATTGTATCTCGTTTTATTTCTTAAAAAGTGTAATAAATTAATTTTATAATAATAAATATTTTTTAAAAAAAATAACTGTTGGCTTATTTATCATTTTAATAGAAAGTTTCACGAAATAAGTTACAAAACTTAGCAAAGTATCTATACGTAAATTCTAGATTATTTTAGATACATGATTTATTGCTAGAAGTGTATTGTCATAGAAATTTATATTAAGATACATATTTTAGTTTAACTCTGCTTGGATCAATGAGGATGAATGGAATTTATGCTAAGAATTTAAAACGTCAAGAAAAATCAATCAATTTATATGGAAAGAACTGAAAGTATATGAATGAATATTCCATTTTTCATCGCAATATTCCATTTCCATGGATCTTATACTAGCATTCTGTTACTATGGAGATATTCAAAAATTTTCATTATGGATAAGGAGGAATAAATTGAATTGTATTTTTGTATCATACTTCTAAATTAAAATTTAAATCGATATCAAAAGATAAGCATAAAAACTAAAATTAATTTGAATAAATTAACTTTATTAAATTTTGTGGCAGAAAGAAGTGTTTTAAACTGAGAATATAATGAATCGCTGTATCTTGAGAAAATGAGTAACTAGGAATTAAATAAAAGTGCTTTTGTACACATAGTACATAAAACAATCATTACTCGAGTCTATCGATTATATTGTCTGTTTATGCATTACATTAATTTATTTTCTGCTGTATTAACTTTAAAAACTCATTGCCAATTCAAAAAATGCTTTTTTTTCATATATATAAGCACACCGGACAAAAAATGAGTCACCCTTAGAGAAATAATGAAAAACATCATTTAATAATGTGTAACGCCTCCTCTAGGTTTGATAACCACCTGGATTAGGTAAAGAAGTGAGACCACAAGGTTTTGCAGGTACGTCGTATTCAGTTTAAGCCACTTGCTGCCAATTTTATATCGTAAATGTACCAAATTACGAGGATGTTGATTTCCGTGTTTTCCACGTTTTTCTAACGTGTCCCACAAATTTTCAATGAAATTCAAGTCAGGTGATTTTGAAGTCCAGTAGGGATGTAATAAAGTGTCTGAGAGTTCATAAAACCAGTCACACATTTTTCCTGACCGACGACCGCTGTTTTCATCTTGAAAAATAAGGCTATCAACAGCATATTCTTCACGAAGATATTTACTGAAAGGCAACACTTGATCATCCAGAATGCTTAAATAAACATGTTGGTTCATGTTAGTGGCCACCTCAGTGAAGGGGGCCAATCCATAATAAGAAAAACACCAAGACATGACAGACCCACTTTCGGCTTGAACTTGACCTTGCACACAGCAGGATGAAATGCTTCATCTGGTCTTTGGTGCACTCGACGACCCGCGTCAATTAAATAATGCCAAAAACGTGATTCGTCAGACCATATTGCATTCCACCAGTCAACAACTGTCCACGTTGGATGACTTCTATCTCCCCGAAGTCGAGCAGCTTTTTGAGCCCATGTGAGCAATGTCCTCTTACGAGGTGTTCGACTCCAAATGGTCATTGCATGCAGCTCCCGTCGCAATGTTCCCTCACTTACAGGTCCGGATGGATCTCCATTCATTAACTGAAGCAATTCCTGACGGGTATGGAAGCGATTTTGATACACAAGTCATGAAACAATTCTCCGGTCCCTTTCATGCAGAATATTTTTTCGATCACAATTCCGACATCGTCTTACGTGACCACACGTATTACACCACTGCTCGTAGACACGTTGGACCGTCCGCATCGAAACATCAACAAATCCAGCAACTTCATTCGCCGTATGACCATGGGCACAGCCAAACGCAATCACCAATTTTTGCCACTCTGTCATATCCTTACAATCGCCCATATTTACATACAATATCCGCTTAAAACAAAAATATCTCACTGATAGCTACCTGCCTTTGATTACATTGAGGCAGTGCGTACACATTTGAGCACGTCACTTGACCACTGCGTCATCTAACGAATCCTAACGATTCATCTATGCTTGCGCACTAGGGTGACTTATTTTTTGTTTGGTGAGTTTATATATATACAGTGCACTCCCGATTATCCGGGTTAATCACCGGGACAGGTCGCATGGACAATCGAAAAACACGGATTATCCGAAAACTGCTTTTATTAAAGAAAAATTCAATATCAGTACAAAAAATATAAAAATTACTGACATTTGCATGCATACTATCAAACTAGGAATTTTCCTTATTAAAAAATGTGTAATGCGTCTTCGCCATATATCGATACACATATTTTACGAACCGCAGTAATGTCACCGTAATCAAATCCTCCCATATAATCTAATAAAGTTTCCACCGAGCAGCAGAATGAGAAATTGTATTTCATTCATTTACTACATCTTCGGCATCAGTTAATATCATCACTATTTGATTTAACAACGTAATGATGTCTTCATCAGTCAAATACTGGAAGCCAGGCTCACGCATCACTTTGAAACCAATCTTCTAAATTTTCTTCATAAAGAGTTTCGAAACCTTAGATTTCTTTTGCTTGTTCGAGAATACTGTTATTATATTTTTCTTGAACATCTGAAGAGGATTGTTCATCAAGCGGTATCATCTTTCCCCACTATCGTGATAACGTAGACGATTGTCCATATCATCCATAACGTAGACGATTTGTTCCATATACTGCAATCCAATAATTAATATTGCTTTCCAAAAATTTGGTAGTGTTATAACTTCATGAATCAAATTTTTTTAATCTTGAAAATGTTTCTCTTTATATTTTTTGTGTGACTCCGGAATGAGCACGGATAATCGAGAATGTACTGCATATATATATATATATATATATATATATATATATATATATATATATATATATATATATATATATATATATATATATATATATATATATATATATATATATATATATTATATATATATATATATAAAAGAATTTAAAAAAAAAAAATATGTTCTTTGTCATTTTAATATTATGAAATAGAATACTCGGGGCACACTATCAGTTTTGTAACACAAGAGTTCAGTTGTTAACACATGAGCCTTTCCGTTGTCAGTGTTTTCCACTGAGTGGAGTGGAACGGAGTGTTCCAACGGAAAGGCTCCTGTATGTTTGTGGGCAGTGTGTCCCATGAAAAAGTGCTGTCTTACAGACACACATATTTTCTATTTTATTTCTTTTACCTGCTTTAATGTTTGTTAGAATATCTAAATTAAAATAAAGCAAATATTTGGTTTCAGCTGCTTTAGGCGCTTTTCCATTTTGATTTAATGTTTTAATTTCTAATTTACTTCTTTCTCTCTTTTCTGTTTTTGCAAATTGGATTCATTTTCTGATTAGATAAAATAGAATACTTATTAATGGGTGTATTTGTTTAATTTTTCGCTAAAAGAGTTGAAAATTTAATTTTTAAAATAAAAAAAGGTTACAGGTAACAATACTGTTTCTAATGTTTTGAAATGAAACTAATTGAATTTTCAAATAGTTTTGTTTTATGTTTGAAGGGTTGTTATTATGATTTTTTAAATAAATAATAATAATTATTTAGTTTTTAATTTTAACAGAAGTGTATATCGTTAAAAAGTGACAATCGTTAAGAATTGATCTAAAAGGATAAAACAAGAAGTTACTGTACTTACTTTAGTCCAACGATTGAACTCGATAATGAAACCTATAATCTTCACTTTCACTGATCAGTTACGATCAGTTAATGTTTTCGGAAGCAAAGTTAACATGCTAATTAATTGAGGCATACGTTTTTTGGTCTCCAATAAGACATAAAAGTAACTTTTCTTCAGATTGAACAAACCTTTTTTTTTTTTTTCTTTTTGGCTGATGCTTTTGAAATTCCGGTCACTAAAAAGAAAAATGACAACTTTTAATTGTCCTTATGTCTTCTGTATTGTACCTTTTCTAACACAAATAAATTGAAAAATAATATTTGTCAGCCACCTAAAGTAAATATCGTATTCAGGCTTTTGAAGTCTTAAGACTGGTTTCAGGTACCAATTTTCGAATTTCGTAAATTATCAACTGCTCGCAGTATTTAGTATATTTGAGATTAGAACCTCGAATCATAATGCGTGTATCTTTCTGCGAACCAATGATGTTTTTTTTTTAAATTTTTCATTTTCATTCATTTATATATTCCCTTTCCATGTTATTTTTATGTATTTATTTTATTTTCATGTTATTATTTATTTTTAGCTTGTTACATTTACTATGATATTAAATCATGGAATCTTAGGAATGAATTTAAAAATATATAAATATTTAAATAATGACCGATTTTAGTCGAAGTTAGGAAAACATGCATACAACTCTTCATGGCAAAATTTCGGGATTTATCTCTTTCATCTCCTCCGCGAAGGCTAATTTCTCCCAATACTTGATCCAGGAATTCCCTTGTCTTCTGGATTGGGTTCAAAATTACAAAACTACTGTGGTGAACATTGCTTTTTTTCAACGACGGTTACAATATAGCTGACAGGTTATTATCAATCCCATTTAGATTGTTTGCTTATTACCGATTGTTTTATTATTATTATAATGTAAATATTATTAAAATGATTTCATAATCACCAATACATAATTAAAAATTATTAGTTTTAATGATTCATTGACTCAATGAGTATCATAGTTGTAGAAATTTGGACCTTCTGTTCGAAAAAAAAAATTCTTAAGGTATTTGTAGGAAATTTTAGAAATAATTGATATTAATTTCTGTCACTAGAAATAATTATTAATTTATTTCAAAAATTTACTCCAAATAACATTCCAACTAAATTGCTGTTAGAGCTTAGCTCCATCTTATGCTCTCATGCTTTGAGAATTGCCTTAATGTAGAATAAAAAGAATGTTTATCTTCTACCATTTTCCAATGATATCCTAATGCTTGTGTATGTGCGAGGTTTCTCATAAAAGTTGTCAAGACAATTCAACAGTATATTGTTTTTCCGTTTCGGAAGAGTTTCTTTTTACGACTTCCTACTTCACGACGATCTTCTCTCATTTTAACTTTGCCCCATCTTGGCACTTTGTCGGTATTCTTGGGCGAAAAGGCGTCGCCAAGCTTATTGGAAATCAATGCAACGTGACGGGACTCTACAAAGTCCATCTTCACCCCCCTTTAATCGAAACCCGAACAACGGTCCAGGCTTTTAAATGGCTCAACCAAGTTTTTACGAGAATTTTTCGGCTCATTTATTTATGTAACGATACTGAAAGAATAACTTGGATTCTGCTAACAAATCTTTTATTAAGCTCGCATTGTTCTATGAAGTTCACAATTTATTATATACGTTGTTATAAATTTTTAAGTTAAGCTTTGAAGGGAGACAAATTTTCAGTGAATATTATATGAATCGATTTTTGTCACTAGCAATCAACTGCATTGTACCGTAATTTTACAAATACATACTGAATCTTTTTTTGAAAAAATACTACTAATCAAAGAAAGATAATAATATTATAGAATTTAAAAAGAATATATGTTTTCATGCAAAAAACCTTTTTAAAAGCACAATGGTAAATCAAGTTTCAGCTGTTATAAGTCAACTGTTAAAAAAAGCATTTTCTACAAAAAAAAGTATGGAAAAAAAGCATTACAATTTTCTTTTTGATACTGAAAAAAATTGCGTATCCTGTTGCAACCTTGTAAAAGTTTTCGAAATAACTATTTAAACAATGCTAAGGAAGAGTTTGGTGCAAAAATGCTTATATTTGGAAGAAGTTTGTCTTAGCACTACACTAGCGTGCAAAAGTCACGTCGGTCAAACTCAATATTATAGATCATTGTTCCCCAAAGTGCGTTCAGCGAACCCCCGGGGGTACGGGACGCGTTCTTAGGTGAAATAGCTTGCCACAAACAAGTATTTCAAAAAATTTTATTTAAAAATAAAGCTAGCCATGAAAATTTACGATTACGTATTTTTCTAATGACTATTTTTTGCAGAGTTAACAGTTAATAATTAGTGGTGTCAACAGCCAGTTGTGACTTTTAACTTTATTCTCCATTCTAAATAAACATATTTTTTTAAAAATATATTAATTTTTTTATTAGTGATACACAGCGTTACGAAGAATTTAGAAAGGGTACACAAAAGTCATAAGTGTAGGAACGACTGTTAGATAGACAAAGGTCGCACTTATATACTAGTGAATTATGTGGTTGCCTAACTTCTACACACTCTATGCTAATATCAAATACGTATAAAAACAACTTGTATAATAGAACTCTCAAGTTGATAAGATGGATTAAAAGACAGAGATAAAGGCTAACTGGTTCGAGAAATCTTCAGATAAGAGGAAATTGAAAGATGTATTGGTGATTTGTACCTATGGAACTATAACTGAAAAAAAGATCAAAAGAATTTAGGAATGTGTTCTTACATAGTTCTTACATAGCATATGTGAGTCCCCGCATATGAGATATCAAAAATAAATTTTTTCTATGAATTCAGTAACTGCTCTCTATTTATTTTGTACTTAGAAAAATGCTGTGCATAAATTCAGACGTTATTTTTATGCGTTACATGTATATTCAGTAATAAATCATAAACTCTAGCATTTTCTTTCTGTTTTCATTTATCACTGCTTTTAAAATTTCTTTAAAATTTGTTGATTTTAAACACTATTTATATTGGTACTTGAATGTACAATTCATTGACATTCCGAGACAACTTTTATGAAACATTCTAAGTAACAAGTATTTTAAATATTTCATTTTTGAAGTTAAATATTAAGAATTACTTAATGGAAGATACATTTTTAGATTATATCTCACACATATTCTACTATACCATTATTTGAATCATGCATATACGCAAATCTCTATGAAAGGAATACATTATATTTTCCTAAAACACGTGTGAATCATATATTGTGCATCAAATATCTAAGAAGAGGCACCATTTCTAAATTGGTTTCCAATTGATTGCCAACAAGAAGAACTCCGTGGACTTCTCTATATACTTTTCGGTTGTTGAGGCACGAAGAAAAACTAAGTAATAGAATGGAAAAGTGTTTCATCTTAGAAGAAATGTCTGTTTGACAAATGCTTTTTCCTCGACATTTTTCATTTCTGAGAGCATTTGTCTTTGACCGCAAGAGGTTAAGTACGTGACAAAATGAAAGCATTTTAGAGATTTCTCAAGCGTTTTTCATGAAATAAGCAAAACATTTCATGTCCTGTTGCGCAAAACATTTGCGAATGCAAAGTTGGGGATTTAACATTTTACAGTTTTTGTAAATATTTGGAGCTACTCTTTTGCAAACATAAGGAAGGAAATTTTATAAATGGAGATAGTGACTTTCTCTTTTATATATTTAAGAAAAAAAATAATAATTCCAGAAAAATTCCAGAGTACATGCTCTCTTAAATGAAAAATATATTTTTCAGTGATGTAAAATAATTTAAAATATTTCAGCAAAAAAATTCATTATCTGTCTCAAGATTCTGATTTTTGGCTTAGATTCCTATTCTATTCTGCATAAACTTAATGAAGTCCCAAAGCATCATACTAAAGAACTAGTTACATAGTTTAGGTGATTCCTTGTACACTTTATATCCTTAGTAAGAGAAACAGAAAATATAATATCTAAAATTGTATCACAAAACTTTTTTTCGAATATTTTGAAATATGTGGCTTATTATATTACTCCAATCTCTTCAATGTAACGGGACTTGTGTGTTTACTTTTTATTTCAACACAATTCTATTTTCTTATGTTTTTAGAAAATACACGTGGCTTCAAAGCTCTTTTTTTTAAACTTTTCCTAGATTGTCTCTAAAAGCACTGTGCCGAAAGTTTATGCCTGTACGTTTATAAGTAAAATAAATAATCACAGAAGCACTTAAAACAGCAAAAAGAATTCATTCTGACCTTCATAAGAAAAGGTTCATGTTTGAAGTTTCATGCCTATTTTTAGGTTTTGAAAAATTGCAAATTTCGTGAACATAATTTGTAGAACAGAAATTGAGCAGTACCGTTTTCATTAAATTACATGGTACATTAGATTCGATATCTGAAGTATCTTAGCTGGGCTCTTACTGAATTACAGAGTTGTTATTGCGTCTAAAGCCATGTGCAGTGCGGAAAAAAAGAAGAGAAGTGAAAAAAACTGAATAACTTTTGTTTTGATCAAATTTTAACGTACTAAGTTACTTTACTAAAAGTTCCACAGAGAGTACAGATATGTAAATTAATTAGTGCTAACTATTAATTAAGCTAGGAAAATGATACAAGAACCTACTTTCTCCAAATAAACAAATAAATAGGAGGGGTGGATTTGAGAGAAAACTCCAGAAGGTCAGAATAAGAGATTGCGAGAATCAGAAAAAATGCCAAACCACATCGCCGCTGAAAGTTTAATAAATTAAAAAATAAATAAATTATTTGTATGATTGACAAGACAGCAACGGCTCCATTGCATATTTTAAGTAAAAAAAAGCAATTTTGCATACCATGAATAAGGTCCGGCCGCTGAAAATAAATACCCCCTCGGCTTATCTAATCAAAGCCAAAACAAAAGTAGTATTTATTCAACCTTTTTAGAGTACATGAGAGATCCATTATATGCACAATATTGAAAAAGTACACTGCAGGAAGTAAGGTCTATTCCACCAACTTCACGATATCTCATAACAATTTAAAAATAGCTAAGATTTTTTAATTTTTTAACAAGGTTTAATTCCCTGCGAACTGTCTGCACTATTAGAATTTTCATTTAAAACTCGACAATCATTCAAAAACGAATGTTAAATTTAAAGAAAATTTAAATTAAAGTGCAAATAAAAAATTAAACAACTCAATTAGCAATGTCAAGAAAAATAATCAATCTATGCGGTAGAATAGATTTTGAAAAATATAAAAATGTAATTAAATAATTGGTAGAATAGTTCGGAGCAATTCACACGCACAGGTAATTAAAAAAATTATTTTAAGATTAAGACGTTTTGGACGAAATGTATAAGATACTGAGATATTTTAAGATGTCTTAAAAATTTGGCTACGTATGCGGTAACTCCTTGTAGTGACTTGAAGCATCAAAACACATTTTCAGATAACCATCGTTGATGTTCCAAAGTTTTATTCTATAAAGTATAAAGATACATTCCATAAAACTTATATCTTCATTTTTTAATGCTTAAATATTAAAATATGCATTTTATACATAAATAAATATTTTATTCCAGATTTATGCAAATTTATGTATGTAATTAAGTTTGAAGCAACTATTGATCAACAAGAAAATGAAATTTACAAAAAAATGCATAACCATATACTATGAGAAAAACATTTATATAAAAATTGATATTAGTTTAATATAATATTTTATTAAAATCCCTTTACTAAATTAAGAATGATATAGCACACAGCTTAAAAGGAAATTTCGTATTTTATAATTGAAAATAAAAAAATTACAAAAAAAAATTACTCATCGAAGACTATGGAAAAAATATGCATGAAGTTTTTTACTTCTCGAGTACTAGTCAAACTCCTCGTAAGTTAACCTCATTTAGATGTTGATCGCCCCATTTAAAGATTTCTTCATTGTCACCAAATTATTTTTTGAGAAATAAATTTTAAATTTTCTGAAGTTCTGTTAACTAAAAACAATGGAAACTTCAGATTTCTCAGTAGAAAAACTTGCAAATTTATATGATGTAAAAGGTTTAAGCTTCATATTTCAAAATTTATTTGTCCCTATTAGAATGAATAATGCAACATAACAAATAATCACGAAAAAAATTTTTCCCATGAATATTTCTTAGGATAAACCATTATCATGATTGGGTGTATTTTTTAATGCCATTATTAGATTTAGAGGTATGGCCAAAAACGCAAAAAGTGAAATTGACATTAAGGGGTCTAAACTTCATCCGCTCTCCTGACTATTCTATTTGGATCCTAAATTCCAGATTGCGGCTTCCCCCTCCCCATGTCTTAAGGGTGAAAAATCCAAATTTGTAAAAAGAGATAGTACGTTTTTGTGTCTTATTCATAACTTAATGAATAGTTAGCGCTGATTATTTAGCATATTCGAGGTCACCGCCTAAAACCATTAATAATGAAATTAGTACGCAAAAGTTCGATCATTAGAACAAAAATTATTCAGGGTTATACATCTTTCTTTGCTCCCTGTTTATGTTGATTATTAACAGTAATTTGTTTAAGAATTCAGGACAAGAAATTATTGTCGATGACCAGATATCACCAAGCAAAACAAAATATAAAATTATCGTATGATGAACAAGCCAAATAATATTAATTTTTAGTTTTTGTTTTCAGTTAATATGAAATGCAAAAAAAAAATTAAAATCACTATATTTCTTTGTGTTAGTTAAAAAACTGAATTAAATATTAAAGGGAAAGTATAGTGCTCTAAAATTTGAATCATATATAAACTCTAGTGTATACTATGTGTATATAATATAGACGGTGGGATAGTATATTTGCGCATGAGAAAATTTTAACCAATTTTCATTTCGTTTTCAAGAGATTCCTCTTTTGCATTATAAAATGAAAACAAAATATTTACTATATCTGTGCAAAAGGGAAAAAAATATCATAGTCCTGAATGATTCTAGACGACTGCAGAGTTTAGCAAGCAAAAACTGCCTCTTATGGCAATCGCACGAAAGGTGACACAAACTTAGCTGTCTAAAGAATTATTCGACAAGATGGCAGGTGGTTCACATTACTGTCCTCATGGTAAAAAAATTCGAGGAAAAAAAAAGACAGGTTAAATATTTTTTTTTAATCATATTCAAATAAAATAGTAAAAAAACTGTAAATAAGATGGTAATCAAACTGTTACCAGTGATAAAAACTGTTAATTAACTGTTTTCGTCAAATACAGTTAAAAAACCAGAATTTTATTGCACCAATCAATCCCGCTTAAAAAAGCCATTTAGTTTCTGGGTACTGCATGCATATTATAGTAGAAGAACTAACCGAGAGCTAATCTGTCAGTCTCATGGTCTGGGTTTCAAAACTGGATTTCAAGTCACAGCGTTGACAACACAATATTTCCACCATTCTCTTCAACACACAAAGATTTTCCAGTAGCCAGCGCATCCCAATTTGTGTCCTGCACTCTCCAATGTCCATTACCTAGCAAAAAACGTAGTTCTGCCCAGTTAAATCTCGGTTTTAAAACTATGGTAATTGTAAATGTTTAACACACCGTATAGTTTTGTATGCATGGTATTATAAGCATACTAGTTGGGTACGCTTTCAAACTCGTAATGGTAAAATATTTTCTTTAACGTAAATTTTACGGTTAATTGGATGAACAGACTGTTCATATTTTATAGACTGTCGGTTTTTTTTTTTTACCATAATTTAAGAATACAATTTCTAACAGTGCTCAATACTTGAATAGGTTTCAAAGAATTCTTTGTTACTTCTATTACGTATTGCGAATTGATTCTTGAAGATTTATGACTTAGTGCTTTGTTCATCAGGTGGCCCATAACTGATTAGAATTTAGTTTCTAAAATAAAAAAAACACACCTCTTAACATCGCAAGAGGTGGAGTAAAACCTCTGATAACTATGAATGATGCCAGAAAGCAATTTGTATATGTTTTGGTGTCACTTTCACGCCACGTATATAACATGCCTAAGCTAATATTTGTTTAACACTTAGTTAACTGGCAATTTTCCATAAAAACTGCCCAATGTCACTGGCTATTATTCTGTTATTGAATATACTAGCTTTCTTAATAAATTCTAAAAGAAAAATATTTTTTATACTAAATGAAATAAAATTAACATTGGAATATTCTATGTTGCTCTGAGTTCAATAAAGTGAAATAGATAATGCAAATGGTTTAACGAGTTTCTTGTTAAAAATATGTAAATGATGAAACATTTAAAAGCATGAAAATCTTGTATGTATTATTTGAATTTGTCTATTTTCGTATGACTTGCACTGCCATAAGAGAATAGTCTGTAATACATTATTACTCAATGTTGTTACATTCTCACTACAATAATGAAAGGATTCAGCAAAAAGAAAAACATTTTTTTTTTTAATTTCTGAAAATTATTCTTCAACAATATTCATCAATTAAGAAATCATTTACTTTTGAATGACATTAATTTCTAAAGAGGATTAAATTGACTCCCCATGACGGTTTTATGTCCAAACTCCTGCTGTTTCAGACCTTTAAATAAGAATCTAGAAGCCTTTAAAATAAGTAAAAAAAGTAAATTTGTAAAATTAATTATAATGTCAATATATCTTGCTCAATTAAAATACTCATCCACTACATAAGAAATGGAAATTCGACAAAAATATGTATTTTATTCGAATAATTTAAGAATTTGAACAAACATATTTTCTAACACTATGTATCAGGTACAGTTTTAAATGCTTTATAAGTGAATAAGCGTATAGGTTTTTTAAGAGCTTAGGCGATTCTTGTGGGGAGAGTCACATCGACCATGTCAACCTTCATCTATAGAAAGGTACCCCATCATAGAATCGAGTTAACATGTCTTATATAGTAGTGAATTGGAATTATAATTTTGCAGTGGTAGATACACTACAGTACTCCCCCACCAGAATTATATCCGTGATAGAATTCGATGAACGGATACCGTTAGTTGATTCATTGCTGTTTCGTGAGAAGTCGGGAGAGCTGTATTAAGATCACTGTACATTTTGCTGATCGTGAGAGCTGTATTAAGTTCACGGTCGTGATTTGTCCTGAGTTGCCATTAGCAGACGAGTGTATGGAGGCCGATGTTGTGTGTGATCGAGACTGAGTAGCAACATCTCGAGGAGGTGGATAACGTCGCAATCACAAGTAGAAAGTCAACTGTTCAATATGGACAATCCATCGAAGTATGCGTGTTCAGATCGAAGTAGGCATTACTGTCAAGGTAGGCGTGTTCATATCGAAGATGGAGTTTCCGTCAAGGATGGATTGTTCATATCACGTCCGGGTCACCAATGTGGGGAGAGTCACATCAACCATGTCAACCTTCATCGATGGAAAGGTATCCCACCATAGAAACGAGTTAACATGTCCTAAATACTAGTGAATTGGAATTATATTTTAGTAGTGGTAGATACACTACATTCTCTTCATAACAATTTTCAAAATTATTGTTTTTCCCTTTACTCTTATTTATACGTCCTATAACTGTTTTTCATGATTTAAAAATAAATCGTTATGATATAAACATTAGCTTTAAAAATTTTCTCGCCACAATATTTAATATAAATTCAAAAATTAATAAAAATTTAAAAATTTTCTCGCAGTATAGTTAATTTAGATCTTCCATTCTTTGTTAAAAAATATTTTCTGTGATTTAATAAATTCATACGTTTCAATAATAAATGGTAGCAAAGAAATATTTTAAACTAAGAGAGTCTTTAAATAATTATTTCCGTTTTTAAACCTATTTTATTTTCATATTGTACCAGAAACTACTTTTATTGTAGTTGGAAAAGTCATTTTTTATGCTAAAAATTGACATACATAACATTTAACCTATTACATCAAAATCAACTATATGTGATGTTCAGAATGCTCATTAAAATATATTGAATATTTGAAAATAATTTATTTCTGAAACTACAGCCTACATAAAATCAACTGCACTATTAATTATTATCTCAGATATTAAATGAAACACTGAAATAATTCAAATGTTTCTCGAAATGTAACATTTCTACTTATTACCGTTACTCATTAAAAATTAAACATAACTTTTCAATATTCAATAAATAATTTTGAAAACTACCCATTTTGAAGTTTGAATCTCTACAAATGAATACTTCGGAAAGAGAAAATCATATATAAAGTGTGACAACTTTATAAATGAATGAGAAAACTAGTGAATAAATGTTATCAGATAAATTTTATCCATGATGGCAGTTACTTAATCTACGTATTTGAGCGAGAAGATTTTTAAATGATTGGTTTGTGATCGATTTTAGAATAAGAAGAACATTGAATATCATTTGCTAGCATCATTTAATGGTAAGATAATGAATGAATGAGTGCATATATGAATTAAAATTGAAAGTGGATGAATCTGCTGACAAATTTTATCAAATACTTTATTTTGTTCCTTAATGAATTTTCTTGCGAACTCATTTCAGAGGAAATATTTGCTTAGTTTGATGATTTGTGTTGAGGTAAAATAATGCTTTCCGGAGATATGACAGGGATGAAATTATTCTGCCAGAGAATTTATCTGCCCTCTTAGATTATTCATTGATTTCATTTGACAAAATTGTAAGTTATAGGCAAGAATAAAAACTTTTAATTTCATCTTTTTATTCAACTTTAAATGTATGTTAATTACTAGGAATTATAAATATAGTTGGGATAAAATAATTCCATTACTTTTTGTTTGTTACTATAATAATAATATCTTTTATTTCCGTCTCTCAGTAAAATTATAACAATTGCATTTAGGATTAATATTTCTTGAATTGCTTTGGAATTGAGTAAAAACCACACTTAAAATCCTAAATATTGAAATTTATTAAAACCTATACGCATTCCGCGTAGTTCACCTTCATCAAGAGCTTAAATTTCAAGGAGGGCAAAACAGAGATGATAGTACGAATAGTCAGAGCATGAGCCATTAAGTCAGGTAAAAATACAGTTAAAAGAGTGGAAATATTAAAAACTCACAGTTGAAAAGTTACCATCCCCTCTGCAGAGAATAAAAATTGTGATGGCATGTCTTCAGATCATCCTCAGGGATGTTTCCCAGACCATCGCCAATAGCCCATTGTGTAGCTCTAGTGTGACGTAAATGAACAACAACAACAACAGCACAGTTGAAAAGTTAAAACTAAAATAGTGATTGATTTGTTTTAGATGGCAAATAAAATCTCCCAGAAATTCAAGTCGATGCATGGAATTTATTTATGAATACTATTAGGTGATAAAATTTTTAAACCTATGACCTACTTTCTACATTTAGTCATGTTTAACGATGTATGAGCATTGGAGTTCTTAACACAGTTTTTATGCTCCTTCACATGAAATTCCACTACAACTTATGCTTGACCATTTTGCTCATTCACATGAAATGTTTCATTTGGACCAGTTGTTTAAATTATTTAAGGGATGCTTTTAACTCCATATTCCTTAGTATATAACCCTCAAGTAAACTACATGAAAAGATGCAAGACATAGAAAAGTGCAGCTTGGAGAGTAAATTTCAAGTAAACTACCAAACATCACAAAATCCTGCTCATCCAAGACAAAAAAAAGAAAAAAATACTACTGCAAAGCAAGTTAATTCCATCCAATGAAACAATACCAATAATTGATAAAACCAAATACTTTGGATTCATCCTTAATAGCAAATTCAACTGAAATGATCACATCAAAAGCATAACCAGAAAAGCACAAGCAGCATGCAGAAAACTCTGGGAAATACTACATCAATCAAATGTGGCGCTACAACTCAAAATATTATTTTGTTTATCCATGATCTGCCCCATCCTTACATATGGCTCGCCTGACATGACAAATATAACACAAACATAGCTAAGCAAATTAATAGTCGGCCAGAATAAAATACTAAGAAGGATATCGAAAGTCAGATGGTTCGTAAGAAACGACACAATCCACACCGACTTTAAAATAGATGCAATAAACAAGCATATAGCTAAATTAAATATCAAATTCAATGAAAGAGCCATCTATTGCTCTGCAGAAAATTTCAATGAAACATCACTAGACAAAAATATAACTGAAAACAAGAACATTTGTCCAATAGCTGCCGAATATTGCAGTGATGCATCATATTCCTGACATCAATAGCATATACATAACCTCCTTTTCACCATACCAGCCTAGCTCAAGTTATGCCTCATATTTATACATTATTGTCTTACCACCCTACTGTATATAGCTACATGGGCAAAACTCAATGATCATCTATCCACATAAATACCCCTTAACTTCATTTGCATTCCACCATCTATACGAAACTCTACAAAGTTCAAGTTAAAAATGAAAGGGAAAAGGACCGTGAACGGCTACAGGTGCATATTTAATACAGTTCAGTTCAGATATTCTTTATTAAAAGTAAATGTTGCTTAGAAGTTACATTTTATTAAAATTTTTGAAACTTGATTGTTTATTGTTAGAAAAAGACTGCACTATAACAGAATTGAATGGTTTGACTTTTCGAATATCAAATCTATGTCAGAAATATAGAATTCATTTATCGCTAAATACCGAAAATCACAGGTTTGATTTTTATTCTATATTTGTTTCATGTTCTAAAAAATAAGAATAAAAGAATATAAACTACTTTGCAGCAAAAGATTGTTTTATGCGGTACATAATTTAATGCTCCAAGTTTAAAGAAAAGTTTTTCTTTCTTTTTCGCATCAATTTGCATTCTTATTTTAATATTTGTTTTTTACAAAATTTTGTAGAGCGTGAAAATTATTTTAAAATTTTATTTATTCAATTCACAAGAATTTAGTTCAACCTAATTATGCTAATAAGAATAAACGAAAAACTAATAATTTTCCTGATATAAGTTCTAGTTTAAAATATGATGCTTGTTTATCCACCTGAGACGCCATTTTCAGTATATTGGGAAATATTTTAAAATTTCATCTCCTAAATAATGTGTATGATTTTTTTTTCTGCTTGCATGCTTTTATATAATTATTGTCTATGTAAAATGTAACTGATATGATCAAAGTTTTTAATTAAAATGGAAAAATTATTTTTGAAAAAATTAGACATGTGATTCAAGTAACCTTTCGGATAGTTTTATGGTAAGTGTGTTGTTATTTGAGTCAATTGAATTTTGTTTTTTATTATTTTAAAATAAACACAAAATGATAATTAAGTTAAAAAATTGAATTCTTATTAAATAAATGCTTTCGCATTTTTGAGTTTGCTTTTTTCTAATCTACATATTTCAAAGTTAAAATTGAGTTTTTTTACCATATTTCAAAACACTCGTGTTTGTGGTGGTTATAATAAAAAATTCAAAAAATAAATATTTTTGAATCTGAGTGTTTATGAAAGAGAGGTAAGTATCTGCTTATAATGAAGTTCAGACATCAAAAAACAATATAAAAAATTTATAATTCGGTTACAAAAGCTAAGACATCATGTCAAATGAGAAAGCGCTATGCTATCCGTTCATTCCTTAAGTTTTAGTTACCATTCCTTAAGTTAAGCCATCATTAAAATATTTCTCCTTTTAAATGAGTCAACTCTTTAATTATTCCCAATCATTTTTTTCTAAGAAGGATTTTTTCCTTATTATAAAAATTAATTAACGAAAGCAACAAAATTGTGAAATAAATAAAAATAAGTTAAAGATATCCAAACAAAAGAAAATTAAAGAAATTGCAAAAATCCTTAACTAGTCCATAAACTTTCTTTAGAATGACTTGAAAAGGAAATTAATCTGAATCAAAAAGGTTAAATGAATTTCATAGAAGAAAACTACATACGTATGGTTAGAGCAATGTTGTGCAATCGTAAATTGCAAGTTCTTCTCAGTTAACTATTAAAATAAAATTTTCTGCTTTTATCAACTTAAAAATTGTCATTTAGATAATATGTATAAAAAATAATACCATTAAAATCGGAGGTTCTTATCAGATTCATTCATAAAAAAGTCCAATTCGGAGTGGAATTGGAAATCCCATTGCTGACGAATACTTCATATTCATTTCCTAAAATTCCCCTCATTAATATTAAAATGAATCTGAAAAAAGATCTTATAGGGAATAGCTCTTTTATAGTGGTCATTTTATAAGTAAAACTTCTCTTGTTTTTTGGATTCATAGATAATGATGCTCGTTGAATAGTGCCGAACAACTATCTGTTCTATTTTTTTCTTTAATATTTTTACTGTGTATTCAATGCATAATTCTGCATCTTATTACACTCCTACACAAAACGCCTTTTTCGGATTTTTCTTGAAATTCATTGGTTATTTTAAAATATATGAAGTAGTTTTCCCTTAAAGGGCCAACCGGCCAGTGTAGGGGTTAGGGAACTGCCCTTGCACCAGAAAGGATCTGGGTTCGAATCCCGGGCAAGGCATATATGTTCTTTCCTTCTCTGTACTATCTGTCCTTACTGTGGGAGCAACATTGGCCCACCTAATATGGTGCCCCTGAAAGAGTGGCCAACAAATCTGCCCTTCAAATGCATGTAAAGATTCCCAGGTGGGTCATTCTAAAAAAAGTAGGTATTGGAGAAAAAAAAGTTTTCCCTTAAAAGTTCTAAATACTATAAAACTGAACTAAATCAACTATAAAATATTTACCATTACTTAATATCAAGAAATAAGTTTTTATGCTAGATGAAATTACTATTTGTAGAAGATGCTGGATGATTGGTTTACTAATAATAAGTTGAAGAGGATGTTGATTGGTGTAGTTGATGTATTTACATTTAGTTCACGAAGTTGAATGATGTATTTCCAATTGTCTATAGTTTATTCCGGATTTATGAAGGCAAGCAATTATTTAAAAAAAAATCATAAATTGCTTAATAAAGAATGAAATTATAATAAATGAAAATGCTTTATATTTGAAATTTCGTTGAGCTCCAATGAAGAAAAAAAAGATTCAATTTTGTGTTCATGGCCCGGAGCGCGTGTCTGTAGGGCTAAGCCCAACAGTACACCTCCATTCACCAAGAAATCAAGCTCAGAAATCCATGTATTGTCCATTAAATTTATTGCCAAGGCTCTTTTTCTTAGCCTTACACTTTCAAATGTGTTTGCAGAAAAAAATCGTGAGTTTTAATGAATCCAAAACTTTAGCAACCATATAACAGTTTTCCAATTCTATTCTAATGTGTTATGTGTTCTATTCTAGTGTGTAATTCTATTCTAATGTGTTATTCTAATGTAATGTGTCAGAGCGAATCTCTAAAAATAGATTTCATTTTGCACTCAATTCAAGTTATAAAATGATTGCGGTATAAAAATATTACAGATTATATTAATGATTTCCATTAATTGAAAGAGTTTTAAAGGAGATGACAATAAGGTTTTTAAAATGGTGGGAAGTAATTTACCCATATTTCGGCATGACACTTATAATGGGTTTAAGAACCATTAAATAAAACTATTTTTTGCGCTTTAAACGTATACTGAATTTGAATAAAGAAAGTGTTGAAAATGGTCATCAAAAGAAATTCATACTTTTTGACGACCCTTTGCATAGCATCAGTAAGAATTTTACAGTAATACGCTATTTATTATTTTGAAAGATATGTTGATTTTTTATTCTAAACACGTTTTAAATAATTTCTATTCTTCAATAAACTGAATCAGCAGTACATTTTATTTCTGCTAGATAAACATTACTGGAGTAGAAACCCGTTACCTTAGGTTTACTACATCACACAAGTTCCTGCACGTAGTCCTTTCTTAAACTCACGTAATGGGGGAGTGTCTGAAAAATTGATTAAGCATACATCCTTTCTTTAAGTCCTAAGTCCAGTTAGAGCTTTGTCTAAAACATCTTTTAACAGATTCTTTGACCGAATTTCTTTCTCTGACAAGTATTCTGTATAGAAATTTAATAGAATTAAATATTGCGAATGATTGTAAGTCATAAATTAGGAGCGTAACTTTGATCTAAACTCGGACAACAGTTATGTTTGCATTTGATTCATGACAAAAATTGCAAAAGTGAATTTATATATTTGTCTAGTGGCGGGAGTTAGTGTAAATTTATGAAAAAAATAATCTCAAACATAGGAGTATCCTATGGTAATTTTTTTATGGCAAACCTATGGGAAATTTTCCTATGATACCCAATTGTAGAAGTTATAATTTAAGATTCCTGAATTGCTTCTGTAGTTCTGAGATTTAGCCCGAGATTCCAACACTGAGTAAAAGTTATTGATTTTTAGATTTGGCTGTTATCGAAAATTCAAAAAATTGTCAATGGCTGCACATTGTTGGAATCTTTGGCATAAATTTAACTTCGGCAGTGCCAAAATTATTTCTATGCTAGTCAAATCAGCTAATCTTAATAACATTAAGTATTGTTTTATTCATATCAATGCTGATTCCCTTGTTAATGAAATTATTTCCACATCACCTCTCCATAACGAGTGGGAATGTATTTTCCCTGATTTGCCCCTCTCTGCTATTGTGATTTTTCGTGTTCTATTTCTCATGATTTTCTCTTTCGGCTACTGTGGTTTTTCTAGTTTAGTTTCTCACCTTTAGTTTTTTATTTTTCATCGGTAACTTTACGTTTAATACTTCAAATCACTTTTGTTTCCTCTCGTTCACGTCCGGCAAGTCTTGAAAGAAGATTAAATGACCCAAAGAAGTTTTCGATTTTTCCTCTCCATGTAACGTAAGCGCTCATCACCACTCTTCTATTCGAATCATCACTGATTCGAATCAAGTGATTCTGATCAATGATTCAAATCAAGTAATTCTGATCAGTAACTCGAATCAAACGATTCAGATCTGAAATTCGATTCAAGTGATTCAAAATATTTTTTTTAATCAAGTAATAAAAACCATGCGATATGTATCAGTGATTCTAACCAAGTGATTTTGTTCACTATTCAAATTTTTTGTTTTATCCCTTCTCATCAATTTAAAGGTCGGGTATAACCCTGCGAATTTCTAAAAATAGCGAATATTATCGTCGGATACAATGTGACAAAAGCGAAGCCAAGTATTAGCTATGGGTGAGCGAATATTATGCATCTATGCATCACAGCAGTTAACACTTTAAGTATATGGGAATGTATGTAAAATGCCCTGACTTTAAAACTGACTTATTGGTTTAACTCGGCCGGGATAGCCTGATCGGTAAGGCGCTGGGCCCAAGTCTAAGAGGTCGTGGGTTCGATCCTCGCCGGTCGAGGACTCCCCGTGTAGTAAATGGTGACTGATGCACGTTAAATCTGTCGAGTCCTCCATGTTCCCATAACAAATCAATACCTCTGGGGGTACTGATCCAGGAGTTTCCTTGTCTTCTGGATTGGTTCAAAATTACAAGGCTACGGAGTTGAACATTAGTAGTCGTAAACCCATTACATTGGGTCGGCTGTTCAACGACGGTTATAAAATAAAATAAAATATAGGTTAAACTGATATTTGTCAAATCTTGTATTAATCAATTAAATAGAGCTTTAAATCTTTGGCTTACACTGCTAGAAATTTCTCAGAAAAAACGGCTATATAACGATCTATTAAAAAGTCATTTTACCATATTTAAACAAAACAGCCAAATAACCATAAATAAGTTAGTAAGAAAACTATTAACAGTGAGAAAAATCGTTCAACTATTTTTTACCTAAAACGGTTAAATTGCAAGAATTTTATTGCAATTTTATTGCAAGAATTTTATTTACCAACAGGGCCCACCTAATGAAGCAACTTAGTTCCTTGCAACAACGTACATATTATAGCCGAGAGAACTAATCTGTCAATCTCATAAACGACAGAATGGAGGTTCGAGTCCCAGCGTTGACACCTCCATTTCCTTTAACACACATGAAGAATCTCCAGTTTCCCGCACTCTCCAGTGTCCATTATCTAGAGAGAAGCCCATCTCCTATGTCCAGTTAAATTTCTTAAAAAATTATTAACAGTGAGAAAAATCGTTTAACTATTTTTTTACCTAAAACGGTTAAATTGCAGGAATTTTATTGCACCAACAGAGCCCACCTAATGAAGCAACTTGGTTCCTTGCAACAACGTACATATTATAGCCGAGAGTTCTAATCTGTCAATCTCACGAACGACAGAATGGAGGTTCGAGTCCCAGCGTTGACACCTCCATTTCCTTTAATACACATGAAGAATCTCCAGTTTCCCGCACTCTCCAGTGTCCATTATCTAGAGAGAAACCCATCTCCTATGTCCAGTTAAATTTCTTAAAAAATTATTAACAGTGAAAAATCGTTTAAATATTTTTTTTTACCTAAAACGGTTAAATTGCAAGAATTTTATTGAACCAACAAAGCCCACCTAATGAAGCAACTTAGTTCCTTGCAACAACGTACACATTATAGCCGAGAGATCTAATCTGTCAATCTCATGAACGACAGAATGGGGGTTCGAGTCCCAGCGTTGACACCTCTATTTTCTTTAACACACATGAAGAATCTCCAGTTTCCTGCACTCTCCAGTGTCCATTATCTAGAGAGAAACCCATCTCCCATGTCCAGTAAAATTTCTTTTCTTGCGGTTTTGGAAACATAGTAGCTATAGTGTTGTTTTGTATTCACGATTTTATAACCATACTAGTTGTAAACTGTTTTAAAACAGTAAAGGGGAAAAGTATTCTTTACCGTAAATTTTACGGTAAATCGGATGGACAGAATGCTGACGGTTATTTTATCATAATTTTAGAATACAAATTCTAACAGTTCATAATAAATTGTAATGTAATTCAAAGGTTTTATTGATTTGAGGACGAAACTTTTATTGCAACATGGAGAAAACTACAAAAAAAGTCAGGGAGAACTAACTCGACCTATTATTCAGAGAACAAATTAAAGGTTATTACGAAATTTTTATTATATTATCAGATTTATATGATGGTTGCAATTGGGTTTTTGATTTTACCGTAAATGTTTTGTCACTGTACATCTTGCAAAAGTTTCTGGCAAAAAAAAATTTGCTATTAGCTGAAATTATTAGTTTTTTTTCTTCTGAATGTGCTTTATGTTATTGTAGAATCTATCTTTATGGAAAATTTAGTTTTAGATTGAAAAGCGGGAGAAGTGTGCTTCAAGCATTTAGAGCTATGGTAGATAATACTTGAAATACTTTTGAGGATGTTTCGATACGAATGAAAGATTACAGAGCTGTAAGGGTTGTGATGAACAACTGTTATTTGCATATTAAAATTTCTGTAAATGAAGTAAATTAAAGAACTATATGTTGATCTTCGATTAATTGCTTAAAGTTAAAAGTACAATGAGGAAAAATATAACCTTAGTGCTTCTGACTTTTTTTCTCCCTTCTAAGAGTACGTTTTTTTTTACAACTTTTTTTTAGTTAAGTCCACAATAAAATGAGCGATTAATATAAGCATATATCTGTATCACATAATGAGTATTACTAATAAATCTAGATTCGATTATGTATTAATAATTGAAAAATGGTGATTGTCAAGATTTTTTCAAAATATCAAATATATTTATTTTCTTGAATTAAGCAATTATTAATTTCTAAGAGCTTATTAGGATCTTCAAAAGTGACAAAACCATTTTATTTGAGTTAACAGAATAATAATTTACAAAACTGTAATCACATCCCCCCCTCTTAATATTTCAGCATGCAGAAATTCCAATACCTGTCAAGTAGGCAATGTTTATAAAAATTGTAATCTACTTATTATACATAATATTTTTAGTTACTCAGATGAAAAATATTTTCGTAAATATATTTAATGTATGAATAAATTTGAGAAATGCAACACTTAAAATTGTTTCCCACCGTTAAACTACAGGATTATGCGCGAAAGATTATGGGAATATAGGAAATATACTTATGGAAACATGGTTCAATGTTTAATTAAATGGATGTTTCGACCGATGTGAAAGATTTCGTGCGAAATTATACTGTTTCTGTGGAGCTCTCAAAGGCACTACTGTGTTAAACGTTGAACTAAACCATTGATTTTCTTTTAGACCAATATCTTTTTAAAACTGTTTTGCATTATAATTTGAAACTTGGTTCA
Organism: Parasteatoda tepidariorum; assembly: GCF_982258835.1. NCBI lineage: Eukaryota > Metazoa > Arthropoda > Arachnida > Araneae > Theridiidae > Parasteatoda > Parasteatoda tepidariorum. Next base: position 52,760,732 of record NC_141766.1, read on the forward strand.
TATCATTTGACCCTAAAATTGGTGTGTACAAAAAGTTTAAGCATTGTTCAATCTTTCACCTAACATTTCGATTACAGTCAAATCTTTAACTTGGTTCGACGTCTCACTGAAAAAAGGGTATGAAGAAAAACATTAAATCTTCGCATCAAGTTTCCTGTTATATTGGTTGCAGCACCAATTGATTAAACTTTAAACCTTAATTATAACAGTGGTATATATTACTTTCTTTTTCATATGTTTACGACTGTTTTATAGACGGAATTAAGGAAATTATTTTTTAAACAATGAAAATTAAATCGTCATTTTTACCTCTGAATTGAAATTTTCAATTTCAACAAAATATGACTTAATTAGTTTCCTTTTTTAAAGTACGCAGCTTATAATCAAGAGCTTTGTTACATTGTTTCCTCAAATATTTAAATTTTAATTTCAAATTACCATGCTAGCACTCATCAGCGTCAAAGAAGGAAAAAATAACGCATTTGTTAAAAATAAAAATACAATATCTGCTTCGCTGTGGTTCCAGACGTTCTGATTTCTTTTTAGATGAGTACTTTTCACTTGATAATTTCAGAAATGAAGAAAAGCTTTTATTTTTTATTTTTTGCAAAGTTTGGCGATAACGTAAGGCGTCGAATTACTGGGATAAATTGGATTGGCCAATAGGATTACTCAATTATGTTAGAAATGGAAGTGATCTACTTCGTTAACTTGTCATCTAAGCTTACAGCTTCACGTAGTTGACGTTAACATTTCGCAGAAAACATTAACAGCCTTAGTATCTCCAAAACTAAAAGTATTTGTTGACCTTTTGGGAGTATATTTTTTATAGATGATGCTTCCTTTCTTAAATATTTAATGTAAATCCAATATGTTGACCATTCGCTACGTATCTCTGGCATTATTTATGTAAGAACTCACAAAAACTGAAATACGATCCAAAAATATTGAAATGTTAGCAATACATCGGTTTTGAAATTGACCATTTGATAAAGAATTTTGAAGTTACGTGACATATAAAGCAAATATGGCAAATTTCATTTCTTACGATGGAAACTAAATGACTTAATAAATGTAATTTTGAATATTTTTCTGTTGAAGTAGGTGGAATTAAAAATAATTTTCAACGGAAAATCTCCCCTGAATGGTCATTTTATTACGACCATCCAGCATTTTTATGCAAATGACCTAGTGCACCACCTTACACGTTGTGCTAACAAACTTTTTGATCTTTTATTAATAATGTTCATGTCAATATCCACTTAAACATTCTTGTTTAACTTATAATTTTTCTAATTTATCCCACTGGTGATTAGTACATTTGACAGTCCTACCACACCGCTAATATTGTAAAAGGTAAGTTTGAAGAATATAATGCGAATTTTATTTTGCTTGTCTCTTGATCTTCAATAATTTAGTCCCATGTAACCAAATAGATGTTTTGATCCTGCTATAAACGACATATCACTATCTGGTATTGTCCATGTTAAGAAAGGTCAGATTTATATTACAAAAATAGATGTAATACGAGATTTTAGAGGATTTGCTTAGATGAATTTGTCTATACTTTTAAGTGAAATTGACATTAAGAGATAGCAACACAGCAGAAGACTGGAAAAAAGAAGGATTTTTTAAAGATTTTTGCAAAGATTTCGATAAACTTAACTTAATGCATTTTTTATCATAATGAACATAATTTAATCTTCATTTTGTCACACAATCTTCAGGTCAAAGAAAAACAAATGCAAAATTAGCATTTATATTAAACAATGTTGATAACTTATTTTTTAAATTATTTATAATTAGCTGTACTCATAAAAGGAAGAGCAAAGAATCCAAATTTGATTTTGTTTTGATTTTTTTTTAAATTACATTAATGTGGTTTTTTAAGTAATATTTTTTTTTACATATTCGCAGTGTTTTGATGAAAAAAAACATAAAATGACATATAATAAGTTATAATTTTACATATTACTCAAAATCAAACTTAAAAATCTTTACGTGCGATGAAAACTCCACATGTTGTAAGCTCTGTGTCAGAATTCGAAGTAAATCAACTAAAAATTGTACGAGTTAGAAATACAGCAAATAAGGGAAGCATAGTTTCGAGTAAGTAGTGTTTAAAAGTTAGTTATCACTAATCCATTAATATGTAAAATTTTGTACTAACTGTAATGCATCAATAACAGGACAGTAAAAAACCATTATTTTCACTAATTTTGAGAGCTAATCTAGATTTTTTTCTTGTCGATCAATCCTCATGTGACTCTTCTCATGTTTTTTGAGAAGCAACACTCGACAAATTATGATGCAATTTTACATTTTTACAAAAATCAATTCAATATCTGGTAAGGATGAATAATCGAAAAATACAATATGATTTTCCAGTTTTTGAAAGTTTTGTTGTGTTGCTTGCCCTTAATTACTGCCCTTGATCTCTTCTGCAAATTTTCAGGAATTTTTCACGCATGTGTTATGAACGTCAAATAGCGTTAGCAAAAAAGCGTAACTCTAAGAAACATCACTCTATTGAGTTGGTAATCATAATGAGATAACTATGTTCGCTCAGAATATAATTTAAACATATTTTTTGTAACCTTCCTCTAACAATTTTAATTCAACCTGGGGCTTGTTCAAATACATTAGTATCATTGCGTTATCCATGTTAAAAGTAACTTTATGTCTGATGAAATATTTATTTACTTCATTTAAAATAACATTTTTATTCTAGTGAATTTCGTAATGCTCTGTATTCCTCAGCGAAATTTGAATGCATTTCAAATCATCTGTGGTGTACAGGGATAAATAAAATTCTAGATTCGATAAAATCACGGAAGTTTAAAAAATACGGTGCAAAAACGTGGGAGAAATATTGTGCCTGATTTCGTTGAGAAAAAAAAATATTACGACTTTTTTAACAGTAGCCGAAAACCGCAATCATTTTATTTCTTGCTCATGGCTCATCGGGGACTTGTTCTGATATATATATATATATATATATATATATATATATATATATATATATATATATATATATATATATATATATATATATATATATATATATATATATATATATATATATATATATATATATATATATATATATATATATATATATATATATATATATATATATATATATATATATATATATATATATAATATTATGAATTGCGCATTTTAAGTTAAATAGCTGCAACTTTTCGAATTCTTATCCGAAATGCAGAAAATTCCACAACGTCAGTGTTTTGGAGCTTTCCGGAAATGAGGTTTCATTTTGTGATTAAATATTCGACAAGTTTTTAAACGGTGGGAAAAAAACCACTCAGGAAGAAAAAATTTCTTCATACACGATTGAAAGAAATGGACGAAACTCCTTTTTCGAAAGAAAGATCAAATATAAAAGCAATTTTTTTTAAATAGTTTATCACAGCAATCTACATCAATTATTAACATTAATTCCCAAGTTATTTAATGTATCATTGATAAATTAGCGAAAATTAAAAAGCCACAACTTCGAAACAAAAACAAATTAAAGGAATTTCTTAAGAAAATTTAAAATATGCAATACTTTACTTAAATGAGCATAATGAACACACATTTTATAATTATGCCAAGGCTTAAAATAGTATAATTAAATTCTATTAATAATTTTAATCTAACAAATCACACTCTACAATATCCACAACTAAAAATCAGATATTGAATCGCAAGTATCATTCTAGTTTTCACAGTCAAACACTATCACTTAGTATGAATACTAAACCTATTTTGAAATAATAAATATGTAGCGTGAAAAGATTAAAACTATGTGCAAAACTAAAATAAATAAAAGGAATATAATTATTAAGATTACGTTAGCTTCCTCATACTATATTGAATTCTATTTCAACTATTATAATACTCATTGTTGTTGTTGTTGTCATTGGTAAATTGAGCAGAGAGGGTAAAATTGTTCCTGTTTCCCAGTTGCTCCATCTATGGCCTAGAATTCGAATTCTGCCTCATCCACATGCCGCACCCGTTCATAGAGTGCACCCAATCCTACTTCCATTAATTTATTCACAGATCAAAATTTTGGCTTAAACCAGAGAACGAATAATCTCCAATCCAGTACGTTCAGGCGTATAATTGGTTATGATAACACAGATAACGTTGTGACATAATATATTTAACGTGTACCAGTCACAGTTTACTACACGCAGTCTTTGGTCTGTCTCAAAATTTATTCTTATCTTACTCTTCTCTAATCACATTTGCTAATTACATTAAGAAAGAAATATATATGTAAATTTACTTAGTTTTTCTATCAATGGTTAGAAAATCTTTCCGAATAGAAGAGAACACGCTGTTATATACTCAAACTGTGTTGTAATGCAGTTAGTAATGAGTCATCGAGGCGGGTACGCGAAAAAAAAATGAAGAGTTTTGTATGTCACTAATAATAATATTTCTAACCATATTTGAGGCATTTATTTATACTCTTTTTGTGCCAGATATCAGGAGTCGCAAGAAGTATAATCAGAAAAAGCTTCTCACATACACCCTTTTGCTCTGTTGGGAGCACTATGTTATGAATAGTGTTACCTCCCAAGAGGTTCATGCAGGTAGAAAAGCATTGTTGAGCTTGGTTTAAGATTGTAAGAGCAGAAATATTTATGAATGTTACTGTAAATGACCGAAATAGGTAGTTATTGACTACCACCGAAGAATGTTGACAATAGCATAGTCACTTTGGTAAATGCCCGACGGCCCATTTGCCCGATATACATCTGCCCGGTATAATCTACACTGACGTTTTTTTAAGATTCAGTGCCACTGCCGGGTAAACATTTGCCCGGTATGCCCTACATCAATGGGTTTTTGAGATCAAGTGCCACTGCCCTGCATGCACTGATGCTTCACCAAATCTATCCTCAGCAGATATTATAATATCAAATAAATATAATAATATCAAGAAATAAATTAATATGAAATCGGATATAACAAATATTTCGGACATTTACCAGAGTGACTATGTGACTGTTGACATTCACTGGTGAGAGTCGGTATTTTACGGTGATATATATATATATATATATAGGGGAGAGTCGGGTAGCCCCGCCCAGCGGGTACCCCCCCCCACTGTCAATTTCATATGTATAGAATATTTTTTCAAGTCAATGGGCCATCGGACATTAATTGTTATATTGAAAAAAGATTATTTTCAAAGTTTCAAGTATTTATGCAGCTGGTAACATGGTAAACAATAGTTTTGAAAATATTTTGAATGCAGTAGTCTTGAAATTAAGAAAAATTGGTTGAATGTTTAGATTAAACTTCATTTTAATACTAAAGAAATAATTTTTTCTACACGTACAGCATTAAAGTATGTAGTCTTAAGTTTAATTTGCACAAAGAAAGAAGTTTATATGTGAAAAATTTTTCGAGTAATTACAAATTTACAAAAAAATTGGATTTCGGGTAGCCCCGCTCACATGAATGTCGGGTATCACCGCCCAATTTAATTTCGTCGATAAATGTACGGTTGCAAAGATTATTATTCTATTGCTCCAAATTTGAATGTTATATGCATTTTTAGCAACAAATATATGTTTTAATATTATATGAAACATAAATTTATATATTTAAAAATGCAAATGAAATATTTTTAAAATGTAATTGATATATCCAAATTAAATTTAATATCAAGAAATCATAAATATTATGATAAGCTATTCGCTTACTTATTTATATTCACTTATTTGGGAACGAATCAGTCTACAGAAGCATTTGAAAGTAATCAAAATACAAAGTAAATTTGTAATTTTTTAAAAAGTATTTTATATTAAGTTTATAAGAAGAGATCAACCAAATAAGTTTATATTGAAAAAAAAACTATTGTTATTAATTATTGTTATTTAAATTAAATTATTTTCGTTAAATATTTAATATAAATTGATATTAATATTATAAAATATTAATATACATTAATAATGATGAAAAGTATGACATTTGTTGTTATTAAATGATAGAATTCACTAGAAAAGTATATAAATATGTAATAAATAAAATAATTTTGTGATAAAAATGATAAATGAGGTTTATCTATTGTCAATACATTGGTCATTCTCACTTACACTTGAAAAAACAGTCAAAAAACATAATTTTTGTAACTGGGCGGGGCTACCCGACACATTTTGAAAAGATCTGAAAAGCATGTTTTTTTAAATTTCGATTTTTTTAAGTTAAACTATTATTTTTTTGGTTTATTCTTTTTGCATTATTTAATTAGATGATAAAACAATAGAAACATACAAAAATATTGATTATTACTCAATGTTATACAGAAATATAAGCAATACTCCTTAAGTGAGCGGGGCTACCCGACTCTCCCCTATATATATATATATATATATATATATATATATATATATATATATATATATATATATATACAGCGTGGTCCTAAAATATATGTCAATAATGTAAAGGTAGGTAGAGGGGACCGAAATAAGCATATTTCGTATAGGATTGTGTGTGCCGTAATGCCGTCTTGAGCCGGTAGGGAATCGAAATTTCTTTTGTCTTTACTTGTCTTTTCAGTTTCCTTTCATTCATACTGCTTTACTTGCTAGTGCTTTAATGTGTCATTGCCCCACACACATTCCCATCCGAAATATGCTTATTTATGTCCCCTCTACCTACCTTTACATTTTTGACAGATATTTTAGGACCACCCTGTATATATGTATACGGGGTCTGGATATAATATTAAAAACACTTCTATACAAATACATTTTTTTTTTCATATATCTTAAGAAATACCTTAAAGAAACATTGTATAACTTAAATAATTAATGTGATCATGTGATTTCTTATAGTTATCAACGAAGTTTAAAGCTTTAATGTCAATTAATTACAAACAAAAAAAATGGTGCTCTTAAACACCCTTTGCCTGAAAATGAAGCAATAAATTTGCTACTTGTAAAAATTATTGTAGTTATTATATGTAATAATTGCACAAAATTTCGAAAGCCTGGCTTAAATATTCATAGATATATGGGCATTATAAGAAACTATTTTTTTTCTTTTGTCCCACATTTTTTTTCTTTTTTTTTGCAATAACTTTTAATAATTTCAACTAAATAAAACAAAATTTTAGAGCTATATTAAATTAATTCAAAAAATTTTCTTTAAAGTTTAAAAAAATTTCGTCGAAAACCGGGCAAAATATAAGCAATTGAAATAGTACCTTTTTCTGAGCATGCATGGAGAAAATGTAACCATATTTTTCATAATTTTGTTCTGAATGGTATTTTACATGTAAAAAAAAAGACTGATTCAAATATTTCAAAAATTTAAAAAGTTTCAAGCAATTTTCACAGTAATTTTTGTACTTTTTGTAAGAAACTCAAGATGATAATTGAATGAAATAAAAATACTTTTTTTTCTTCTTAATTTTGTATTTTTATAATTGAATGATATTTTATTAAAATAAGAACAGATAACAAAAAAAAATTTAAAAAGGCATGTGAAATAGAAGAGGGATGGCCCTCCTATCATTAAGCATTAATAAATATAAGATGTTTGTAAATTTGTAAGCTGTAAAATATTTTGTCAAGATGAGTGAAGATTCCGTGATTTTTCTAGTAATTATTGCCAAAGATCTTTCTTTCAAGGCTTCTCTCTCTCTCTTTGCAATGTAATTCAAAATGTGATATTAGTAAGTTTCAACGGTCGAGTTTTCATGTAAATGTAAAAGCAGGAAAAGCTGATCTGCTCTAAAAAACTGCTATTAGTATGTTTCAACGGTCGAGTTTTCATGTAAATGTAAAAGCAGGAAAAGCTGATCTGCTCTAAAAAACTGCTATTAGTAAGTTTCAACGGACGAGTTTTCACGTAAATGTAAAAGCAGGAAAAGCTGATTTGCTCTAATAAGACATATTTCAGTTCCCATACCAAAGTTGCGGGAAAAAAATATTTACAATTAAAATATTTCAGATACTAATTAAATGAAATATCAGATTTTTGTTAAAAAATATAGTATGCTATAGGTTTATTTTTAAATGGCAGTTATGCCACATTGTCATTATTTCAAAAACTACTAAGTGGTTGTTACTATTATTTTATAACTTCCGCGGTAATTGTATAAGCTAGATATCATAAATAGATACTTAACCATTTTAAGTATATTAACCATTTTGTCTTTCCATAACAAGAAAGTTCTCTTGGGTGTCTGTCGAAAATCACGCATATTATTTTTTATATATTTTTCAAAATTAAAGTAATGAATTATGAAAAGCAGTTATATATTTTGTTACTGTTTATGAGATATTTGCCATCAAAGTACTTAAAAATATTTTGAGGTATTTAACACTACATTTTTACCACAACTTAATAATAATTTATTTCGGAATATTTTAGCGTCCCGCTGAACAAAAGAACAGAATGAATAATATATATTTTTGTCGCTAAGAAATTTTTAATACATTTTAAGGATTTAGATGTACCAAAATGCATAGGGAAGTAGATAAGTCCTTTTTGCAGACAATCGAAAGCTTCTTTGACCCCAAAACTACTTTTTAAAAATTTTTACGCAAATTTTATGTTTCTATTTATAATTAAAAGCGTGTAAAAATCTCAATTAGTTGTTAACCTGTACAGAACTTATTTTTTAATAAAATAGATTCAAAAATTCGAAAAAGTTCACTTCAGGAACTAAATCATTAATTTTTCCTAATTAAAATAACTAATAAATTTTCATTTATTTAAACGGTATTTTGTAATGAATTTTTTTAATTTGTTACAAGTAGATATTTTTTTCTTGTTAATCCTAACATGTATTATTGCTTTGAAACAATTTAAATTAGGAAATTGCGAAAAATACCACTTACCGATCTCATTATTTTTTACCCGGTAGAACTATTTAGAACTATTATTTTATTTAACTTTCGCATTTTTTATACGAATTAATTATGCATTGTAAAAATTAAATTGATATTTTTTTTTTCAATTTTAAGGAACAAACAAAAATAAGACAAAAGCAAACTTTGTTAAACTAAAGAACTTTTAAATATTTCGTTCTATTGCTTTGCTACGACAAAGAATAAGAATCTTCTTTCTGTTTTTGTTACTTTGCCAAGGATTTTTATTTTTATGTATTGTCTTGACTTTGAGAGAAAACTGTTTCGAGCACTTTGTTTACGTCACCTTGAATCTTACTCTTGCGTTACATCAAAGACGTTTCTTCTTGCGTGATTGCTGTTTTTTTCCTCCTTAAAAAATCGAATTGTTTTCTTTCTCACAAATGTGGAACTAAGGATTTATTGCGAAGAAAATTTTTTAATTTTCGTGGTTGTTAAAAGAACAGCAAGAACAATTGCTTTTTACTTAATTACTTATTACATTGATGAACACGAACAATGAACACGCAACTTTTTCAATCTTCGACAAATAGTAGGTTTACACTATTTCGCCTCGTTCTACGTTTCACCGTGATTCGAAAAAGCAAATCGCTTGTGTTTCAAACAACAAGGCCTAAACTGAAGATAACTTTTACAACCATTGCTATGTGGTTAGTGTTCAGATATTTTATGCCGGAAAAAACTATATATATATATATATATATATATATATATATATATATATATATATATATATATATATATATATATATATATATATATATATATATATATATATATATATATATATATATATATATATATATATATATATATATATATTGTTTTACTGCCAGTGATTGAAATGCTTTTCAACGGTCATTCACAGTAATTTAGTGTTAAAATTTTTTAGAGTGTAATAGAAACAATTAGAGTTATTATGTGCTGACTTACATCAAACAACAATAAGGGCTGTAGGTTTTCTTCAATGATTTTTAAAATTTCCTTGAATATTGCTAAGAAATTAAATTTAAAAATCGACAAAGCATGTAAATAAAATAATTGGTTTTGAAAAATAATAAGTTGTATAAAACTAATGAATAATTAAATTGCTTGAAAAAAATGAAGGAATTTCCAAAATGTCAACTGCGCTTATTGTTTACACATTTAATGAATAGAATGAAAAGAAAAAGATTATTTCTTTGTTCGGAATCAAAAATACGATAATTATTCTCGACAGACTCCTTCGAATTATTAAGAAATATTTTTTCTATACTTTCAATTTATTCCACGTTTTTATCTTGACGAGTTTTATATAGAAGTCATTTTTAACTAATGAACATATTAAAAGTTTTAATTTTCTTTTAAATGATTTGATGCGGATGGAACATTGAAGTTTTCTATTGAATCAATGAATTGTGCGTTTTTTTCAAAAATTATTTTGCGCATTTCCTTTGAAGACACAACAAATTTGATTGAAAATTCAGTAAATATTTTAAATAAAATTAGCGGCTGTTATATACGAGGGCTGTCTTTTAAGTAAAGGCCGTTTTGCTGTGCACACTAATTGGTGACGCGTGCGTCGCAACAAATGCTTGCATCGTGTCTTAGCATTCCTTGGGAGCAACTGCGCACAGTTACAGACGTGTAGGTAACTTGTACGGTCAGATCTGTGTCTTTAAAATTTTCATGTTTAACAAATCTCCCGCCGCTTACGAAATACTGTGTGTGATGAGTTTTTAGTCTGCGAAAACCCTGTCTGCTGCATACATTCACCGACATTTTTGTAAAGTTTATGAAGTTTCCTATGGTCATGCTGGCGGTAAATTTTGTTTCTCAATGACAATAACACTCTCTACAGCTCAATCCCGAGGCTTATTGAATTCTTTTCGCTGGTAAATTTTGTTACCCAGCCCCTCAATACAGCCCTAACATTGCGATGAGTGATTTTAATCTTTTCCGATGTTTCAGACATCATTTCGGTGGTAACCTGTTCGGCAATGACAAACACTTAAAAACAGTCGTGACTTCTTCGTTATCAGAGCATTCGGCAAGTTACTATAATGAGGGTATTCTAAATCTAATAGTATGGCATGATGAGTGTGCAAACTTGGCAACTATTTTTTTTAATTTATTATTTTTTTTATTTCCGTCCTTGAAAAGCCAACCCAATTTTGGGTTCAACTCCGTAGCCTTGTAATTTTGAACCAACCCAGAAGACAAGGAAACTCCTGGATCAGTACCCCTAGAGGTATTGATTTCTTATTGGAACATGACGGACTTTGAGACTTGACAGATTTAACGTGCATCAATCACAATTTACTGCACGGAGAGTCTTCGACCTGCGGGAATCGAACCCACGAACTCTTGGACATGGGCTCGGTACTCTACCAACCAGGCTATTCCGGCCTTTGGCAACTATTTTGAAGAAGAAAAAGAGAAGCATAAGTAGAATCAAAAAATTAAATTTGCTTCCTGAAAATTTTCTTTCGTTTAGGTTTTATTTTCAAACAGGCCTTACTTTAAAAAAACAGACCTAGTGTATCTAAGAAATATAAGAGCATTTTCTTTTAAAACTTTCATTTATGCTGTTTGTCTTTTCCAGAGAATAAATTTTTTATTTATTTTAATAACTATTAATTTATTTTTTTAACTAAGTATTTTTCATAAAATGAGCTGTCGGACATCTTTTATTTAAACAAAGCGTATGTCATTCATTTGAATGAATAAAACGGTAAGTATCATTTTACTAAAATTTAAAATTTAAAACTTTGTAAAAAAACAAGCGCTCTAAAGTTAGTTTTTTGCTGTGTTTCATACTTCAACATGTTACTGAGTTTGATACCCGATTACAATTTCAGTGATAAGAATACTGAAACGGCAAATATTTGAAGATGGTCTTACGTTTCTTCACTTTTCGTTTTAAGCATACCAAAGAGGAAAAGCAACTGCTTTAAGGGAAAAAAAATATTCTATTTGAATCATTTATGTGTAAACATGATTTTGTTCGTAAACTCATAGCGCTTGGACTTTTAATCCAGTGGAGAGAAAAAATAAAGAGACTTTTTGTTTATCTATTTCATGTTTTATGTAAAAGACAGTCAAACTTAGAATACATTAATATATTAAGGTTGTCGTAAGCATAGAATGGCGTGCTAGTTGGAGTGGAAAAAAATACCCCTCTAACGAAACATCTGGTGAAAAGTTTGTTTTTTAACCGACTCTTTTTCGATCATGTTTTTACTTTAAAGAGTATTTATAATTCGAAAAGTTTATGCTGTCATTAAGATTTCTCAATGTGTAATTTAAGTTTCTTTTGACTTTTAGAATGATTTAAGAATTGTTTATGGAGCAGAAAAGGAATAAGTTAAATGAAGCAAATATGCATAATCAAATACGAGACACACTTGAAGAATAATTTGGAAGAAAAGTTTTCTTTTAGAAAGAACAATTCCTGTATAAATTTATGCAATACTTCTGACATTTAAATGCAAACATTTTAAATAGTGATAAATCTATAGTTTAAAGAAATATAAATTTATCATATATAAAAATTTATTATATTTCATTTATTTATTAATTTTTAATTAAAAGTTTATTAATCAAATTATATTTAATTAATTTACTCTTTATATCTTGATTGAATTTATATTTTCTGATTGATTTGTTTGACAAAGTCTTTTCTCTAATCCAATCTGATACCACGTATGTCCGATTGTAATATAGTTTGTATTTTTTTATACTAATTTGTTAAATCTTTGGTTTTAAAATTACACTACTACTCGTGTAACTATTCTACTACATTTTATAAGCATTGAGTATCGCTAGTAAGCTAAGAACTATATTTATCAGTGAAATTGCACAGCTTGAATTAATTGAAATTAACAAATTAGAACATAATGTAACAATGTTATGTTTGATAAAACAACTATAATGATTAAAGTTATAGCATTGTGTAATTTATGAATTTAATTTTTATCAATTACGCAATGTAGTAGTTCAACTAAAGTGATTCTAACTAAATTACTTATTCTTGTGTTGATGTCTATTTCACAACCAATCAACGGTATCACGAATCAAAGAATATGATTTGATTTCAAGAATAAGTTGTTGTAGTCTAAAAACTAAATTCTTCAGCGAAATTACACAGCTTGAATTAATTGAAATTAACGTATTAGAACATAATGTAACAATGTTATGTTTGATAAAAAAAACTATAGTGATTAAAGTTATAGCATTTTATAATTTATGAATTTAATTTTTATTAATTATGCAATGTAGTAATTCAACTAAAGTGATTCTAACTAAATTACTTATTCTTGTGTTGATGTCTATTTCACAACCATTCAACGGTATCACGAATCAATGAATATAATTTGATTTCAAGAATAAGTTGCTTTAGTTCTTACAGAAATAAATAAGTTGCATTATTTCATTTTTTAAATAGCTATTTACTTTAATTAAGTTTCCAGGGAAACGCTGGTTCGGATCTTAATATAAAAATGGTTCGCTGCAAGAATCCAAATAATTTATCACAACATCAAAACATAAGCATGTATTTATATTCTGTTTTCTAACTAAATTTTTATATCATACGCTTTACTGCTTGTTCTAAATGAATTTTTATTTTAAAATTTTGCATTTTATAGGGAATCGAAAATAATTCTTTTTTTAGCATTATTTAATACATTAACATTATTTCCACAAGAGAGATGATACTAAGTTACATTTATTTGTGAAACACATAATTCAGGAATTAAATGAAACTGCTACATACAATAGTACTTGGCCATCATTAATGTCAGTAGACTGCGGCCCATTAAGCCTAAGGGTCGAATGAAATAAAATCCAGAATTGTTGAGTATAAGTATGTGTTGCCATTTTGGTATTTGTTTCCTCGTAGTCTGCTTCGTAATTAACTTTGGTAGAGAAATTCGTTCATTTCTTCTATCATTACATAATGTAGTATTGGATGCTGAAAGGGGAAAAAAATCTTGAGAAACAACAGATTTCCTCCGTTAACGTTAATGTCTCAATTTTTAGTTTTAGCATTGGATACAAAAAAAATGGGAATATTCTTCGAAGAAATTCTCTGATGAAAATGAGATTTTTCCTAAGTCTTATATTACATCGGAGAATGAAAATCATTATGCGAAAGAGTAATGTATTTCATTTCGCGCAAATACGGCTTAAGTCACTTTTTTGTAGATTTTTAAATATATTTAAATTTTTAACTATTGCTGATAACTGTTTTAGGACAAATTTCTTTTTATGCTTTTTTTATAATTATTAATTAATTTACATTTCTTCTACGCTATATTTTTTATTACGAAAAATATTTTTTTCAAATATATTTTTTTAATTAAATAAAAAATATTTATGGAATGCCAGTTGTGAATAGCATGGAAAAAAAGGGACCTGCTGTTTTCTTTTTATCATTTAAATTATGCTAATTATTTGATACTAAATTTAGCTTTTTATAATTTGAGTTCACTGTTCTGCCTATAAAGTGTTAATAATATATCAGTAATGAAATAATTGAAAATTGTTTAATTTCAATCCGAATTTTCAACTTTGTTTAAGTTTAAATTTTGTTCAAAGATTTCAACCAAAGTATTTTTCTGAGTTTAAATAGATATATAGCATGCTTTTCAACATAAAGTAATGTTCGTCCGATTAAGAGTTCATATTTTTTTTAAAATTATATGAGTTAAAAAATTAAATTATCCATTCTATTTGTTTTCTATGCATTCAAATAACACATTTCTTACGAGCAGTGAGAATAGTAGGCTGATAAAGGGTTTATTATATAATCTGTATTTCTAAAAAGAAGAACAAAATTACACTATTTTTATTCTATACTATATCACATTTTCCTGCTTTGAGTCTGAAGATGTCCAACTTAGAAATACAAATGAAACTTTTTGCACCTGATATTTATTCTTTATACTAAAGCTTTAGTTTTAAATATTAGTTTCAAAAATTTAAATGAATTTTATTGAAATAATTGCTTTAATTTGTTTCGAGTAGTCATTAGTTTCTCATATATTTTATTATGATAATGTAAAAAGAAGTAAAGTATGCATTATGATGGATTTTTTTATTATGAAAGTTTCATTTTCAAATAGATCTGGAGTAATAATCCTGGGTTACTATTATCCACATAACCCCACATACTGAAAAAAAAAAAACATTTTTTCAGTATAAATTTTCAAAATATATGAGATTTAATACACATATATGTGCTGCCTTTAAATCTAGTTTTTTTTCCAAATATTTCTTAATTTATTTTTAACAGATATAAATTATATAATAAAAATCACTTAGCATGTTTTTCTCTAAAATAAGCAGATAATTGACGCTACTATTAATATTAATTAACGCATACTTTATTAGATCAAATTTAAAAGAAAATCCTCCAGCATAAAATATTAAATAATGGTCACTTAACTTTTAATTATATAAATTATTGTTAAAGAAATGTATATTTATCTTGAAAATAAGTTTTGAAATTTAAAAAAAATATTAGTATCAATAAAATGAAAAATAAATTTTATTTAAAAATTTTCAAATAATATCGAAACTAGCAATTGAATAGTGCAGTTAATAAAAACTGCTAAAATTTATATTTCATGAATGTAACCAAACACAATATACTAAGTACAACGTAAACACTAGAAAAAGAAAATCCTTCAGCATAAAATATTAAATAATGGTCAATTAACTTTTAATTATATAAATTATTGTTAAAGAAATGTATATTTATCTTAAAAATAAGTTTTGAAATTTAAAAAAAAATATTAGAATCAATAAAACGAAAAATAAACTATATTTAAACATTTTCAAATAGTATCGAAACTAGCAATTGAATAGTGCAGTTAATAAAAGCTGCTAAAATTTATATTTCATGAATGTAACCAAACACAATGTACAAAGTTCAACGTAAACACTACAAAGATATTACATTAGTTTATTGTGTGCATTTTACTAAAAATTTTAATTATGATTTTGTGAACGCAGCTTGTTTTAAAATATACTTTCGTTTTTAGAAAATTTAGGAGAGAGGGAGAGATAATTTTAAAAAAATATTACAAAAAAATAATCAAATCTGCAGTGTCTGTCGTCTTGACTGTTTTGTTTTAATGTATAATGATTTTATTTTCTGATTACTGCGTGTGGTTACAGCAGAGAAGGAACCTTTCGAGAATATTGTAACGGGATTTCATTCACTAAAACAGTTTGATGAGATTTCCAGTTGTTTTTTTCTAATTTACAGGTTTACTACTTGCCGTGCTATTTGCTGAAAACTTTTTTTTTCTACTAAAGATTGCTACTCTGTAAAAATAAATTTATGCCATGTTACATAGATTTGTTTTATTTGTTTTTATTTTCGCACTTCTTTATATCCATTCCGTAGATACATATTTAAATGTGCGCAATCGCTAAATCAATATTTTATTAACTGTTCTAAATGAGTTGTAATGGTAAAAAGTAATCGAGGAATTGAATGACATTTCACTTAAATTGAAATATTCGCTGCAGATTATGTAGAGAAAACTGTCTACAAAACAAATTTTGATTGAATGTCATTCCATTCAGTAGTTTAATATTAATATTCCATTCAGGTTTTTATATTTGTGGCTGACCATACTGTACCATATAACCTTAACTTTGCCTTGCTTTAATTACTTTTAATTTGCTCATCTTATATTTGCAGCAGACCATAACATGCTTTAAAACATAAAGTTAGCTTCGTTTTAAAGTCCCACATAATTTATTATTCCGCTATGTTCCTTAACTAGAAAAAGTTACTTGGCTGTACAAAAATGTGTTTTCTAAAACACAGTTTCAAAAATAGATGTTACTACTATACAACTTAAAAGATTTGCATTTATCCTAAATGAGAACAATAAAATCCGACAGTTATTTTTTTTTAAACAAACTTTTTTTTGCATACAAATTACGACAGAATTCAAATAGTTAAGTAACGTCTACTGTTTAATTTAAGTATTAGTAAAAGTTATCCAGGCCTTTTTTTTCAGAAAATAAGAATGCATAATTTATTTTCAATCGTATTTATTTGCTTTAAACCATATTTCCTCTTAAAGGTTTTAGCACGATTGAAAGTTTTGTGTTTAAGAAAAAGGCTTATAAATGTTTATTTCGTCGTTAACTTTACCCTTCCTAAAAATGTAGCAAATGGCCATTACAAATTAGGTTTGAATCTATTGAAAACTGATTTAATTATCCTCTATAACATCAAGAACTTTTCTTCAGTGTACAAAGTTAATGGACTTTTTTCACATTTTTAGAAATCAGAATCGTAAAGTTTTTAAACAGTAACTTTCAATTGATTTCTCTCAACATTAGAATTTAAGCTCGATTTAATGTGTATTTTATGCTAATTTAGCTTTAAAATTATTTCTTCTTCAGCTTTGTATTTCTTTGCAGAGCATGTAAGTTAAACCATAGAACTTAATTCTTTATTTCTAAATGAGAGTCATTATATTTAAAATATCTCATTTCGTTAGTTTCAGTGTAAAATAATGAATTTTTTTTAAATACTTTACTTGCATATAATTGAAAGTAATCTTCATTTTACACAACAGATTAATTTTAGTAAATATTAGACACTAAAACGCATATTGGTTTTATTATTAGTATTTTCTTTTCACTTCTCATTAACAATAATGTTTTAATGTGTTTTTCGTAGACTAATTTCCAAATATTTACGTAAATATATCAACTGCGGTTAATATGTTGTAAATAAAATATGATCTATTGAATTTTTATAGCGTATTATTATTTAATATAAACTATTAGGCTTAAGGGATTATTTCATTTTCATCTAAGCAATATGTTTTCAATACGAAATTTATTTTCATCGCAAAAATATGTTTAAATTACGAGGAAATATTTCTGGGATGATATTTGCATCAGGCTAAAATATGTTTACCTAATTGATTTACTTATATCTTAATTATATGCAATAGGAATTCAGACCATAAATTCACACGATGCAAAATCAGAACTATGAAAAAAAGAGTTACAACAGAGTACGTTCATGAAAGAGGCAGATTTGAGATATTTTTCTAATTAAGAATTAGACATTTCTGCATATTTTTTGCAACAGTTATTTATTCTTGCCATAATAGCTTTTGAAATAAAAAGCATAGAGTTTTAATGATGAGATACTTTCTCAAAATTGGTGTAGAATTTTTCTTTTAGTAAATATGCTGCGATTACCACGTATTGCAATAGAATGTTTTTACTCATTTTAATGACATCTACCATGTTCTAGAAGCTCCTAGAACATTCCCTGACATCATTTCCGTTTAGTTAACACATTGTATTCGAACGTTTGAAGTAAAAATGGTAGTTGCCATGTTCTTTTGCATTTTAGTCTGTTAATAAATGTTTTCCACTATCTAGTGAAAGTTCCATTCTTTATAAGCAACTTTGTTCCGTGGAGAGGTCGGGCAAATCATCAACCTCGAAAATCATTTTACGAGAAAGCCAGGCGATTGCAGGGATTAAAACTCGAAAAATTCATAACACCCGAGACAGAAATTAAGAGTGTAGGTGAACCGTTATCTGTCTTTGCTCAATGTCTAACACCACAGCACATTATATAGATCCTTCTGATCCGGGAATATAGTTAAATGAATGTAACAAGGTCGCGAAATATAATCACCAAGACGAGGAAATGTGTTTAGCTAATGTATGTTTCTTTCTTAAAGATATGACAAAACAATGGTTCGAAAATTACAAAAAAGCTTTGTTAACTAGTTGCGAAGTATTTAAAACCAATCGCAAAGATATATTTACTGATAGTTTGCAACTTGATGGCCACGTTGAAAAATAATTGAGAACTCAAGCTCAATCTCTCTATGTCGCAGAGTAAAAATAAATGTAGCAAAGGATGACAAAATTGCTCCTCATATGAAAGGTATTTCCGAAAATACTAATCAAGTAAAGGACATAACATCTACGCCTTTTACTGAATAGTGCCAACATATCTAAACATATCTAATCGATAGATAGCAGCAGCGGTGAAAATCCGTGGAGAAGATTTGATAGGCTACCAAATGCTACCGCTGTTGCATCCTTGGAAAACCATTAAAATTTACTATCTATAATACACTAAGCTGTTAAGTAACTCCATGCTTTCCTTCACTTGCTCCCATGTCTGAAACATAGATAAATTGCTCAGAAGAAATTATACGCATAGAAGTTATTATAACTGTAATTAAGATGAACACTACTTTGGATAAAAAATTATTGCCCAATTTCCTTACTCTGTCGCAGTTTGCAGCCCAATAGAAAACAGCAGTTCAGACCTGAAGCAATTACTCCACTCATCCACAGCCAAACCTTCATGTGACTGACGTCTGTGGAAAAGGAGATAAAAGACCTGAATGCTTGCAAAATGGTCAAGTATAGCTATATAGATATCGTAGAGAAAGATAGATATTGTAGAGAAAGAGCTTAACCCTGTCGAGAGAAATAGATAGCTACAGCTATGTTAAAGAAGCGTTCTCCCTCCCTTAATAGGTCACCCTCGCCTTATAGACGTCAAAATATGTCTATGTCGATGTGCTGCATGAAATTCTAATTAAACCTATGTCAAGAGCTCTGCGTTGTCATTTCAATACTAATGTTATTTCCATAATAATTCACTATCATGCCTAAATCGAAAACAAAAATCTATTTAAAATTCTTAAATCTTTATTTCTTATCACAAAAATGCTTCAGTTACATGGTCAGACGTCAAAGAAGTCAACAAAAAAATATCTTCTCATTATCGTGAGTGGACGACATCTTAGACTGTTTGAAAGGAGCAAACTAATTTCCCTCAATGAATCACATCACGGATTATTGGAAAATTGAGATTGATGAAGCTGATAGAGAAAAAAAAAACGTACATTACAATATCCAATGGATTATATGAATTTAAAGCGATGGATTTGCATCATTTGAACAAATGATGAACAGACCACTATGAAAATTGGAAAGTCTATCTTTGTTATCTCGAAAATATAGTCGTATTTTTATCCACTTCTGACGACCACTCATCTCATTTAAAAGCTTTATTTAAGTCTCTTCAATCTGCATTTCTGAAACTTAATCAAAAGAAATCCGGATCATTGCATCGTCGAGATTCTGTCAACAATAGCGGACTACCACCAGATAATGATAAAGTGAAAGCTACAACCCAATACCCATCACCCACATCACTGCAAAAGAGAAAGTTATTATTAAATAAAGAATAAAGTACTGACAGCATGGCAGCGTCATAGCCAACATGGCAGCGTCAAGGAAGCATCACCATTAGTTCACCTTGAAACATAATTTTGCGCCTGTCAATATATTTCCAATTGATTAGTTTGGTTTTATTTATAATGTTTTGAATATTTTCCTCTTCGCCTCTTTATTTATTTCCAAATTTGTGATTTTTCCTTATCTAATATTCAAACCTGTGACGTTTGATTTTCATTTGAAAGATCGAGTTTCCTTTCAGTTGAAAATAATTACTTTTACTTCAATTTCCGGGATGACAGTAAAATTTTTTTTCATCTTACTTGGTTTAGTTTTCTGCTTGTTAATCCTTCTTAGGACAGCAGGGAGTATGTTTGTTTGTGGTACTTTGCCACCAATCACAGAAAATGCTTCTACACTGAAAGCATGGTAATGCCCCCTGATGACGCTGCCATGTTGTCAGTCATTTTTATTCTCAGTTACAGTGTTTTTTGATACTAGTTAAATGGTTCCTGCTTTCCTATTATTAATATATATATATATATATATATATATATATATATATATATATATATATTATATATATATATATATATATATATATATATATATATATATATATATATATATATATATATATATACTACGGGACAACTGTAAAGTTTGGTGGAGGAGGATTGATTTTATGAGCCTGTTTCTCCTGGTATGGGGTTGGCCCACTGGTGAAGGTTGATAGTATGATGAATGCCGATGGATACTGACTCAACAATCATGTCCTTCCTACCTTGTGGGCAACGTACGGTATGGATGATTGCTTGTATCAAGACGACAACAAAAGATCCCATGTTGCATAGAGGACTCTTGATTGGTTTGTAAGCAACAACGTTAAACGCATGGAGTGGCCGGCGTAGAGCCCTGATTTTAATACAATTGAACATCTCTGGGATGAATCGGACCGTCGGTTAATGGCCCCACTCCCCAAAAGCAAGCATGAACTATGGAACTTCCTGTTAGACATTTGGAAGGAAATTCCTCTTGGCACTATGGCTTATTTAGTGGAAAGCACGCCCCGAAGGGTTGCAGCTGTGATCGCAGCCAAAGGAGGCCCTACCTCCTATTAATTTTAATAAATATGGGTTTATGTCGTTATAGTGTTGTGTCCCGTCACTTTCCTCCAAATAGTGTATATATATATATATATATATATATATATATATATATATATATATATATATATATATATATATATATATATATATATATATATATATATATATATATATATATATATATATATATATATATATATATATATATATATATATATATATATGCAATTTCGAATGCATAGTAATGAAGTTTAGAATTTAAGGGACTCTCAATAAATTACAAACGGAAAATAATGTTTTTGAAAACCCTAAGACAAAAAATGTAGCAATAGACATGTGACAGTTAATTTGCAGATTAACTGTCACAAATCTATTGCTACATTTTTTGGTTATTATGTACATAACCATGGTTATTATATGTAATAATTATACACAATGTCGTAAGCTTATTATGAATAATTTTACAGATATGGACAATTTTATTTAAAATAAAAAAGTTTTTTTTTTCATTCATTTTTTTTCCTATAAATTTAAAAAAAATTCTATGAATTTGAGCAAAATTTTTAAAGCAATTTTTGAAATTAATTACAAAGATCTTGCTTTAAAATTTAGAAAAAAGTTTGTTAAAACTGCTCAATATGTGACTTATTAAAGAATTTCTTTATAACTGTACATGCGTGGCGAATATTAAAATGATTTTTCTTAACGCATTTGGCAACTGAGGAGAAAAAGTCGGATTTGAATATAATCATTTTCGTTTAAATCAATTTTTCTGTCTTAATAATTTTACACCAAGTCAAACTATGCTAACGCAATTTAAATGTTAATTGTAATTGTTATTTAACTGCATTTTTAATAAATTTATGGAATGCAAGTAAGTCATAAAATAAACAGTTTTAAATATTTTTCTCTAAACCCTTAGTCCAACTTAAATACGATTATGTTAGAAGCTAGCAAGTTCTAATAACAATGTTAGAGCATTCGTCGAGAATTTCCATTCTGTTTGATATACGTAGGTTGTCATTTTTGTAATATCCAGATCATGCCCATAAAAATAAACTAGTAAGTTCTCCCCCTGCAGGTTACATAAACATTCATATGAAGAGTCTTACAACAACAGCTGCCAGGCAAAAATATTTCTTTCAAGAGAGAACCTTTTCTCTATTAGTCTCACGTTTCAATGTTTACGTCAACTTCCGATCAATATTGGCAGTTTCACTATTTTCTAGGCTCATTTAAAATCTGACAAATTATGAGTGTTTTCTTTCGAATGAATACTTATTTTCTGCCATTTTAACTATAATTTTTGTTAAGAAAATGTCACTATCTGTAATATTTCAACGAAGTTATGAGTACGGAGTATATAGATACTCTTATTAAAAATCTTAAATAATAATATTGAAAAGAATTTTGTTTCAATAATTTTATTAATGATTTTTAAGCAGTATAAATAATTTTTAAATAAAAATTTTAAAACAAAATTTTTTTGAAGAGAAAATTACTCAAGATTACGATGGAAGGAATTTGGATTTAAAATTATCGAAGACTTAAAAAAAATTCCTGAGACAAATCAATCGTTATGTTTTACAGAAACAGCAACGAAGTTTAAACCGAAGCGAAATAAGAATTATAAGTATGTAATACATTACAAAATAATACTTTGAAATACTTAAACACCAACACTTGTTTTTGCTGTTGTGTGATATCGAGAAATTTCTTGGTGTAATCAAACATCTGGTATGATATTTTGGTTTTAATAACACTATTATCAGTTATTAATAACCCTGGAAAACGCAAACAAGGAATTAAGTGTTGAAAAAGGCTTGATTCTGAAATAACACAAAATGATGAGTTTTTTTAACCAATTTTCTGGATTTTTTTAAGACTAAAATCGATATCGTACTGTTTTACATATAGGAAAGTATACGCTAAGATGGGTAAACGTTTTGAATGAGACTTCAGCATCCATAAGAGGCACCATTAATAGAATTAAAAGTAACTGTTCCGAATTTTCTTTTCCGTAAAAATTAAAACCTTAGTGAGAAAATAATCTAAAGGACATTCTGAAAGCATTCAAAGGTTTGTATTTAGAACCGGGAAAACACAAGCAAATAATTTTTCCTAATAAAGTCTTAATGTTACGTAGTTGTCAAAGGAAGAAGATGCAGGCTAAACAGATTCTTTATACGTACGAGAGATGGATAAGTTAACATCTCTATTCTAACTCTTATTTTTGTTCGTTTTTCTCAAGAAATATTTTTTCATTCATTTTATAACTTTAGAAGTGTTTAGATTAAACTAAATTACGAACGAAAAAGAGTGTTTTTGAAACCCTATGCAATAATATATATATATATATATTTATATATATATATATATATATATATATATATATATATATATATATATATATATATATATATATATATATATATATATATATATATATATATATATATATATATATATATATATATATATATATATATATTGTTATTTTTATAAAAGAAATTTTTGAGTGCTCCTCACACTATTGTATTAATATATTTTGCTTTGGCTTTATTGATACATTATCAGAAAGCACTCTGTTTTGCGGATATAATCGTGTGGGCTGAAGAAAAGATTATATCTTTTTTTTCCGGCTTTTCAAATAAAATTTCATTCTTTTTTTTATATATATATATATATATATATATAATATATATATATATATATATATATATATATATATATATATATATATATATATATATATATATATATATATATATATATATATATATATATATATATATATATATATATATATATATATGCATGCAAATATAGCATTAAATTGTAACAACTATTTTAAATAATATACGAAATAAATGCAACAAATTTCTTAAACCTAGTTTAAATATTCACGAATATATGATATTTAAATTAAAAAATTTATTTTTTGGCCTAACGTTTTTTATTTTTACTTTAACTGTAGATATATTTAATAAAATTAAACAAAATTTCTAAAGTAATTTTTAATTAATAAATAAAATATCATTTTAAAACATAAAAAATTATTTATCAAAAGTTGCATAATAGGGGAGCATTTAAATTTATCCTTTCATACTGAGCATACATGGGAAGCTCTTAAAACAAATTTCATAATTTTGTTCTGAATCATTTTCGGTAACATCTGAAAAAAATACGATTGAGATATCGTGAAAATTTAAAAATTTCCTTGCAATTTTACAAATAGTTTTCGCAAATTTCGAAAGAAATATTTATTAAAAATGACATTGGCATTATATCATTGCATAGGCCTATTTATGCGGGCTTCAATATCGGCCGAATTATTTGAACGTCTTTAAAATATATTGAATTAAAATATCATAATTACAGTAATTAAAAGGAAAATTATTATTCTCTAATGTTATATTGAAATTCCCAATAGCTGTTATAATACAATTCTCTGAGTATTCTCTTGAGAAATTTGAAAAAAATGAGTCAGTATAGAATTCTAATAATTATGGGGATATTTTACATTCAGTGAATGAAAAGGTCTTTATTTCGGGTTTCAATTTTATTATCTTCATTCTCAAATGTATTTATTGTTACATCCAGTTGATTTTATTTTAATTACAAATAATTTACAGCTATAAATCCTTATACAGCTAAATATGAAAATAGGAACGGTGATAATTTTTCTCTTGCCCACAAGTCTCTTGTTAACATTTTAATATTTGACTTTGCCATTGCTTCGTTTATATTAAATAATCTCTCAACTGCATCCTCATTGTGCTGTTTTGCGAATCTTTTCTGTTGTATTTTAAATGTCAGACAAATTTATTAACGTTTGTTATGCCCTATAAGTTATGAAATCATATTTTTATCGAAACAGATTAAAACACTCGATAGCATTTTCAAACAATAGGCACCGTGTATTGACACTTACATCAATATGCTATTAATTTAAACTCTGTCTCTTTTCTAATAGGTAGTGGAATTTATGTTGAGATCTATATTTTCTATGGCTCATAAATTCAGTGAGATGTGAACTAAGTTCATCAATTGCGACGATGACAAGGATAATAAAAAAAAAACATTAAAAGTTTGGTATGTAAAAGACTTATGAAATTCTCAAGACATGCTTCGAAAGATTATAACCACAATGAGGTCCAATATTTTTAGATTAATTCTACTTTTATAGAAATGATATAAATTGTTGATTTGGTGACTGATAGAAAACTGACTAATTATACAGAAATACTGAAAAATTAAAGCATGCATAAGAAAAATTTAGCGATTTTTTTCTAAAAATATACAATACACTATTATAATTTTTATTCCAAAATTGCGGTTAATGACCTGCGGTTAATCTACCTTTCCAATTAACCGTATAAATTTCCAATTAATCTACCTGTCGGGGGCATTTTAATCGTTACGATTTTGAAATAGTCTACAACTTTATAGTTAAAAACCCATGAATGCAAAATTATACGGTTTCTCTGATGGTCCCAGAATTCGGCAGTCCGTAATTGTATGCAAAGGCCCTACTCCTAGGGCAGTTTTTGTCTTTACCGAATATTCGGTTTTTAAATACTTTTTGAATCCGTGTTCAGCAATGAGTTGATTAATAAAGAAGTTACATTCTCGGCGTTTTAGGTCTATATTTTTAAGGAATTGGAGTAGTGAGCTTTTCTTTTGTTGATAACCCTCGTTTGTTCCATCTTCTTTGCCCTTGTTCTAAAGCTATAATTTTTTATTTCATTTTTTATTTATTTTTGTGATGTCAAGGTATCTTAAGATACCGTGACATGTTCAAGTCGTCTCACTTCCTTTAATAAATAGTCCGCTCCTTCGTTTCCCCTTGCTCCAATATGTGCTCTGGTCCAATGTAGGAGCAAGTTTCGGTTATGAATCTTTTCAATGCCTTTTATAATTAAAATGGTCTTTGGCGCATTTCTGGTAAATAAAAACCATAATTCTGGCGGGAAAATATGATATTTAAAGCATTCTTTCGATAGTTTTTCCGTTCATTTGGTGTCCCACAGTGGACTGATCGTAAAAACACAGTTCCCTAGTAGAACACCAATGTCAAGCTTCACTGATTGTGGTCAATAAGCAGGTGATTGACCACTTTGCGTAAGGACCAGCCTGCGTAGGGACAGATGGTTATCGTTATCGGTCCTTGTTAAACTGTTCGACCGTAAATTGCACGCATTCCCCCGCAGGTCACAGGGCTACCAAAGCAGGCAGAGAATCAAAATTTTTATCGCATGTTTTCGGATCGTCCTTAGGGTTGTTTCTCAGACGGTCGCCAATTGCCCATTGCGCAGCTCTAGTACAACGTAAATAAAATTTCTACCTACCAACCGTTCATTAGCTAAAGGTTTACCGAAAATTCTGTTTTTGAAAACTTCAGTTCTTATTACTTCTTATTTAGTAAGGAATATGAAACTCAGAAGCAAATTTAACCAAATAAATGTTTCTTATGCCATGTTCTAGGGTATCATGATTAAATTACCAAAATTTACCACAATTGTTTTATCACATATTATAAAACCATACTTTATTGTTAATTTTACCAAATTCCGTACCAACCGGATTCGGTAAAAGTAACCAAGATTTTTTGCGTACTTGTGCCAGAATCAAGGGAAATTGTACCATATTTTGGTAGTTCTGGTTATGCATTTTTTTCTCAGTAAAGAAGTAGAGTATAGAAGCTTCTATTTTATCACCTGATTCCAATTTTGTACTTATAATGAGTCAGTTTTGTATTACCTGAAGCAAACATAAGGATAGATTGAAATCCTTTCGGTGACTTTTAGGACAATTTAGGTATTTTTAATTTACTTTGTAGGTTTATTTGTTTTTACCTTAAATCAAAGTTTATTGGGTTATAAGCTCTCCCGCACCTCTTTGTTTCCAATTTTACTAGACAAGTGACTTAGAACAAAATATGGAAAATCCTTATGTAGAAAATTGCGTCCCATTACTTGATGGGTCACTTTCAAAATCAAATAAAACTTACCTTCCTCCCCTTAAATTATATTTGCAGTTGAAGCAATCCGGTTGGTTGGTTCTAATGTCACTTGCCACGCGGGCCAGCCTGCTTGGTGAAACCGAGCAAGTTTAAGGCAGAGTGTGCGTTTTCTGCTTTTATTCAGTGGCGCCATCTATGGCCAAGAATTCAACTTCTGCCACACCATACGTCGCACCCGTTTATAGGGCGGACCCATTCATACATCCATTTGAAACAATCTAAACGCTTTTTTTAAAGTGTAATTTTTTATAAATGCATGTTTTATGCTTTATTTAATTTAAAACATGTATTTTTTGGATAAAGCCAAGAATTTATCAATAAGGAAACATATCAGCTTGTCTTTTCGCTTTGAAACTGCATCTTCTGAGCATTGTTGACATTATGCTTAGTACAGGAGAATAAAATTATGAAGTTACTGAATTTAACTATTTTGTAATAATTTACCCAATTGTATTCTTTCACTAAAGATTAAATGCTCATTTTTTCTAAAGTTTTCTAAGTTCAAATGCCCATTTTTTTCCTATTTCACTCCTAGAATACGATACTCCCATTCAACAATTCAATGCACAACATAAAAACAGTCTAGCACTTCCCATCTCTAATGATAGGAGAAGCAACCTGATAAAATAATTAAGCCACATTCCTCGGTTTATTTGCTAAAACACAACTCAACCACAACTTAATTCCAATGGCCATTACCTAATTAAAAACCTAGATGTAGTAACCAGTTAAATTCTTTTTACGGTTAGAAACCTTGCTAGTTCTAAATTGCTATATAACTGTACAGTTTTGCTTTCATGGTTTTGTAATTATACTAGCTGTAAACGGTTTAAAAAAAGGTAAGAAATGTTCTTTGCTGCAAACTTTACGCAGTGTATGAAAAATTATGAAGTACTAATTGCAATTTTTTTGCTCAATCTAATTTTGCAGAAATTTCGATTAAAATGTATTAAAATAAAATGAAATAAATAAAAAGATTCTTATTAAAATAAGGCGACCAAGTGACGGAGTGGTTAGCGTGTCTGACTGCGAAGACATTGGCCGCGGGTTCGAATCCTGCTCAGGGCATGGATGTTTTTTCTCTCTCTGTGTTCTATGACCTTTCTCCTTTGTGTGAATGTGTGAATGTGACCCGCCCTATAAACAGGTTTGTGGTTGTGTGACGTAGGTGACGCTGCTCCATCGCCGTGGCTTCGCCACAGGGGCCCACTGGGTAACGAGAAGAGAGTAGTAGTTCTGGCCTTTCTGTGGCTAATGGGATAGAACCCCAAGTGCCCGCCATTAAAAAAAATCTAAAAATAATAATCTTGTTAAAAAAAACGGCAGTTGGTTTAGGTCAAATACAAAATTTAAAATACTTTGCAAAAATTTAAAATGTTTAATATTGGTTAATAATCGTTACTTTCAATGAAGAAATAAAAATTAATTAAATTTAAAAAAAATATGAACAGGATATAATTATTGCAAATTCATATACCGATTGCTGTCGGCTAACGAAAACGAAACTAAATGTAGTAACAAGCAAATATTTTCGTTTATCTGTTTCTCGATAATTGAATCAGCTGTCAAAAAATATAACTATTTCACCTTAATAAAAAAATAGTCTGTGAGTCAAATTAAAATTATTCTCGAAAAATTGTTCTTGAAAATTATTTAAATAAGTAAATTAAAAAATAGAATTTGTTTTCTTCCTGATGTAGAGCATAAAACAAATTGTACCTTATCTTTTCAAAACATTTAGCTTACGTTCATATGATAACTTGGGTAAAAATATAAAAAAATAATATTAATAATTTGTTCTACAACAACAATTTATAAAAACTATTTTATAAACTTACTAATTGAATCAAAATATTAATATATTACATGGTTAATTTAATAAGTCACTGAGGACAAATCAAGTCTCGCATTTTTTTTTCATAAAAATCTAACGTATATTATTTAAATTAATTATTTTCGTAAAATGATATTTTTATTCAGTAGTGAAGAGATGTCCACAAGAAAGATGATGGTGATAAATACCGGCACACAGGGTGTAATACCGCGAAATAAATTTCTTTAATATGACAAAAAATCTGATATTTCGTAATTATTACAATAATATTTACTATAAATTCACCGTAAATAAATAAATATTGCTGCAAAATTTACGTTATAAAATGTCGGTAAAAATAGAGATAGTGGTTGCTGCTCTTTGGGTGTAATATGATTCGGAATTTGTCGCAGTATAAACTTTAATAATCTCTTTTTTTTATTTTAAAAATAACGGATGTATTTTTTAAGTATTAAACTATCTGTTTAATATATAGAAAAAAGCAACGTTTACATTAAAACAAATACTATAAAAATTTGCATATAAGCATATAATTAAGCTGTGTGAACTGAAAAATGTAAAATTAATCAATTTAAATGTAATGCACAGCCAAGTATTGCGAAAAACATAATCCATAATATGTGATGATTCAAAAAGCTCGGTAGCTCAGAGTTTAAGAACATGATTCAAAGTGAACCGAAACAATTTCTTAATTCAGCTCTGAAATGGAGCTGGTTCGGTACTAATTCAAAACAAATAGATGTGAATGGTTTCATCAAATCTCTATTGAGTTCAGTTTCTTACATTAGTCAAAAAGCCGAATTTTTAAATGGTGTTACTTTCAAGAGATTGAATATAGGGCAAACTAACCAGTGAAGGAACACTTAAGCTTCGCTTGCCTTTTAAAAAATCATATTAATTTTGAAATTCGTAATTTTAGTTAAATGACAGTGTCAACATATTTGTTACTAATTGCAAATTATGTAAAAAAATTGTAGAGAGCTTACATAATATTGTTTTAAAGTTTTGGAGGTTCAAATAACAAGTAGTAAGAAGACCAAGTGAAGGAACAGCTCTTACCAGTGAATGAACACCCAGTAAAGGATCACTTAATTTAGGTTATTTTTTAATGCTCTTTATGAATTTATAAGTCATACAAATATTTAAAAACATGCCTATTCTTGAAATTATAACATATAAATACTGGGAAAATGTTAACTTTTTTTGTAATCATGAATAGAAAATTAAAGTGTCAACATATTAACACAAACTGTTCATTCACTGGGAAATCTATGCTCAGTAAAGGAACATGCCTGTTCCCTCACTGGTTTGAAGTTGTTTTTCGTATTTTTAACATACTTTTGATGCGGAACATCACTAAAGGTACAAGGAAATTAAAGTTTATCTTTTATTTTCATTAACTTAGAAAAAAAACAGTAAAGGAACACTAGTTCCTTCACTGGTTTTTCATCGTTTGGTGATCCAGTGAATAAACATCCCCTTATCTCCGTACTTTATTATGCTATGATGCTTAAAAAAATAAAACGCAACTTCAATAACTATATTTTGAATTCTCTTTTTCACAGTGAGAAAAATAAAACTATTACATGCTATTAATTCCACTTCAAACATATAAATACAAACACTCTCCTTATAATTTTTTCTAAGAAACAAGGTGTTGCAGAGATAATAACAAATTCAGAAATTTCTCCAGAGAAGTCTATTTGACCATGTAATCCAAAACATTGCTAGATGTCTTCCTATTGTATAGCAGTAAGCTATTGTTACCAATCAATCTAAAGAAAAACTTTTAAATTCTTATTTTTAATCAATATATATGAAATGTTCCTTCACTGGTTGGTTTACCCTATAGATAGTTTCGTAAAAGGCACCAATGTACCATTTAGAATCCTTATTTATTAGAGAGGATAATAAATAAAAGTACATGTATGGAGTCCACAAATTAAAATTTAAGCGATGGAAAAGCATTATGGAAATCTCATAAATTACTCGCAAAACTATTTTTAAAAAATATATCTAAACACGTTTAACTGTAAGTTGATATGGTGTTTCAAATATTCTTATTCAACTCTTTTCTCGTGCAATCTAAATTATCTTGTTTGTCATTACATTCACTTTCTTGCTCTATAATTTATCAGATTTTAAAAGCAAATGAGATTTGGCCACCCTCAATGTGTTTAATTTTCGTTTTACATAAGCGTTCTAAAAATACATATTAAGAGCTGTCTTTGTGTACTGTGCACAACATAAGAGGCAGACTACCCTGAATAACTATTGATCTAATGATTGGGTCTTCACGTTCTAGGACACATTCTTAATTATTCGAGGGGGTGACATTCATTAACTCAGACGATATTTTAAGTTGCTAAATCAGATGCAAAAACTTACTTTCTGTGAATACCTTTATTTCGGAGGATATGCATTTCTGACTACCGGTATATAGGGAATAGCCACAATCTGGGAAATATGGTCCCAATAGTTTTGTCAATAGGGCTGTTCAAAGATTGGACCCCTAATTGTTAATTTTACTTTTTGCGTATTTCACAGTATCTCAAAAATTATTAATCGAAATGAAAACTTTTGCACACAATTATGAAAGTTGTTTATTCAAAATTAATTCCATTTAAATCAGAACTTTTAGTAAGTATTTATATTTTTTTATTATTTTATTTAATATTAGTAAAAAAAATTTGAGTTGCTAGGCATAAAATTTTTTATGTCATTTTAAGGAATGCAATTTCAGATGGTAAAATGTAAAATTTGAGTGAAATCGGTCGAGCCGTTAATAACTTTGGCCGTTAATCCTTTGGATTATTCGACAGCTGAAACCAGAATAGCTCCTTAAAATCTAACTTTCAAAATTCGAATTTCTTGAAATTCGATTTTTTATAAACTCCTTGACCGATTTCACTAAATTTTTTATTTTATCATGTGAAATAATCAAAATGATATTTAAAATTTTATACCTTACATTTCAAAACTTTTTTGACTGATATTAAATAAAATGATCAAATAATGATAAATACTTATTGAAAAATATTTTTCGCAAGGAATTATCTTTGGATAAATGAAATTTATAACTGAGTACAAACATTTTTTTCAATTTGCTTACAAAGTTTTTTGAGATTTGGTGGAATTCAAAAAACGTAAAATTATCGTTAAGCGGTCCAAACTTTGAACCACTTTCTTAACTAATATATTAGGATCATATATTCCAGATTGCGGCAAACCCCTATATTTTGAAATGAATTTTATTATTCAGAAATATAAATCAGCTGAAAAAAAAGTATGTTTCTTCAGTGAAAGTGTGTTTTTATGTCGGATTTCATAATTTAATAAGTCGTCCGAGCTAATTACTTAGCATATTGAGGTCAAACCTTTACATTTGAGTCCTAGAACTTGGAAAACCGATCATTAGATCAAAATTTGAAGGAGTTATTAAAAAAAAAGGAGTTAGTTTAATTAAAGGAGTTAGTTTTTTGTTTTGCGCACTGTTACATCCTGCATATGATTGAATTATTTTAATAGAATTTTTTACACACACACACACATAGGTAAAATGAGGTGTTTATTTTCGTCATAAAGTATTTATTTTTGAAATTAATTTATACTAATTGGACTTGTTTATTTCATTTAAAGTACTTGGTATTTTTAGGTACTAAGGTATTTAATATCAGGATACTAACCCATCTCCAGAGTCTCTACCTTTAACGTATTCCTCGTTTTAGACGCTCTTAGTACTATGAATATTATCTTAATAAATATAAATATAACAGAAAAATAAAGTATTTTAGTATATTGAAATGGCTAATTATTGACAGCACAAAATAATTGCAGAGAAAAGAGTTAGAAAAGTTATTTAGTTAGAAAAAATATTTAATTGGAATAAAGTCATTGTAGCTGCTAATCCATGTGATAGAGCATTAACTTTTCATTCCAAAGTTTCCAGTTCACTTTAAAAACTTTCCAACAGATGGTGCTGCTGGTCCTTAAAAATTCTTTATTTCCATTGCGTATTGATGTTTGCGAATTCCATCCTCCAGTTAAGACACGTTATTGTGGCCAATGGTGGAAGTTTTTAAAATATCGTCATGTGAGTTTCAGTCGCAGAAAAATTTTAAGACACGCGATGCAATTTTAAAATGTTTTTCGTGATTTATTGTTTCTTACTTGCAATCTTATTATTGAAAACCCTTAGAAAGAGTAAACAAGATAATAGGGAGAAATATTTATACCTTGCATCAGATTTCATTTAAAGAAACGTTAAGCTAACTTTAATAAATTTTCAAAAACCTTAAACCTACCTATTTCATTCTTTTTTAATAAATGTATTATACCTGTATATTGCGATTTTTCAAATAAGAATTATTAAAAACAAGATTTATTATATTGTTTTTTGTTTAATAAGATGCAGAAAAACAGTTTAAGTTTTAGCAGTAAAAAATCCAATTATATACAAGCAAAATTTAGAGCTTTAGTATCTAGGTTTATTTAAATATTTGAGCGAGTTTTTTAAATCTCTTAAAAATGTCTAACATAAAATCATAATGCTAATATGTGAATTTTGTTTTCTTTTTTGCATCCCCTTTAATGCTTTTATGTTATGCACAAACTTAATTAAAGCATGTTTTAAGTAAGGTAGTAATCTGAAGGTCCCGATTTTTTGCATTAATTAACTTCAATAATGAAGCTCGTTTTGTGCATAATTAGGTAATCTAAAGTGGAAACTAAACATTTTTTCGAAACTCTTTAGAGGAAAAAAAAGCTTCCGGATGATATTTAGATTTTATTTTTCATATTTTGACTTTACCGCAACATTTTTGTACTCCTTGATCTTAAATAACACAAAATAAAGAAATCAAGACTTTAAAAGAATTAAAATTAATATTCAAAATTTTTCACTTTTTATGATGAAAAGTAAGGTTAGAAAGATAATACTTAAATAAAGCATGCGCAAAAAGGATTATAATATTTTAGAATTTCGAAGTTATTGAGCTGTAATGTCAATTATTTAAGTTTTACACGCATTAGATTTACATAAATGTAGGTCTGTCTGCAAATTTCATGAAATTCGGTAACTCATCTAAGCCTATATTTACTTTCGTAACGGGCATATACATGTTTGACAAATACCGGTATTGCGTGATGAAATACGTGTGTAATTGAAGCGATATTATGGAATAAATTAATATGACATTGACATCGAATGTCTGAATTCAAACATCAGATATTTGGAATTCGCGCAATATACTGAAAATTCGAATAGAATTAAATGACAATTAATAATACAAGCACTGAAATGTATTTTTATTATATTGTGTGACATTTGAAAACTGGATTTGAAATTTAATCAAAAGAACAAAACGAAATCGCTAACCGAAAGTATTCGAAGTTTTAATCATCTGTTATGAAAATACACTTTTTGCAATGAATCATAGAATAGGTGTGATGTAGTTTTGTGTACTTGTTGAATGATATATAGCAGAAAAAAATTCATATTAATGCATGCGTAAAAAATTTCAAATATATTTCTTAAACTGAATTTAAAATTATTTTCTCTACTTAATGTAACTAAAATTAATTTTTTAGCAAAAGTAAGATCGCACTTATAGAAATTTAGTTTAACTTTATAAGTTTAAGTTATGTATACCTATTGAATGATATAAAGCAAAAAAAAATTAAAATTAATGCATGTGTAAAAAATTTCAAATATATTTCCCAAACTGAATTTAAAATTATTTTCGCTGCTTATTGTAACTAAATTTAATTTATTAGCAAAAATAAGATTGCACTTATAGAAGTTTAGTTTAATTTTTTTAAGTATAGCATTCACATAAAGAAATATTTAAATTGGAGATATAAATCAATAATTTTCATAATAAAACTAGGATAATGACTAATGAAATAAAACAGCCCTGAGGTTTTTATGATTTCACTAAAAAGCCCCTAAACGATAACATTTTAATAAAGATGTTAGTTTGATCGCTAAAATAAGTACGGTTACTGTCTTGCAAACATATGCTTAGCATAATCTCTATAATTTAAAAATTAAATTATTAAATTTATTATTTTCTCAATAAATAAAATTTACTAATATTTATGATAATCTTTATTTTTCCATAAATTTATTTGAGTTCTGAATAAATCTGTTCTT
The DNA here is from genome assembly GCF_982258835.1 of Parasteatoda tepidariorum. Taxonomy (NCBI): domain Eukaryota; kingdom Metazoa; phylum Arthropoda; class Arachnida; order Araneae; family Theridiidae; genus Parasteatoda; species Parasteatoda tepidariorum. The sequence continues at coordinate 52,796,001 of NC_141766.1, forward strand.
AGAGATTCTCTCTAAATCTGTATAACACATTTGCTTAGAATTCAAAGCCGTAACATGGATGTAAACCCTTTGACGCAGAATCTTCCGTAAACATATTTTTCATAAATTTTTGATTATTTTGTACTTATCAAGGTCGAAAAACGAGAATAATCTCATATTACGCATTTTATTACTTTATGATTATGGAATACGGGTTTAAACACCGGCGTATTTTTCTGCGTTAAAAGTAAAATCTTCCAAACAATAATTTTTCAAACTTGCAGTTATTTGCAGTTATTTAAACTGATTAAAATAGCTAATCCTCATAAAAATTTCTGTAATTTACAAAATACACTATTGATATATTTTTGAAATTAAATGAAGCAAATAATTCTAACTACTTGTTTTAGGGTTATATATTTTAGTACAAATATAATTCCGATTATCTGACAGGTTTTTGTAGTAACTCTTTAAATTTTGTAAGGCCTTGGAGTGCTTAGTTTAAAAGGAGCCTTGGCATTACAAATTAATAACCAATACATGAATATCCTAGCTTCACTTATTAAAGGATATTAAAATTTATTTATTTCTTATGAAATTTAATTTTTTATCATCCTTAATCAAATTTTAATTAAATTGAAACAATTATTTAAATTTTATTGCATTTCACGAAAAGCAAATATAAATATTTTATTTTCTTGATAATTAATCTATATATATATATATATATATATATATATATATATATATATATATATATATATACATATATATGCCTTTAAAATACTTAGCGTTAGGAATGGGGGTATCAACCCTCAGTGTTACCGTTATTAATTTACAAAAATTTTCTTACTGTTTGAAGTGCATATCTTCGTCTGATGCTTACTATTTTCTTATTTAAATCTTATTTTCCTATTTATCTATCTAATATTCCGTAAATGAAAGCAATTAATGTTTTATATATTTGTGCTTTGTCAATTTTTCACAAAAAAATTTACAACAATTTACTATAATCACACCTTCATAAACATAATGGAAATCTTGCCACCTTATCACAAAACTGGAGTAATTTTTATCACAAATATATTTGCTTGCCTTAATCACAGTGAGAATGAAATATTTAAAATTAAATTTTAATCGTCATCTTTATCAAATTTCTTGATATTAGTTGCAATTAAAAAATAGTTAACAAAAAATGAACTGTAACATAAAATTTTTTAATTATTATGTGATTGAGGGAAAACAATGAATGTGTGTCATTCAGAGAAAGTATACGTTCGTGTGCTTGATTTTTTGAGACATACTATATCGTCCGATAATAAAATAACATGTCAAATAAATTAACATACTTAACGCCAGGTGCATATGCTTTAATATATTAAATCAGATTAAGTGATAATCATTATAATCCAATCAAAAGCTATTGAAGTGTTAGAGCAATTTTTTTGCACGGTGCAAGTATGCTCCTGTGTTGAATTGTCATCCGAGCGTTATCTTTTCTTTTTATTTCTTTTGTCCCTCCAGTACCAGTTATGCTTCAAAATTATTAAAATACTTTCAAAAATTAATAAAAAACTAGAATTAAAATTATCATTATTTATTTTAATAAAAGATATAAAAAGGTTATACGATTTGGAAACAGTTAAGTATTTGTGACGTTTTCAAATAACAGTGCCTTTGAAGACTTCTGCCTGATTATTAATCAATTGATTAAATATGTTTCCATGTAGTATAAAGTGAGCTTTGTGCTTTCAAAGTTACATATTAACTTCCTATATAAATAAATATTTTTATTTTTTATCCTATACACGTACGTGAATGACCAAAATTGGCGGTTGTTGACTTCCACCGGCAAATGTTGACAATCACATACTCGTTTTGGTAAATGTCCAAAATATTTACTAGATCTAATTAAATGCCACTTCCCGTTATACATTTGCCCAGTATGTTCTATATCAATGTCTTTTTGCTTTTTTAAAGGTCAAGTAGCACTGCCCAGTATGCATTGAACCGGTACTCCAAACACTGATTTTTGTCCAAATCTATTAAAATATCGAATATCTACGATAATATCAACAAATAAATTAATATCCAATCGGATATAACAAATATTTTGGACATTCACCAAAGTGACTATGTGATTGTTGACATTCAACGGTGAAAGTCGACATTATCTTCTCGTACACCACTTGTGATTTCGAAATATTCACTGAAATTTTTGGTACCTTTCAATTAAATATATTAGGTAATGTAATTATTTTGTTATTTCTTTTATAAAGAGTAAAATAGAACAATTTAAATTATTACCAGAATGTGGAATTTGTTGAAAGATAACATGTCTATTTTTGTTGACGCAAATATTCATATTTAAAATATTTATCATGTTCCAAGTTGAAAATATTTACTGAGATTTCATTTTGTTTGTAATTTATATCATCTTTAGATATAGGTGACATCAATTTTAAACAAAAATATTTATTTTAATATAACGCTAGTTAAAATATTAAGATGCTAACTAATGTCATGTTTTATGTGACGTCTAGAAAATAAAACATTTAGAATTGTATTCCAGCTAAATTTCCGGATTCATCGATGCAAAATATATCATGCAATACGCCATGCAATAAATTCATCTAGGAAATATAGTGTAGACTCTTTCCCTATAGCGTGTCAAGTCCACATTGCGAAAAATGAAGACATTTATTCAGAAAGAGAAAGTACTACGTTCTTTGTTGCGTGAAAGTTAGTCTACGGTTTTGCTTGGAGAAAGAAGAAAAATGTCTTTCTTCAGAGTTGATTCAGTTTCAACGGAATTCGAGCTGTCACGAGTCCAATGAAGTGAAACGACCTTTTCGAACAGTCAGTTACTTCCATAGAATGATAATACACTTAAGGAACGAAGAGCGAGCACAAATATCGCAAATACTGAGAGTGTGAGGGCCTTTGTAAGATTATTGAGAAATTTAGAAAAATTGAACACATTGATTTAAAGATTTCAATTGTTAAGAACAGCAAATAGCTGTTGTCATAAATTTATTTGGAATTCTAGCTGAATCTCCGTCCTTCGTGCAGCGTGAAAATAAAAAGTAAATCATCAACAAATCAGTATTTAGTAACACAACAAGAAAAATGCCCCAAGAAAGACTTGCTCCAGCACAAATAAAAGATAAAATAATATATATATATATTTTTTTCTTGCTTTTCCTGGTGGCGTTATTATTTCAAGCGATATATTTTTAGTTGTTTAGCCTATGAAAATAAAGATTAGCTATATTTCGCATAATTTGGCATGATGCAGGCCAAAGACCAACTCCTGATTATCAAAATTTATCATAATCAAGCGATTTTTCCCTGTTCGTTTCTTCTTACCCGTTTCGAAGTGGTGGTAAAAACACTCTTTTCACTATATGTCTATTGAAATTATATACTGTTGATGCAGTTTTAATAGGCACCAAATGTACTAATATAATAATTTGTTCCCCTATAAGAATATTTGGTACTTATTAAAACTGAGTCCATTATGTAGTAACATTAGTGAATATAACCGAAACTAAAAACCATCATTGGCGTCAATAATAGTAAGGCGATTATTTACGTTTCTTCATATTGATTAGTACTATTTTTCAATTTTGCTTATTTTATTCTATGTATTTACTTATTTCCAAAATTTATCTTTTTCACTAAAAAAGTATTAATAGCTTAAAAAAATAGTAGAAAAATTTTTTACTTTTTTCTTAAACGAATAAGTACCATTGCTCATTTTTTTTCTTTTTTAGATCATAACTCGTTTCACATTTTACACACCAGATGGGATATTTTTACGGTAATTGTAGATAGTTAGTTTATTTTATACTAGATGTCAGCACTAATCAAATGCATGTATTTGGCAAAATAGGCACTTTTATGACTTCTTGAAAACTAACCTATCGTTAAGGGGTTAAATTAGTATTTGTTACCAAAATTCATTAAGCACCAGTAGCGTCTGTAAAAGTATGCCAATTTTTACGCGTCTCTGAAACAAATTAGTACCAGTTCTAAAATAATTTTGATTTTGCGCACATTAACTAATTTTATTATTTCCATTAGTGCTTATTAGCAAAAATAATTAAGCATCCTCGACGTCAATTATAGTCTGGCAATTATATACGATTTCCTTAACTTAATAAGAATTTTTCCTCCATACAGTTTGCTTATTAGAAAATACCTTATTTACTTTTTCTTTTTCAATTAAAACCTATTACGAAAAATTATGAAATAATATTGGCTTCATAATAGTACGGCATTTATGTTTTTTTCTAATTAATAAAAAGTATTGATTCATTAGTAATTTAAATAGCTAGTGTTTTCATGCAAATGGTAGCTATTGCCAAAATTAATCAAGCATTATTTTCGTCAGTAATACTATAGGGATTTTTAAGTCTCGCTAAAACAAATTAACAGTTTTTCTCCGTCACTTTTGCTTTTCAGTATACCTTACTTGCTGTTGTAATTAAACTAAGCGTACTTAAAGGTAAACTAAGTAAACTTAAATTAATTCGAAATGCTACCTTTTGTACTATGTGAGAAAGATCCTGTTTGGAGAAATTTCATTAAATTGAAACCTTTACTGAATTATAATATTGAATATTTATTCACACATTAGGATGTGATTTTTACTGAAAATAACGGTTTAATTAATAAAAGTAGCGCTTTGTTTCTGAATTCTACATAGTATTTTCAGTTCCACCTTTCAAATTTTAACCAGAATCGAATTAAATATATTGTCAGCAAATTACGATACAACCAAGCTTTAATTTGCTTATTGATTCACGAATTGAAATTAATCCATCAGAAACTCGTCACACAAATCGTATCTATGTGTTTTAACCCTTTAAATGCAAATCATTTCAAATACAGTTACAGTTTCTAAAAAGTAATAAATGTTTCAATTAAACTTATTCAGCAAATGAGTTAATTTATTTCGTCATTAAGATGTTTGAATGAATGAATTTGTTTGTCACATATAATTTAGTTAAATATTTCGTTTATTATTGTTTAGTTCGATATTAATGTAACCAAGAGTCAACGAAGCTATTTTATTCACATTATTACGCTTTTTTTCACTCTTATTCACGCTTTTCTTTAAAATTTATTTAACATATAATGTATTCCAGATTTTTTCAGCAATATTTAGAACAAAATTTATGAAAATGTGATTTATAATGTAACAAATATTATAATAAATTATAGGCTTGTATTGCATACAAAAATCTGTAATTCAGAATTGAACACAAATATACATTTGAACAATGAGTAAATACTTCCTCACAATATTGGAACTAATAAATTTAAAATGATTATGAAACAATTTGAATTTAAATTCATTTAGTCGCAGTGAAAAAATGCTTATTTCTAGTTTATATTCTAATGATCAAATTCACGAACTCCCACAAGTTTGAATATTTTCAATTTTTGAAGAAATCTGACACATCTTTTATGTAAGCCACTATGTTTACATAATTGGTCACAGAAAGGAACTTAATCATTTATCCCTCGATAGAAATTATCAAAAAAATAATATTTTACTATTCTTTCAGCGCCTAAAATTTTGGTTGTGCATGCATTCTCAGAAACGTATCACTGTTATTTATTAGAATTGTATATATGCAGCAATATGTCAACAATTGATCCCTTGACCCAATAGTTTTGTTAAAGAATTTAAAAAGAACAAAAATGATTACCACAGATATTAAATTTCATAAAAAAAACACGTTCGATTACCTTTAAAGTTATTGAATTAAAAATTGTTGAAACTTTAAAAAAATTCAGTAAGTATAAGGTTGAAAATTCTCGGCAGTAAATTTCCAGGCACTGACCTTCAAAAACAATAAAATATGCACTTAAGAAGCTAGGAACTAGAGATATAAAAGAATCATTTCGATAGAAATAAAATTTTAACTTTGTACTGCACTTCTGCTGTTATATTTCGAAATGCATTTTACTTCATTCGAGAAAATATAAACTGGATTGCAACTTTCATTTTTTTTTATTGTAATTGATTACGTTAAGCTTTATTCAAATATAAAATGTTAATCTGCTGGAATAATCACATAACATTAACGAATTATGCAAGGCCTAATTTTCATCTTACTAGTTAGCACTTATTACCTTTTGTAACAATTACTCTGAATAATTATCTCAAATAATTCTTCGCTCATTAAGCATGTCAAAAGTTATTTTTTCAAACCCTTCTTTTACTTAAGCTGTTATTATAAAAATTGGGTATGAAGCAGTATAAAATGCAATTAAATTCAAATTTATCTTTGTAACACATAATTTTTCTACCATTTCAGCTTAGCATGTTCTGCTTAAATCATTTAATGACTATAGCCCTTATTACTATGTTTCCTAACACAACAATTTACGCATCATTACTTTAATTACTTTAACCTCCTTAAATGGTGAGAATGCGTGCAATTTTTATGCTCCATTTAGTAAGCGTAGAAACAGTTGCTTTTGTTAAAATGAAAAATCAATTTTACCATAAAAAGAATTGTGTTACCCTACACTTGATTTACGCAATAATTATCATGAGTTTAATGCGTGTATAAATAAATATATCGGACATTAAATTAAAGCGATGCTATGAAATGATGGATGCATTCTAGTAGTATTAAAGTAAAAACTTTAAATTTCTCCATTCTAAATTAATGATTTCAAAAACGTCAAAACTAATTCATTAGAAACGTGAAACTAATTCATTATTTATTAATTATTTTCTAAATATTCTTCGTTTAAATGTTTCACTTTTCATATTTTTATATGGGTAATATACTAAAGAGCATTTTCATTTTATTTAATTCTTTAAAGTAGTCCTAATTTTCTAACTTATCAATAAATAGGGAAACTTAACTTATTATTTGAGATTTCAATCACAAACCGAATGACAAATTCTATTTTTAAATTTTTATCTTTCATCAAATCATTTATAAACCATCTGTGTTTGTGAATTTGACTCAATCGACTTATTTTCCATAAATTTGCAAATTGCGAATCTGCCTCTATAATACAGAATACTATTATTTAATTATTTTTAATTAATTTTTGATTCAGCATGTTATGAGAGTTTTCTGCTCTTACATCCTACTTTATTTTTCATGTTATGCAAAATCTTATAAAATTAAGATAAATATTCATGCCTGTAAAGATACGAAAATACCTAATCTAACTTTCTAAAGAACTCACTGAACTACTAAAATCTAAATACATAATGCAACTTTTAGCACAAGGAATTGATATAGAAATGATATTTATGCCTTTATCATAGCTCTTTTTATTACACAAAGAGCGTAACCGAAGGACTAGTTTATTATCTTCAGCAGCCAATTCAGAAAATGGAGAAATAAATTCTACATCAGCAAATATTAATATAGATCAGATTGAACGTATTTTTCTCTATGAGGATACATTAAGGATTTTGAGATTAGATTCAGTATTTTGTATGAAATGAATTCTGTCTAGAAAATTTGGTCATTAAATACACAGTATATTAATACATGTAGTTATTTTCATCAAGTTTAATGTAACACAATATTTTCATAATCAGTAATTTCAATTTTAGATATTGATTATATTTGTTTACAAACAGGGACAGTAAACAAACTAATCATCCTCCTTTAAATAAATATTTACTTTTTAAACTTTCGTTACAAATTGAGTCGAAAAATATATACGTTTGGAGCCACCAGTTATTTTTGCAGCATGAAAAAACCGAAAACATTAGCAAAACTTGACAAATCATTAACAGGAAGGAAGAAGTTAAAAAACTTCAAAAAATTGTTTAATTGTTGAAGAGCAATCATTAGAAAAGCGATTATTCAAAGGATCTCCAAGTTTTTAAAAAAAATAGCAAGGTTTGATATTTTAATTCCTTAACGCCAGATTTTTGTTTATTCTTTATTATTATTTTTTTCTTTTATTGCTTTTTCGCATTTTTTTGAAAACTGCAATGTATGTTAATTTATTACTCAACAAGGATTCTTAATGTAAAGTGATCCAAAAAATAATTAAATAAAAAATAAATAAATAAAATATAAATAAAAAAAAAATTTACCATCCTGAACACATTTCGATCTAATGATCAGATATTACCGTTTCTGAGACTCAACCTTAACTGCCCAAAGAGGCCTCCTCAATTATTAAAAAGTGCAGATGATATTTCATGTTACGAATTCAGACGCAAAAACGTACTTTCTCTGACAAAACATGGTACAGATTTAGATTTCTGACCCCTAAAATACGGGGGTTTGCAACAAGCTGGGAAATATGGTCCCAATAAATTCATCAGCTCCAGTGTTTGGACCCCTTGCTGCTAGTTTTACTTTTTTCGTATTTTGCTGTATCCCGAGAACTTTTGAAGTGAATTAAGAAAGTTTTATACTCAATTAAAAAATTCGTTTATCCAAATATACTCCCTTGCAAAAGTAACTTTTAGTAAATATTTAATAATTTTTTTTGTTATTTTAATTAAGAATGGTCGGAAAATTTTTGAATTGTAAGATATACAATTTTTCGCATTACTTAAGGAATGCAACTTTACATGGCAAAATACAAAATTTGAGTAAAATCGGTCAAATAGTTTCTGAGAAATTGGATTTTTAATAAAAAGTCAGATGCTTAAAATACGGTTTCTTAGGAACTATTAGACAAATTGTTCAAATAGTTACTAAGAAGTAGAATTTTAATAAAAAGTCACGTGCTTAAAATTCGATTTCTCTTAACTATTGGATCGATTTCATAAAAATTTTCCCATCTTAGATTATTTTCTTTAAAATAATGCAAGAAATTGTGTACCCTAGATTTATTTTTTTTTCGATAATTCTTAAAAAAAAAAGTTACAAATTTTTCATAAAAGCTTTTTTTTTAAAGGAATTCTCTTCGGATAAACAAATTTTATAATTGAGTGTAAAATTTTTCAATTTGCTTAAAAAATTCTCGAGATATAGCGAAATACGCAAGAAACAACATTAAGGGGTCCAAACTTCGAAGACCTTCCTGACCAAACTATTGAAATCATAATTTCCTGATAGAGGTTACCCCTAAATGTTTTAGTCCGAAATCCAAATTCGTCGTAAAAAAGGCGTATTTGTTCAGCGAATATACGTTTTCGTGTCTGATTTTGCTACTTAAAATATCATCTGCTGATATTAATTAGCATATTTGAGGTCACTCCCTTGAGCCATTACAAATGAGTCACTGAACCTGAAAATCCAATAATTAAATCAAAGGTTATTCACTGTTGTCCGCATTTTTTTTTTTTGCAAACTGTACATTGAGGACAGCAATAATATAATTGATGTAGTTATTTTTTGTCAAATTATTACGATTTTTTGATTTCATTTTTACACCGGAGTCAAATAGCCAACCCGATTTTGCAGCAGTCAGTGCTCAATTCAGTAACTTTCCAGTTTTTAACAAACAGCTCAGATGACACAAAAAATCCCAGAAATCGGGAAAAATTGTTCTTGTGAAAGACTTTTTGATGGAATTAACTTTCTATTACGTGGACAGGAAAATTATGGAAAACACGATTACCTTACGATTTTAATCTATGATTACCACTCAAAATATTTTACGTCACTTAAAATATTCTACCACTTAAGTCTATAAAATAGTCTACCGCTTAAAATATTTTACGTCAATATCGTGTTGTTTTGTGTCATATGTTATAACCGTCGTTGATCACCCGACCCAATCTTAGTTTACGACTGCCAATGTTTGACTACAAGAGAATTGTAATTTTGAAATATATCCAGAAGACTAGGAAACTCTTGGATCAATTTTTCGGAGAAATTTGTCTTCGAGGAGGATATCTTGATGGAACGAACCCGCATTTGCATTAAATAGAGACAAAAACGAAGACTATCATGGTTAGTCGGACGGTAAGGAAACTTTAACCCATGATACGTATGTCCCTGAAGATGTTTTACGTCAGCACTGGTTGGTTCGAGTCGAATTCAGAATTATTTTCGGCCAGCCATCCCAGAAATTTGAACCCGGCTCACCTCATGGAGGCGCGAAGGCCTTATCCCCTGAGCCACCACGACTCCAGTTGCAAACACGGATCAGGAATCGAATTTACCAGTTTGTGCTGAGACTTCAATCTGGATCGTCTGAGCCAGGGGTCCCCAACCTTTTTGTACCTAAGAGCAAATACCAGAATATCGGTCGAAAGGCGGGCACCATTTATTTTTTCAAGATAAATTTATAGTTGGTAGACATGGGTAATAATACACACTACATATAGTGCACAAAAAATTTAACTTTAAAAATTAATTTAACATATGAATATAATTAGTATTAATATTCTAGTGTAGAATAAATTATTACTAAATTGATTGCAAAACATATGAAGTATAAAAATTATTTATAAAACACATAAAATACAGTCAATGTGATCGTTGTCATTGCATTTCACTGGACAGCGCTTCATAGTTGGGAGAATATGATGAAATTCCAACTTGCAAGCAATCGTCAAGGTATTCATCTGTAAATCGGGATCTATATTTTGAATTCATTGTCGAAAACAATGATTCACACAAGTATGTGGAACCACAAAACTACTTTATTTTATATGTTGCTCTTTTTAAATATGGAAAGTAATTTCTCTCAACTATATTCCAGAATTTCTCATCTGATATAATAGTTTTGAGGATAATGTCATTCTAAAGATCCAAAATTTCTATATCCTCTTTTTTTGCCTAACTTGAAGACATTCTGAAATGTATGTTGTTCTTTCGGTTACGTTTATTTGATGGTAAAAGGATTTGTTGATGACAAATGTTAATATGACAATTTCACTGCCACCTATCATTTTTTATCATGTTTGGAAAATGCACAACAGACTTCATTTTCAAATGTGATATCCAGAAAACTAACTTAGTTCTGAACGAGTTTATAGCCTTTATCATTCTTGCTATAAGTTTGTCTTTTCCTTGCAGCTCCAAGTTTAAATTATTTAGTTTCTCAATTACGTCTGTTACGAAAGACAAATCTCCTAGCCAAAGAGGATCCCTTAGTTCTAAAAATTTTTGGCTGCAAGATAATTTCTTATTTCTTCGATTAAATGTATAAATGTATAAATCTAATTATTTTGCCTTTACTGAGCCAGCGTACTTCAGTATGTAAAATGAGGTCGGCATCATCAGGATTGCGTAACAGGGTCTTGAAAAGTCGAAGTTGCAAAAGAGCTGCTAGAATTAAGTTAACTATTTCGGTAATAATTTTCATTACGTGTAACAATTGTAGTAATTTACCGCATTAATTTTCGCATATCATTTTATGGGAAAATGGAAAACTGAAATATTTTATCGTTGGGCACAAGCAGCGGGCGCACCTAGACCGATCGACGGGCGCCATGGTGACCGCTGGCATCGGGTTGGGGATCCCTGGTCTAAGCAAACGCTTTATTCCCCGGGCCTTCGCTATTATTTGGACAAAAAAAATTCCCTGAAGAATTTTATAAATAAAACTATTAAATAGCATTTTGAAAAGAGTACAAACCACGTTATGGTCAGCTCTATGTAACAATTTTTTTTTACTGCCCGAACATTAAATAAAATGATTTTTAATATAGAAATGTTTGTTTGTTTTTATTAGTAATTTCCTGCTCGTGCTTTATTTTTTATAACTGATAATCTTAACTATACAAAATCCAATCTAAAACCGTATTCCACAAATTTTTCTATATACTACCAATAAAAAAACAGCAAAAGTATATTGGATTTTTAAAAAAAAATCACATTTTGTTAAAAGTACCAAGAAAACATTTACTTTTTAGATATATAATCCGTCTATTCATGTATCTTAAAAAATTTAAAAATAGATTTTAATAACTTCATATACTTACTTTTTGTTTATTTATTTATTTTTTATTTTTATATTTTCTTTAGAAAAAAAAACTGCCCTCTTATTGAGATGGAGAATGTAAAAAGTGGTTTTAAAAATGTTTACGTTTTGAAAATGCATAGAATGAAAGCTGAAAATAACTTGTTCGTTTTCCTTCATCTTAAATGATAAAAAGAGTGACTAAAGAAATGTCACAAACTTAGAGAGTTAACTCTTTAAATAAGAATAAAAACTCTGGATTCGATGGAAAAAGGTATTATTAAAAATAGTTGAGTACTTTCTGTAGATTATTTTCGTAAAATAGTTCTAATCATATTTTGAATCATTTAATAAAAGATAGTTTCAAATCACATGTAAAATTAATAAAACTCGAATATAGTTTAAGCTAAAATATTCCTCATAAAATGTTCCTTTGGAAATATGGAATAGCATAAATTTACACGAAGCATGTCATACTTACATTATAACGCATTTTTTAGATCAAACATGATTTATATATTTATAATTAAGTTTTGCCAACATATTTATTCTCAACATTAGATTCAAAAATAGTTTTTAGTATTATTCTTCACAAGAAATAAGTAATATGAATTACAACACAAGTAGCAAAACTTCCCGCATTCTGTTACTATCCCACGTTTAAGAAAAATTGGGATTTTAACTTGAATGTTGTATAAAATTTTCCCTGGAATCGACTGACACTTACTCAGAGTTCTAATTAAAACAGCAAATTCAATGATCAGAGAGAATTTTGTTTTTTATTTATTTTAACGTTACAGATTCATACAATTCTAAAAAAAGAACACTACTACATTTAAACACTTGGGAATATTTTTAAGCAGTAAAAGGCATTTAAAAATTGTCTCCGTCTCTACCAAATTTGTTATAAAGTTGTTAGGTCAGCGCAAAGATTTTTTTACCTCATTATATTTACAAAATGTACAATTACAAATAATATTCGCGTTATATTCGTCATAATTACCAATAATATTCCATTTCATATATGTTGTAGATTTGCGAACAACCCGATTTTTAACTCCTCTCAGGTGCGTTGCGCATGTCACATCATTTAAACTAAGATTTTCCGATTACTACTTAACTATATAACTACTCTATAACAATTATGAAAATGCCTAAGATTCGGGTAATGTGGGTTTGTATTCCATCTGCTTAGATGGCACTGTGTGTGCATGATGTTTACAATTTGTGTTTTAATTCAACTTTATTTGCTAGAAATTGCTTTTATTTTTTTCCGCATCTCATCAAAAAACAATTGGAATCAAACTGCGTTGTTACAAGTCATTATGGAAATGAATCTAGCTTTTATAATTCCGAAACTAACAGCAAAAAACTATCTTTGGGCAATGAAAATGAAAAGACTTTAACCGAAGAAACAACGACTGACCCTACTAAACTAACTATTAGTAAGACTACAAATCAGGATGCAGTTTCTTATATGATAATATCACTGTCTGGTGTACAAGCTTTGCAACATGCTGAAGAAACGAGAGCAGACTAGAGTTAAAACTACGCTCTCTAGGCTTGAAGAATATAGTAAGATCGACACATGTAACGAAATTCAGAACTTAGAAATGTTGGATTCGGAAGCTGTAACGAATTATAATGCAAGAGTCAAATCAGTGTCATCGATAAGTGCTGTTCTAGGTCAAAAAACATTCGACAGAGAGTTAGTGTTCGACATGGACAGATGTATAGCTGGAAAGTACGAGTGAAAAAAAACCAGTGCTTAAAACTCGGTTGAAAAGGTAGATAGACGAAAGTTAGGAAATCTTACAGGACAAAAAAAAATTTGCTTCAAAAATCCTGAGGACAAAGAAGTTCAGACACTGCGTATTTCACCCACACTAAGGAGTTTATCACCGAACCTTTGTTTTGTTTGTAGGTAGCCCGGACACTTAGCAGGAAATGTTATTCTGAAGTACAAGAAGAGGAGAAGAAGAGACACTACAAACCTTCGGCAATTAGAGTAAAGGAAGAAATCGAATTTTTAAGCGGCATAGCAATTCAGTAGTTTTCAGATAACTTTGCTTTGTATTTCTCTGTACAACAAAGTGAAGTTTACGATTGCTAGATCACGCTCGACTGTTTACAAGTGTAAAGGCAAATGCTGCTTTGAATCTTTTGATTTGAATAGTAGTAAACGTTATGAAACATTTTAGGCTTTTACAATGCATACTGAGAAATTGAGATTATTAACGATATTTTATTGAGTAATAATACAAACATTTTTATGCGTAATGTACTATATGTTCCAGAATTACGGCATAATTTACTGTCAGCTACTTGTTTTAATGAAGAATTTGTTTTGTTTTCGACCATGCACTCTTTGATAAAAATTGTTTGCTTGGGTGTGTACTATCACTTCTTAAAATGTTGCCCGTCTTTTTAGAATCACCCTGTATACATTCACTACTCTACAGCAATAGAAGTGACACTTTCAGTTTTTGATAATTTCTTGAATTTCACAAGAAATACTTCTAGGACTATTTTGTAAATTTAGAAGTGCTTGGTTCATGCGATTTCCCATACTTTCCAAAAGTTTAAAGCTTTTGGGATTTTTAGGGACTGACAATAAATTAGAAAAGAAAGCAAACATTTGTGAATACTCTATACCACAAAATCAATAAATAAGCATGTAACTTCTATCGATTAATTTGGCTGTTATTTGCTATGACTGCTTAATATTTCCTAAATCTATCTTATATTTTTATGGAGATAAGAAACTTTTTATAAAAAACTTTTTTTGTTTCATGTTATTTTCCGGAGGCATCTCTTCAGTTTAAATCAAAATTTCAACCACTGAATCCATAGTTCTTCTCAAAACGAAAACTTGATTATTTAAGCATTATTTAAACTTATTTATTGAAAAAATTGTAACTCATAAGAAGATTGATTTCCATTGTTTGCATATCCGTGAATAAATTGCTTAGATATCCATAAATTTTGAAAATGTTATTAATGTTTTGTAGGGCATTAAATATTGGTAGTAAGTTTTCCCCTTTGGCTGCAAACTAATCCCTTTTGGCTTACCAATTATTTATCCCTCTCTTGAATTTCGATAGCATCTAATAGAGTAGCTATGTTACCGAAACTAATTGTCCACTAAAGTCAGTGGCTTGCATATAAAGTTTGAGTTAAATATGTAAACTCGTCGAATCTAAAACAACTCTTGCGGACTAATACTGCAAAAGCCCATAAGCAGGAAATGACGAAATGAGTATGGTTTGAAAAGACATTTTGAATGTCGATGTGTAATTTTCTGAGAGATGATAAAATTTTCAACTTGTGTGATGGTTTTTAGAGGTTTTCATATGACAATGGCTTTATGCCACTTCGAATATTGAGACAATTCATTTTTATGTTTAAAAACTCATTTACTTTTAAACTGTCTATTGAAAATATAAGGCAATATCTAATTTAAAAAAAAACTTTACACTTCCATAATCACGCCTATTTGAATATTCGACGCTAAAATGATATTAATATTAATATAATTAAAATGAGAAAAATTATAAAGGACTTAAAAATATTCTCAGAAATAAATCTGAAAATCGTTAAGTCACAATTAGCAGTTTAATTCAAAAGCTGACTTTCAAAAGGTTAGAGAGGATGTTTTTAATTATCCTGAGTTGTATAAATATTTAGGGTTATCGAAATCTAAATTTATGCTTAACACTCCATTTATGAATTGATTAATTGATTTTGCTGAAATTTTTTATTAGTAATTAAATCAATAACAAGTTGTGTGATTGTTTTCTTAAGAAAACGTGATAATCATTTAATGCCGGTTCTAGTCTCTTAGTCTTCAGTCGGAGACTGGAAATCTCTAGTCTCGGCAGAAAATCTCTCAGTCTTACGTCATTTCAATATGCCTACTTTGTACTGATATTGTAAAAATATTTCATATTTTTTGAAAAAATCATTTAATATTTCATATTATATATATATATATATATATATATATATATATATATATATATATATATATATATATATATATATATATATATATATATATATATATATATATATATATATATATACAAGGGGTGATCAAATGAAAAGGTACGAAACGACGTAAAAACGTAACAATTAAATATTTGCATATTCCGGTATGGGAGAACGTAGCGAGACATCTCGGGATGCGATTGGAGTCTCTGACTGGGATCGGAGCATGCGCTGGTGCCCGCATGAGCAGGAGAGAGCAGAGGCTCTTATCAAAAGCGGCGTCCAAATGATGCGGCAGTCCGTATGAGGACCGGATGGCGTTCGCGTTTCAAAATTCGACGATTGAGGAGCAGCAAGGTGTTATCCGATTTCCTCGAGCACAGAAAAACCATTACCTCCGATGTGTACTGTGAGACACTCTGACGCCTACACAGGTCCATCAAGAACAAAAGATCGGGCTGCTCACGTAGGGTGTGGTTCTGCTCCACGATAACGCGCGTCCACACGTCTCCAGACTCACACATATGGAACAGGCCAAGTTAAAGTGGGAGACGTTGGACCATCCGCCCTACAATCCGGACTAGTCGCCCTGCGATTTCCATGTGTTTGGTCCACTGAAGAAACACCTGAAAGGGAAGCTCTTCAATTCGGACGACATACTCAAGGACGCTGTGAAGGACTGGGTCTCGTCAAGACCCCAGGAATTCTGGGAACAAGGAATCCTGCGGCTTGTTCATCAGTGGGATCGCTGTGCACAGGCCTATGGTGTATATTTTGAATAAAGTCTACATTTGTACCCACCGTGTCGTTTCGTACCTTTTCATTTGATCACCCCTTGTATATATATATATATATATATATATATATATATATATATATATATATATATATATATATATCAAATGAAAAGAAAAAAAGAGAAAGGCGAAGAAAATTAATAACTTTAATTCAAGTATTTAAAACTCATAAAATAATTTTAAAATTTCGAAAAAAACATGGGAAATAATAAAGATAAAATATTTTTAAAAATTTATTGATCCAAAAAGGATATTAAACTGCCAGAAAACATTATAATGAAAAGGTATATAATTATTCATCAGCTCACACGATTATATCCGCTAAAAAGAGTGCTATCTAATATTGTATCAATGTAGCCAACGAAAAATATATCAACACAGTAGTGTGAGGGGTGCTAAAAAGAAATTTAATTTAAAATAGAACGCATTAAGTAAAAATATAGACGAAATAAAAAAATACAAAGCAAAAAACGGAAGACACAGAACAAAATGCAAACGAAATATATAAATCGAGTAGCAAGTTCAAATGAATTTACACTTACCGGAATCTTTCTAGAATGATTTTAAATATAGTCGATATAAGATAGTCAGATTACAAAATATGAAGACAAAAGCGTAAATAGAGGGACTTTTTATGCCATGTTCTTGCTGCAGTACTGAATTTGATTTGATTTGCTGGTTACCTTGTATTGGCCCGAAAATGGATGTGCGCAGGGTAATAATGTTACACTGAATAATTTAGAGTTTACAAAATGTTGATATTAAGGCGAGGGATGCCAGGGATAGGTAGGGCACTGGGGGGGGGGGGGGCACCACCCATGTCCAAGAGTTCGTGGGATTGTTCACCGCCGGTCGAAGACTCCCCGTGTAGTAAATGGTGACTGACGCACGTTAAATCTGCTGAGTCGCAAAGTCCTCCATGTTCCCATAACAAATCAATAACTCTGAGGGTACTGGTAAAGGAATTTCCTTGTCTTCTGGATTAGTTCAAAATTACAAAGCTACGGAGTTGAAAATTAGTAGTCGTAAACCCAAAATTAGGTCTGCTGTTCAACGACGGATATAAAAAAATATATAAAGGTTGATATTAAATTATACAATGTTGATGATTTCAGAAAATGAACATATATTTAAATTTTCCCCGCATTGCACAAATTTTTAGCCATGGATTTGTCAGAATTTTAATTGCACATGGTAAAAGTTAAGATCATCGAAGATGTTTTTAGTAAATTTATTAATATTAACATACAATTAACTCAATAGTTTTATATAAAACTTATTTTTAATATTTGGGTATCCATTGTTTTTTATCAAATTTTAAAAGAGTTTGTATGTCTTTTTGTTTTTGGATAAATAAACATTACTACTTAGTTTTTTAATTCTAGTTGGTTTATTAAAAAATTTATTTAAATAAATGTTTATCAAAACGCTGGAATTCCAAGCAATTAGTTGTTTACATTAATATATATATATATATACACACCACACATATATATAAACTTCATTTACCAATTCAAATCAGGTTTCAATATTAACATTCAAGAATTAAAAGCTCCTCACTGAAAAACTCTAGTCCAAGCGCTATTCATAGATCAAAAGGAGCACTTATTCGAAGTTGCTAATTATCTTCAGCTTAAGATTAAACGTATCTCAAGATTAAAATGTGTTTGCTTAAGACATTAGTGTCAAGTTATAATCATTTGATGATTTATATTCACTTCTTTTTACATGCAAACCTTTTGTCTGTATAAAAATAAATCTCTCATAGTTTATATATATATATATATATATATATATATATATATATATATATATATATATGTTGAATTCCAAGCGAGCTTCCAAGCAGAGGGGAAATCACACAAGTATTTTATTCTAAAATAATATTTAATATTTTGGAAAACAAATATTCTACTGGAATATGCTATACTTTCGGGTGCTATGTTAAATTACTTGGCATAAAATAATAAAAGGGCCTCATAATTCAATTGCACGTTAATTAAATGTTGTTGTAACAAACGGACAAACAAAATCCCACATTTTTGACATGCACTGTTATTTATGCTAAATTCCGTGATTTGGATCATCCTAAACATTATCTGTATTTTTTTTAATTATCGCATTTCAATGTAAAATAAATTATTACAAGACTTTTATTATTCCAACCCCCTTTATAAGCTCAAGAAATGTGTCGTAACAGAGAGGACATGAAATGTGACAGAGAGGACGTCTTACAAATTTGACATAAAGTTAAGGGGACATTTCACTCTTGAAAGTGACTCTTCAATTATTTAAAGTTAGAGTTAGCAGCACTGCTTTAATTGAAACCCGTGTTATATCTTTGTAGTTAGATTTGAAAGCTTTTATTTAACCACACCTTGTTTAAGAAAAAGCAAAAAAAAAAAAAAAAAAAAAAAAAGCAAGTCCATTGTTTGTTTCTTTCTCAATTTCAGTTATTTGGGCAACAAAATTAACTACCCAATTTTTTCCTAGAACTCTTACGCTTGAAAAAACTATCTATAGCAATCTCAAAAGAATCCAAGTGTTTTAAATGGTGACTGGTGAACGTTAAATATCCCAGGTCTCAAAGTCCTCCAAGTACCTAAAACAAATCAATACCTCTGGGAGTACTCGATAGAGAAGTTCCCTTGTCTTTTAAATTGGGTTCAAAATTACAAGGCTACGGAGTTGAACATTGGTAGCCGAAAACTCAAATTTGGGTCGGCAGTTCAACGATGGTTATAAAATAAAAAGTCAATTGTGCGACTGTCGCAAGTTGCTATATTTAGTAATTCGATGTAATTATTAGGCAAACAACTGTGATTTTAGTAGAAATTTCACATTTTCGTGAATAGCACATACACATTTTATATGGCGTTTTATTTACGCATAAAATATGGATAGGTCGTAGAACAGCAAAACTTAGATTTGCCAATTTTTATGTTTGGATGCATCTGCTTTGATACTTGATATGTTTTGATCACGGTGCACATTTGGCTATGTGAACTTTCTGTCCATTTTCTTTGACAATTACGCACTCTGCTCTACCAGAAGTCCGGTAAAAAGTTTTCTTGAATGCTTTTTATTTATGATTACTTTTACTATAATCATACATAACTCCAAAAAATAACTTTTGAATTCATAAATTACAACAAATTTCCTTTAAAATGATACCAAATATAAGGATATTGCTCTCCAAATATAAGGATAAGGACAAATTCTTACTGAGGTGCAAAAACACGTTTGAGTTACCTTGAATTAGCTCGAGACTTATTGTCCGCATCGTAAAAATATTATACTGCGAAATTCAAAGTTTATAATTAATAAGGTTAAATTTTAAGTATTAAATTTTAATATTGAATTTATTAATTCCATACATAAGTGTAACGTATTGCATTTTGTGTTTTATTCTGTGCTTTTTTCTGTATTTTCTTAAACTTTTATTTCCTATTTTTTTGCTTGATATGAATTTTTTGCTTTTTTTGCTTAATATGTACTATTTTTGTTTAAATTTGTTGTGTTTCTCATTCTACTGCATTAATTCATTTTGCTTTGGTTATATTAATGCAATATGAGAAATAAATCTTTTCTGCGGATATAATCGTGTAAGTTGAAGACGAGATTACATCGTTTTCTTATTTTGTTTTCCGGCTTTTTAATTTTTGTTTTAAATCTTACTTTTTAATTTTTCAAATATTTTCTTCTTCTTTTCGGTCCTTTTCTTCTTCTCTTTTTATATTTTTCCGTGTATCACTTAATCAATAATAAATTTCAAGCAATGTAGTACATGTATTTCATTTGTAAATTTTAGTACTCTAATAAACGTATTTCAATACATTCTGTTACTGTCTTCAAAGATAGATTTCATTTATAAATAAGTGGTTACATGGAGATTCTTAAATTATAACTGACAGTAGTCGCTTGATTAAGGGTTGCTTGATACATGCTACCTATAATAAAATTTACATAAGTGTACTTAAAAGTACTGCATCCATTTTTACCGTAAAGTTTCGGATTATAATTTTTACAATATTTTAGTGACTTTAGAGTTACTATTACTGTAAAATGTACACTATATCAGAATTTTTGTACAGCACAATTTTGCGATAAAACTGGATTTTACTATAAATAGTACCGGCACCCCGATTGCGGTATTTGTTTACCATAATTCCATCCGAAATTTTTACAGTGTAGATAATGTCTATCGCTAATGAATAATAATCAACCACTTCTGAAATTCAGATGCATAAGAACAGAAACATTACACTATAAAAATATGATAAATTCATCATTTTATGAAATCATGATCACCGTTTTGCAAAATCACATTTTTGCAGGACATGCGTGAAAACGAAAAAAAGATTCTTAATTTTCTTGTCTGAATATTTAAAGTTTTTTTTAATTTTTCATTTTTTCTGTAGTTTTGAAATTATTATGAATTTCTCTTTCCCCTACAAAAACAGTTATAGGGATGTGAATTGCTCTTCTGTGGAAAAGTGAAAGATAAAAGTTAAAAAAAAACTAAGAAACATGCAGTGCAATGACAGAATTTAAATAAGTTATTATACGTCTAACAACCAACGTCAATTTTCCCCACCTATTGTATAAGGTAAACCTATTTTCAATGGATGTCAGAAATGCGCTTGATATTCTAAAATGAATTTAACATTAAAGAAAATTAAAAATTGAAAGTTACGAAGGAAACAAATTTTCAAACAATGTTCAATCATTAATTTTAAGTTTTGCTAATCTAAAACAAATTTGACCAAATTTCAAAATCCTCCTTAAAGTAAAAAAAAAATTAACTCATGCTTAATTAATATTTCAAATGTAAATTCAGTAAAAATAATATATTAAATATTAATAATCAATTTAGTTTTCAGGGTACTTGTAATGAGTAACTTTTAATTTTTTTCCGAGGCACATGGATAGTTCGGTTTATAAAATCAGCCACTTTATAAAATCTAATGCTCTCAGAACGGACATGATTGTTATAGATTGTTCAAACTAGTCCTAAAATGGAATTTTTGGCTAAAAATAACTGAAAGCAGAAACATTCCAGAAAAATCTTAGGGAATCTCTTTAACAATATAACGCTTACGTGATATTAAACAAATATTGTTTCACTAAATATAAAAGAATCGAAGTATATTTTTCAGTTGCGAACCGTGAATCGAATAAAAGGTAGTTAGGAACATTTGATACATGAAACGGTTTATTTGCTATATTTTATCCTTCCAAAACAAATAGTTGAAGTGGAAATCCACTAAATTGAGATTTTTATTGTTACTTATTAGAAACTTATTCCTCAGAAGTCCTGTTCATATAGGAAGAATGTAAATAAAGCGCGCAAAATGAAACCATGTGACTAGAAGGATAAATTTTTCTACCATTTATTTCTCCTTCTTACTTCAAGTGAAGAAAATCGATACAGGACTTCTAAAATAAGAAAACTTAAAATATATTATATATGGGTAATAATATAATTAAATATAATTAAATATGGGAGTTTTCAAAACAAATTTCTCAAATTAGAGAAAAATGTTATAAAAATGCATCGATTGTAACGAGGAGATTTCGAAATGGAATCTCCTCTTGTCTCAGAATGAATGTTTTTTACGTCTTTCTCGATCCGATCCTATCTATATTTCGTCTTGACTAGTACATATCAACAGAAAATTTTTACCTGTGTCTGCGTAACAATAAATAAAAAAAAATTAAACAAATTGATACATCCTGTATTAATGTGAGATTTAATTTAGCCTTATTCAGGCAATTTTGCATTTACGAATGCATATTTTTTAGCTTAAAATGTTGTTGGTCTTAACTTGCAGCTTACACAGGAAATGAAGAATTAACTGACGAGAAATATAGTTAACAAGTGTTTACTAAATAATATATTGATTTTGAAGCTGAAATTTTTTTTAAATCTAAAATCATGCTAGTTCTGTTAAAATTACCGAATTCGTGTTAAAATTATCAAATCTTGCAAATTTTACCACATTTACTACCAAAAAGCATCTTGTTTTGCTAATTTTACCAAACAGTCCTTAGCAAAGTACCTCAGTAAAATTTTCCTTGCTTTTAGGTGTTCCCATAGAGCTAGAAACACAGTAAATTTTACCATAATCAGGTAGTTTTTACCGTACTTTTTTCTCAGTGTCGAGCGTCATTTTTTTTAACACATAAATAAAAGTTTTCTTTTATAAAATCATCGCAGTTTTTTAAATTGAAATCATCTGTTTTTTCTAATAATACACCAAAAAATTAAGAATACGAGCAACAGTATTTAAGTAGGTTAAAAGTATCGCCTTTGCGTTTTTCTTAAAATCAAATAAATATAGCATTATTAACTTTATCATCACCTTTGCACACATTTTAAAAGAGCTTAACATTCATTGAATCGATTTACTAGTAGCTAAAAAATATGACTGTGTTTGAATGGTTATACGGCTTAACTTTGTAAGCATTTGTTACTTACGCATTTTCGTCTTTCAAATCAATGCATTAATAATAAGACTATTATAGAATAAGCAATTAAAATCATATTTTTCACTTTGTGTGTCACATTTAATAAATTATGGCATACAGCAAATGACACAAGTCTAAAAAAATATAATTATTTTACAAACTAGACATTTCATTCAGTATTTTTGATATGAGTTTCCCATAAGTGGTTATTGCCCCAGGAGTACTTACTTTTAAATAACTGCAGTATTTATAAGCTGATTATCATTATTTAATTTCATCTTTGTGTGATGTCTTTTTCATCATCATTGTACACAATATTTTTGGGAAGTATAGTCGTAAGAGATGCCTTTTCATAGATGATTCCCTAACTCCAGAACAGCTTTGTATGATCAAAATGTTTTGTGTAGCATCTTACAGTTTTATAGCAAAATAAATGAGATCAACATTTGTTCAAAATTTATGAAAAAACGTTCAAGTCTTTTCAAGCCACGCGGAAGAAAAGATAGATAAGCGCCTGAAAAGGACTGTAGAAAGCATGCTCCATGTGTCTGAAATCTATTAAATTATCACACACACATATATATATATATATATATATATATATATATATATATATATATATATATATATATATATATATATATATATATATATATATATATATATATATATATATATATATATATATATATATAAAATTTATACCCTAACCTCCTTTATCAAAAATACAAGTTTTTTTCTCAAAAAAATGTACATTTTTTACTACAAAATACAAATTAATGATTGTAGAAACACATAATATCAAGACTATATTATAGATATAATGCTATTAACTTCATTTTTTATAATTAAAACCTATTTATAAAATGAATAGAAACAAATATTTTTTGATAATGCTTGCAGTAAAATCAGTCTTTTGAAGTGAGTTTAAAAACGCGTACATTTTGCTAACACCCATAAAATGGCTTGAGTATAATGTATACTATTGATTTTGCTACTATATGGGTAAAACGCGTCACAGATTGAATAACAGAAGCAAATGATATCAGATGAAAATGATTTTTCCATTGTACTATCTCACTCATAAATGGATCTTTTAGATAGCCTAACTCATTTTAGTTTGATGATGAAAGTTAAATGTTATCAATATAAATAAAATAAATTATAGGTATTTAAAACAAAACACATTTTCCATATAAAACAATTTGTTGTTTCCATATTCGTTATTCGTTGTTTCCATATAAAAAAATTCAGTAATACAAGATTCTGTAGGTGTAACTTTTGGGAGAAGGTTACACTAACATAAAAATCTTCCAGTCTCTTCTAATTGTCGAATATTTTCTTCCTATGCAGAGTCTTAAAAATATGTCAAAGAAAGAAAGAAAGAAAATTTTAACTTTTGCATCAAATGTCCACCCAAAAGCATTAAAATGGAATTTAAGACATCTGTTAAGACTGTTTAAATATATTCGTTTCTAAATACTTAAAAGATTCCAAATAGAAGGAATGAAATGAATTATAATCTATTTTAGTCACTATTTCACATTGCATTCTAGTTTTGACGAGAAAAATAAGTTAAAATTATAAACATCCGTGTGAGAATACAGTTGAAAAATCTGAAATAGTATATTGCTATGAAATCTCTGAATTGTGTATCCTTACACTCTTATTCCACTTTATTAAGCCCAATACCAGAAATGCTCATTCAGTGCTGTAGTTGGGTTAAAAGCGTGCTAACTTTTCCAAGATTTATATATTCTTTCCACCGTATGAAAAGTATATATTTTTTATCAAATAAAATCTAAACCATGAGTACTACATATAAACCATTAAAAGAAATATATATATATATATATATATATATATATATATATATATATATATACTTTTGCAAAATAGCCTGATAAAAGTCCCTAAACTAACTGAAATAATCGTTAATGGTAAGGAATAAGTTTCTCATGAGATTTAATGGAAATATTCTGGATTTCTTTTCAATAAGGCCGATCAATCTGAAATATATCTCATTACACGTTTCTCCTGTCTAATTCAATAAGAAGGGGCTTGGATATTAGAGCGCAATAGCTGATTACAGCTAGCAAAGTTCTGCGAGATAAAGGCGTCAGTGAAGCTGAAAGACTCAACTGATCAAGCGAAGAAAAATGTGTACCAAATAAATAAAGCTGGACTACCAACTATTCAAGTACATATAACTTCAGAATCGGTAAGAAGTATCTTAGACATTTCTTTCAATCTACCAGCTGATGCCTCTGAACAAGTATTACAGATCGATCCACTTGCTTCACCTCACATTATTCTCATCTCTTCAAAAAGCCAATTTTCTTTTTACGACACATATTTATCCTTCTAATGTAATTAGGAGCTTCGAAATGAATTGTAAAATTTATATAACTTACTTGTTTTAAATTAATTCATTTTTTTACCCATTAATTACCGCAAGAAATTCGGATGCCATGTTGTGAACATTGAAATAACTAAGATTTTTTTGTGTCTTTCTATTCCTTAGAAAGGTAAACTGACTAACTAGCATTTAATCTTTTTCAATTTTCTTTCACTTCGAAATATAACTTTGTTCTTTTTATCAAGCAATAATTTTCAGAGCTTTTACCACCTCCTAATACTTTATTTAGCAATAACCGTTTTAAAATTGTTAAAAAAAATGATAATTATAAGAAATCTTTCCCCTAAAAATAAATTATGCTTTTTATTTACTTATTTGGGTATTTTTTCCACTCAATCCACTCTTAGAAGTATCAAAAGAAGTCTGTTATTTGCAAACTAAGGAAAAATCCATTATAATCAGGAACGTGTGCTAAGTTTATAAAGAAGAATTCTAAGAACGTATGCTAAGACAACTAAGTTTATTTGATTTTATATGACCTGCGTTTAAAATTGCGTAAGGGGACACGCATGGAGTATTATAACTCAGAGCATTATAACGGCTAGTTTAATTGTTATTTCACTTAAATAGATCATTGATTTTTTTCTGTTTTGTAAGTCAAAATATTCAGTTCACCGTCCTTCAAAATGTTTATACCTTGCACATAGAAGTTTTCTTTGCTCATTCTTAAATCAGAAAATAAGATTATATATAATTCTTAAACTTCACTTTTTTATGGATAATGAAATGAATACCTATGCTCAGAATCTTATGATTTGCACGCGTACCTCTCCTTCTCGAAACTTAGCAACTACATTATAGATAAGCAACAAATGTTACAAAAGATAGATACAAACATATTTCAAAAGTCCGGAAAACAGTTTTATTTAGTCTGTTACTCTGGATAGAGTATAAATGTTGCAGGTGTGATTCCACAATTAGCTTTACATATTTATATCCTATCTTTTGAAATATCTTTAACTACTTAAGCTTATTTTTATTAATCGAATTATATTTAAAATTAATCAAAGACTTAATCCTTTAAAGCGAACATAAAATATTTTATTCTTCTCTAACAGATCAATGTAACGGATACTTTTTAATTCAATACTAATGCAGACTCCACTAATTCACTGTTGCGCCTAATCGAAAACAAAATCTATTTATAACTTTTTAATTCTAAATTTCTAACCACAAAAAGTTACAGTTGCATGGTTGTAATAATTCCCATAAATTTGTTGGCGACTCATGATCGCCAAGGTATTTTTTAACCCCAATATTGATATGAGGGGTTGGCCTTGTTTTAGCTATGTTATATTTCGATAAATCGCCAATTTTGGATCTCCTATCCGTGATCTATCCATGCTTCTCCTGTGTCCGTTCGGAACAAATTACACATACTTTTAATTTGGCTTTTGATTAGGCAGGTCATGGAGAATTTGTCTCCCATGGCCTGTCCTTATTAATATTACTATGCAAAATTTATTTATTTTTGAGCATTATCATGGATAATATATAATTTTTGTATCTCGAGCTCTACAAATACTACTAAATAAAAGTATTATTAATTATGATCAACTGTTATTTTCATCATCCTGTTTTCATCACTATCTTCAATTGGTCAAATATACCATATAACTTCCTACCGCACCGAATATTCCATCTCAACAGCAGGCAATTTTGGAATGTATTTTATATCGTCTCAAATAAAGTTTTAAACATAATATCACAGATATGTTAACCAAGAAAACTTTTTACAATATTACATCTCAGAAATATGTTTAAGGTGAGATAGAATTCTCTGTGAAATTTTAAACTCATGTGAAACGACAACTATATGGATATTTGCGAAAGTATAGTAAGGCCTTGAGCAAATCAAATAAAGCCATAAAAATAAAACAAATAACATTCAAGGAGCCAAAACTTTTAGTCTCCTTCTTCCTTAAACAATAAAGACAATATCTTACAAGTACCACTACTATCAGAAAGAAGAAACTGAATCGGATCAAGTAAAAAAAAAAGAAATAGCATATTTAAATACAAAAAAGTTTCTAAATCTTATTTCGTAAATGTAATTAACGTTTGCACTAATAAATTAGCATACATTAGGTATTACTCTCACACCACGAATATTTCAACATACTACGCGGAAATCCGATTTCTGCAGAAATGTTACAATAGGGAGGATTTTTTTTTATTTTGAGCAATTAAAACCGTCTTAAAAAACTGATAGTTTACTTAAAAGTTGCCCTGAGCGATTATAGTTTAAATTCTTTTTCTGCTTTTTATTAAGGTACGAATGATAATTAAAGAATATTTAATTATCATTCGTACCTTTCACTAAAACTAAAACATGAAATATTTGTTAGATTTAATTAAAGGTCTTATAATAATATATTTTAAATAATGGAAAATGTTATAATACTAGGTTAGCACAATGTAAAGTAAGTTTTTACAAGAATTTAAAGAAACAAAATACCATTTACAGTAATAAACTTAATTTTTAAAGCAAGCTCACTTTGAAATTTGAAAATCCATAATGATCACTAAAAGAAATATAAACTAATTATAATAATTACAAAGAGAACGAAAATACACTAATTAAAGGAAACATGATTATAATGCAGTATTGGAAATATGAAAAATTAATTTATCAAATGTGGATACGTGCAGTTAAGAATCTAATAGATTTAAATTTAACGTATAATTATTGTATTATCTAGATTAAAGGAATCTAAATTTAATTATAACTTTCCTGCAACCTACAGTGACATAAAGAATTATATATATTAATCTAAATTAAATTCGTTCTACATTCATCGAATTAGTAATGAATACCAAAATCATTATCTATTTTTTTCAAAATTACTAAAGTTAGTTTACTTTTGAATTTATTTATTTATTACGAATTAAAAAATAAACTAGTTTGTTTTGAGAAAATGCTTAATTTTTAAGTATAACAGAGATGTGAGGATTGAGCATTATAGAGAATTCCATATTAGAGTCGACGTTTGCTATTACGACCACTGTTGTCCAAATAAAAATGGACGTTTTAACGAGAGGTTTCAATATCATAAGCTCGCAAATCTTCGTCTAAGATCACTTACAATTCATAAATGCCGAGCTTATTTTGATATAAGAAACATTCTTCTATTTTTGAGATCTGCATTAAAAGAACTTTTTTATTTTTGTTCGAAAGCTGAATTAAGTAGTTCGAAATTTATAACCTGAAATAAAATAATAAAACTTCAATTTTTATTTTTAATTTTAAAATTTATCTTTTAAAAAGCAAAAACTAAATTTCATGATTAAGGAAAAAAGTAATAAACTAAAGTATACTTTTATGGATAAAATTATTCATCGTCTGTGTACAAATTGGCGATGTTTCTAAAATAATTATTTTTAATTATAACTTAATGATCACTTCAAAGTAGACCAAATAAGAATTTATATGATTTCTGAATCTGAAAAAAAAATATTTATAAAAAAGCAGTACAATTGAGTATAATAGAAATAATTGCCATGCTTAAATATGCATAACATATTTCCTAACATTTAAAAAGTAAATTATTTTCCTATACAATCCTTTTTTAATAAATAAAAATCCTTAATATAATCTGTAATCTTTTGTTACCACAACCTTGAATTAAGTGCAAACTAAGATCTATTTAATATTTATTCCGTCTACATCTGCCAAATGCATTAGCATAGAATTCAAAAACCGTTATAGGGTTGCTTATGTTTTGGATTCATTAAAATTTGTTATTATTTCTCACTCTTTCCTTTCCGCCAACACATTTGTATGCGTAAGGCTAAAAAAAAAGAGCCTTGGCATTAAATTTAATCAATTAATTAGCCAATACTTGGCTTCCTTAATTTTCTTTTTCGAAAACTAAACTAACTTACACAAGAGACTCGCATTTTTTCTTTTCTTCGTGGATGTTGGTGTCCTGTAGGGTTTAGCTCAACAGCCACACCCCCGGCCCATTTTCTAATTTTTTTAATTTATATGTATACAAAACTGAATCATTTTTTTTTTGGAAATTCATATGATTCCATATTTCAGAAATAAAAAAATTTCTTATATATTGAATATAATTCTATATTAAAACAGTTCCTATTGTTAAATATCAACATCACTCTTGCCTACATCATACTGGATGAATATATGGAAATTTGAAAATACGTCAATCAACATCTTCTTCAACGAATGTAAAATTCATCGACTCCTTCAACAACAACAAAAAATTTATTGATAATAATTTTTAACTAAAGCAACTAACTCAATGATATAATATTAAAATAATTAATTAAACTATCAATTAACTAAAACATTAATAGTAATAGCCTTGATTAATTGAGCCTTAATACAAATTAAATCAAAATAATCTCAATTTACGATGTGTTTAGTGAAAAACAATATTTAGTATTCAATTTTTTTGAAAAATGGATTTAAACAGTTTTTTGTACACAAGTGTATTTTATGCCTTCATAAATGTACGCCCCAAATGAATCTTTATCCATGGTTGGGAGATAATGTCGTCAACACATGTTTAGTAAAAGAACAATTAGTCACGTGGGATATATGTATAATTAAAAGTAACAATAATAATAATAAATTAAATTCATCTGTCTGTCTCTTTAAAATATTTTTATCCACTAAACAAATTATCAACATATTTCTTTAACTTATACTGGCGTTACAAAAGTTTTACCACCATGATCAGAAGTTTATTTTACTGTGTAGGCTATCTAACAAGATGAAATGAACCATAAAAGAAAGAGATATGCTATGCAACGGTTCGTTGGGTTAAGTAAATGAATGAATAACGGTAATGCATGGTTTGTGAAAGAAATCTCGTTATATTGATGCTAGGATTAGAACTAAACATTAAACGAATTTGGTTACTCAGTATTACATATTTTTTTGTAAATAAGGTTAAATTATTATGTTATTCATTCATTTTATTCAAGTATTTAATATATTTAGTACCTAATCTTTCACAAAGAGTTGTATATTATGATTTAAGAAAGTAAGGAATGTATTCATCCATTTTTTACCTTATGGAATTGGTGTCATTAAATAGTGAAAGTAATTTAATTGCAACTTTAACAAGCGGAAATGATGTCTTTAGTTTAATATTTACATTAGTTTTAAATAATTTAATTTTCATAGATATTTTCGAATAAAATTTATCACTCAAAAGTATTACCCGCAATATACGACTAAAATGTTTTACGAGCATCTTTTCTTTTTTAACCTGATTCTTTTAAAACAATTTTATAAATTTTAAAAGTAAGGAATGCGATTTTTAATTAATGCTTCAAAATAATTCAATTAATTTTTTAATTAATGCTTAGTAAAAATATAACAATTTAAAAAATACATACAAAACTGTTTCTACTTAAGGATACAAGAGATAAAATTACTAAAATGTTACTTAGGAAGATATATTAAGGTCAACAAAATGAAAACATAACTGCAAATAAAATGCTATATACATTTCAAAATAATATAAATTTTCTAAAATGAACATCAAGGCAATTAAAAACCTTATTGCTACACTATGCACCTTTACAGAATTACTAGTTTAACATTCAAGTTGGTGATATAGACGTAAGACAATTGAATTTAGGCATCTTAAATGATGTTGCAAATGTTGGCTACCTAGAACATAAATCCATATAAATCTGGCAGCTTGATTCTTCAAAAAAGAACAGGGATAAATGAACTAAAAAAACAGATAAATACTTAAAAACAAGTAATTTAAGCATCAACAAGCAAGTAAAATATATACTAACAAACATACAGATAAACATTAACAAGCAAGAATAATATACATTAAAAAACAGACCAGAAAGAAGGAGGAGTAGATTTCGATCACAGAAAGTTCTTATAAGTTCAATCATTCTAATATTGTTCTGACTCTAATATTGTTTGATATATTTAGTTTTCATGATTCTCATTTTACATACGTTTTATGATAGGATATTTATTCTATTTAGATGTTCTATCAAACAGTTGTATCCCGCCTTCTACTACAGCTTTTTAATGAAGTTTGTGGCAAAACATTATCCAAGTTTCTTAGATATTAGCCAAACAAATACTCAATGACTTCACTCTTTTAAGGGTAATGATTTTTCCGTAAATTTGGGATTTAAATGACATTGGGAAAATAAATGAGAATGACTGCTTTAGCAAAAAAGTAGATCGGTGGCCTAAACATTTCTACTGCCAATAAAATAGAAACGATCTCTGCACAGGGAGAGAAAAAAATTCTAGCAAAATTACCGTACGGTATGGTAATGACAATTTTAGCAAAAGAAAAAACGGTAAATAAAACTAGATATAGAGAATATAAAACAATTAATTTGGTACTTTTTCCGTACAAATGTCAACGCTTTACCGGAAATTCTGGTTTTCAAAGTTATAACTCTTATTAATACACATTAATTACAAAATACAAGACTTAAAACTAAGTCCTACCAAATAAAGGGTTTTTATGCCAGGGTTTTATGTGCTTAATACCATGATAAAATTATAAATGTTATAGCTGTCACCAAATTTTATCACACATTATAAAATCCCATTTCATTGTTAATTTCATCAAAATCAAAATCATTATCAAAGCACATTAGTGAAAAATATTGAGCTTTTTGGTGTTCTCATCAGGCTAGAAACATGGTAATTTTTGCCTTATTCTGGTAGTTCTGATCATACTTTTTTTCTCAGAGCACCAATTGAAAATCGCTATTTTCTCGAAATCACCCATTAAGGACATAAGCCCCTCTTTAAATCTTCAACTCATTTAATTATTACAGAAGTTCTTACTGTGCATCTGCCGATATTTAATAAATAAAAAAAGTATTTTTGTCAAAAGAATTTTGAGTTTTAAAATAAATTTAACTAGTGGTAAGAAATGAAAAAGCTTATTTTCAACACAAGTGTTTTTAATAATTCATACATACAATACAGTTTTGCTTCTTTTTACAATTCTTTTCAAACATGCAAGCTTTCTTCTAAGAAAGAAAAATTTTTTAATTTAAGAAAAAACTACAGGTTATACTTTTACATTTTTTTGAAAGATAAGAAGGCCTTATAAGTTTAGGTGAAATAAATTCCTAACTTAATATTAATTTAAGAAAAGAGAAGAGTTGTTTATTGTATTCCATCTAATAAAATCTGTCGAAGATAAAATATCTTTAATTTCAAGTTGTAGACAGTTTTACAAAACAAATTGGTCTTGTAAAAAAAAAGTGAAAAGTATTTGAATTTTTTAAAAAAAAGTTACAGATTAAGGGACCGATCAAATATAACAAAAGCATATAATAGGGACGAAATTGGTGATTTACTTATTTTTGCTTACAAGGGGAGGAAAGGTAGGATAAATACTTAAGTAAAGCACTAAAATTCTCTCAGTTAAATTTTTTTTAAATGCAGAAAATTAAACAAAATTATTTGGAAAAAAATTACTCTGGAAAAAACCTCAAATTCAAAATATAAGGTAAATTTTTTGAAAGAAAAATGTGTTAAAATTCTTTTCAATAAGTTTCAATTTTTCTAAAATTTGACCACACAATAAAAAAAAAATTTTTCTTCGAAATTCTCTTTGCTTTAATTTAATTTAGTTTTTTCTACTGTAAAATTCAAAACTAAAGCGAAAATCAAGAAACCATGCTTACGAAGATTTCTTACATAAGTATAAAAAGAAAAGTTGTGATTTGTCTATTTTTTTCTTCTTGACAGGGAGATAGAGGGAATTAGCAGTTTAGCTAATAGGTTAAAATATGCCAAAAACATACTAATGCAATATTTGAATGGCTCCTATTAAAATGCTTCTTTCAGGAAAAGGTTTCTTATCAAACAGTTATCTTTTTATTATTATAAAAAGGATTTTACATTAACATAAAAAAATTTCCAGTTTAAAGGCTCTTGCTATTCCTTAAATTTGATTATCTACATTAAAAAAAAATCATCTTAACTTTCAACGTCTAAACTTAATTAACTATTCAAAAGTTAGAATTCTATAATTACTAGTACTAGTTTTCATAGCAATGGTATGAAAACAATTAAAAATAATTATTGCTTAGCTATTATTAATTTTTCTTCTTAAATTAATGAAATTTCATAAGAAAGTAAGGAAACTCAAGATTTACTTAAGCCTATCGGATTCTTTAATTAGAGCTTCTTATATTTCTATATTACATTGTGGAAAAAAAAATTATAAATGAGACAGTTACTTACATAGTAATTTTTCACAATAAAAGATGTACTTGATCAAATAATTTTCTTATCAAAATGCATTTCCTTTACTGAATTAAAAAATAATATATTAGCTAATATATTATAAAAAATATTATATTGGTTAATTGTAGAAGTATTTCATGCAAAGAAAATTAAAAAGTTTAAAATGAAAATATTATAAAAATTATTTTAAAAATATAATTAAAAAGTTGAAAGTTATTAAAGAAAAAATATGCATTGGTAAAAATTATTAATTAAAATTATTAATAAAATTATTAATAAATGAAGATTATTAATCAAATTTTAAGTACAAAATGCTTCATAATAATATTTTCTTTCCCAAAATAACAATCAAAACATAATTGCCACAAATAGAAAAATTAATAAAAACCATCGTATGTAAAATAAAAAAAATATTATGAAGTTACATATTCGTGAGTATACTATTACATTTTAATTGCAATGCAGGCGTTTTAATTTTTCTTTCATCAATATCTGAGTAATTTAAAATAAGAACTTCTTTTGTTTATTAAAAAATCCAACCATTATGTTCAATATAATATTAAAAAGAAAGAATAGCGTAATTAAAATAAAAAATAATTGCAACTCTATAAATTGAAAGTCACGCTGCTATATACCAACAATTATCCTTTTTCTATGAAAAAGGATAATTGTTGGTATTTAGCTACATACAGCGCTACATTAGCTACATTTAGCTATATTTAGCTACATTTAGCGATGATTAATACAAGATGTTCTGTTCTTTGAAAAGTATGAACTGTAATTGAAATTTAAAATTGTCATATTTCAGTAAGTTCTACTTTTTTCATAATAAAATATTTCACATATTTCAGTTGAGTCAGCTTTTAAAAGTGACCATTCAATATTAACTAAAGCCTTGTAGCCTTTCTAAATCCAATCCTTTTCAACTTAGGATTAGTTTGTTCTTGTTGCCAGTCGGTAGAACTGTTTTCCCATTCGATTCTTTTCGAACTCAACTAGCAAAGTTGTCTCTTGATGCTGTGTGATCCGTAAAGATTCTTTTACTGAGAAAATAATTTCCCTTGTCGGAAAAGAACAAAAAATGGACTATCTTGTCATAGAGAATGTTTTTCTCCACTGAAGCAGAATCTGCAGAAGAGTAAAGCTTCACTGATTTCACAGATGTTGTGTCCAAAGTAGGAGGAGAAAAATTCAGCCTCCTTCGTCTTTTATCAACTCATGGATTGCTTGTTTTTGACCCATTATCTCTTTTTTTACTCTTTTATCCCAAACAATGTTTCCGTTGCCAGATGTGAGATACAAAAAAGATATCTAGACATACGTTCAAAAACATATTTTCATCTATGGATTTCATAAATAAAATATGTAATTAATATGAAGTATGCGATGAAAAAAATAATGAAATAATATAATAGAAACATTGATAAAACAAAAAAAAAATATTATTCAAATATGTTAGCTAAAGCATAGTTTTTAATTATTTAATTTCAGAAAAGGGCTACTGTCTATAGTTGGGTAATTTCAGAGAATTAGTAAAAGCAAAATTATTTTATATAATTTAACTATAAAATCCACTCCTAATTCCAGTTCTTATTGAATTTGTTTATTTAAATTAGAATTGGTTTTTTACAAAATTTTTTCAAGTTCATGAATTTTATAAATTTATACAGTATTTCTGTAGATTTATTAATTTATTTATTTCGCATTTTGAAGCGCTTTTTGTATTTGAGATTATACGATCTCTGCTTTTGGATATTTATTCAAATGAATGAATTACAGTTTTGCAGAACAATTACTTTTAAAATACAATAAGACATAAAGATACCAATGTTGTTGAATTTATACAAATAGTACAAACTCTTATACAATTCTCGATAATAGTAACCGGTACACAAATTATCTAAACAGTTTTGAACTAAGCACATATAAGACTAAATTTCTTTAAAGTGTTGGTAGCGAAAAAGCTGCCGCTATAACAGTAGAAATTTGTCGTATGTAATATTTTGTGTCCGTAAACAGAATTTTTTATTATTGCTTGTTATCGTACAAAATAGTATGTATACACCATACAAATGAATAGGGAGAAAGGAATAGGGATATATATATATATATAAGAATATATATGAAAAGATACAGTGCGAAATAGTATGTTTTAAACTGAAATGTATGTCTTAAAATTGTGCAACTCTCAAATTAACCTGTTCTGATTACAGAAATAAATAAAAACTATTTGCATAAAAATTCATTTTCAAATATTAAATAAATTTATTTACTTCACAACAAACATTTAATTTGGCCAGAATCTACATCGATCAAACCAGTTGCGGTTTCAGAAACATAATTTTTTCAGAAAAATATGCGTATCGGCAATCGACTAAATTTATTTATTTCAAAATAAATGTTAATTGCAAATGGAAATTATTTGTTCGAAAAATTATCAACTTATGTGTGAAAAATAATAAAAAATAGCAAATTACTAAATAAGTAGGAGGGTAAAAAATATTAAAGTATATGAATTTCTTTAAAAAAGAAACTTTAAATGTGTCGATGATGGAATACATTTTGCACCAACTTTAAATAAATTCTTTTTCTTGCTCATCAATCATCACGATTGCTCTAAAAACGTCTAATGCATACTTCTTATAAAAATCAACTAAAAAATTTAATGAAAGCTATTATATATCCCAAAATATTTCAAAATTGTATTTTTTTTTGAAGATTGCAAATACTTCTCAGAAACTTAGAACAAAAAAATTAAATCCAGCAACACTGAAATCAAATCTGAATAAATCATTTGATAAATATTTCACCTTGAAAAGAAATAAAAATAATATTTATCTAATGCTATTTATCTAATTAACATATGTATTATATAAATTGTAATTGCTAGATTTTTAAATAAAGATTATTGAATTTTGAGAATTTAATTTTTTCAAGAAAGAAAAAACTAGATGAGAATTTGCATACCCTTTCCTAACCCAATATGAAAAAATGTATTTAATTATATCTCTACTTGATAAAATCCCCATGGAACCTGTAACAATTCTTTAACATCAATCATGCTTTTGTAGATTAAAGTATTATTTCGAATTTTTTTCTATTGTGCTCTTGAAAGATTCCGGATTTTATGCCGAATTAGAGGCTGTTAAAAAGATGCAACATTTTTTAGGAAATTTATCAAGTAATCTAGAAAGTTGAGTGTAAATTCTTTTTTTTTCTTTTCGTTAAGGAATAGCTGCATTTGTTCGTTTCTATGTACGCATTCTATTAGTTAAGGCAAAATAGGAAATGAAATTTTAAATTGCTGAGTTGTGCAGGGCTTGTTACGTTTTAAATGTTATAACAATCAAGCATCTCGCCGCGCACGAGCTACAGTATAATTTCTTATAGCGAGGAACACCAAAGCTTGTAAAATTTACAGGCAAATATGTGACTGATCTAAT
Source organism: Parasteatoda tepidariorum (assembly GCF_982258835.1). Taxonomy (NCBI): domain Eukaryota; kingdom Metazoa; phylum Arthropoda; class Arachnida; order Araneae; family Theridiidae; genus Parasteatoda; species Parasteatoda tepidariorum. The sequence goes on from NC_141766.1 coordinate 52,833,192, forward strand.
GAGATAAGCAATTGATGATCAGATGATATATATGACAATGGACAATTATTCATTTTTTGTAATCATCTTTCGTAAGGAATTAGCTCATAACCAATAAGTGATCTTTGTCAGAATTTTATTCCTAATCTAAATAAATATCGATTTCAAAAGATGCTTTTTCTATCAAGAAACAAAGCAGAGCACGTTTCGTAACAGAACCAACTTAGCCTCTTTCGTGACAATAATCAGCAATAGTTGAGGCAAATGTTTCCAAATAAATTGCTAAGATGATTCTCCCGTCACGTGTCGTCCATTCTAAGTCGAACATGAAAATTTTCTATCTGAAGAACGAATGGGGCATCCATCTCCATTTTGCATCCTTTGAAAACCAAGTGAATTGCATATTTCCAAGCACCTGGATTGTTTTATTATTGTCAAGCAGTTCTGGGGTAAATGACGAGGTCAGCTCTGTAATGCAAAAGTTGAAAAGCAAGCGGTATTGCTCATTGACAAGGGCATTCCAACTTTCGTACTCCGCTAGGATAATGCCTTTAACATTGAAACAGTCGGAGATTGGACTTATCTAAAACAGACTTTTGGGGTCAATTTGACCCTCATGTTTTTTCGGAGTAAATAATTTTTTTAATCATGAGAATTGTTTAAAATACAATATGTAAGAAGTATCAGAGATTATTCTTTTTTTATTTTTTTTAAATAACAGAAGGACAATATTACAATGTAATGAAATATTGTATTACAAATTTTCTTTCTGAAAGAGTACAAGTAATATGTAAATAAACAAACGGCATGAATATAAATAAGACACACTGCCTCGCAACATGTTTTAAAATGTTAGGTTCCATCATTAGTTAGTTAGGCATTAGAGCAGGTCTGCACTATACGTTCACGTAACGCGGAAGTGAAACATCGACAAATTGTTTCGCATTTCTCATAGTATTCGTTTCATTCTGTGCCTTGAGATGTTAAAAGATATGGTTCTTATATTTTATAGACTGAATTTTATAAATTAGGAGCTATCTGATGCGCAAAGTACTAATTTGTAGTTTTTCAGCGAACACAAGAAGGAATTCGCAGTGATTAATTGGGAAATTTCTTGAAAACAATTAATGTCTTGAGGACAGAAATATCATAAATGCTGTAAAGAAATGCAAGACATATGGAACTTTCCTCTCTTGTAGAATAATTCCTTAGCATCTAATCTGGTAAGCCTACATCATATTTCGACATATTGTAGTAAGTGAAAGTGCTTGGCTTCTACTCTGTGCTATTGTCTGCCAGTACCTGAAAGGAAATGAAAACTTGAATCATGGTATTATTTTCCTTTTACTCATATCCAGTAAGTTTATTGCATTTATTTTGCAATGCAAAAGGAGAATGTCATAACGAAGAAATGACACTGAATTTTTTTTATTCAATATTCAATAAGGATATTACGTTTGAATAAAAGGAAATTTTAATTTATTTGAAATTTCTTTTATTTAAACGCAGTATCCCTGTAATGTATCCCTGTAAAGTAGGTTTTTTTTTCTTACGTAAAAAATTCATCTTCAAGTTTTAATATGGCAAATGACACACTGTGCTTGGAGTTTAGGAGTGGTTCCAAAATTAGAGCACTATACTTTACCCATGTAGTAATTTATTTGTCCGCTTTCCATATTGTATCTCCATAATGTTAAGATTTCTGAAAAAAATCAAAAACAGACATAAACTTCGGAAAATGAAAGTTTGTCTTACGAAGGTCAAAATGACCCCATTCGGTTGTTACTGGTATATCCATAATTATTTGTTTTACTAATCAACAGAAACGCATGAAATTTATAAATAGTATACTTAGGAACACTGCAGGAAAAGAAAAAAAAATGAGCTTCGAAGCTCACGTGTATCTTAAAATAATATAAGAAATAGAGAAAAACTAAAAATGTCCAAAACGGCCCTTATTGTGTTAAGATGACGGCAATGATGAAAAATATTCTGACTACTGTAGTTCATTATTTAAAAAAAGTTAGTTCCAACATGTTTGTTTCATTTTGTTTGTGTTGCTAAGGAATTTTAATTTCAGAATTATCTTATAAAAGTGGATGAAAGCTTCATTCACATATAATAAGTGTTTTAACTGAAAAAAATGAAACAAAAAACTAAAAAAAACTAAAGTGGCATGACCTTTTTGTTTTTGTAAACTATAAAAAAAGATTAGAAATGTGCAAAAAAGTATGCAATATGCAAAAACAAGAAAAAATTTTGTGATGCGGATAATCCACAGAAAAGAAAGAAAGGTAAATAAATAGCTAATTTAACTCGGTTATAGAAATAAAGGCTTAACAAAAGTTACTGGATTAAACAAGCAAATAGGAACGAGTTTCAGTTTGTAACTAAATTTTAAATTTGCAATACCATCTATTTATCAAAATTTCCATATTATGCACTTTTTAGTTGGGCTCTTTTCAGCCGCACCCGTTGCAAAACTGTGAAATCAGCTCTCACGTGACGTAAACTGTTAAAGATATAAATTAAATCTAACCCAAAATATTGTCTACACTAAATAATCAGGATATTTGAAGTCAACTGAAACATGAAGATAAAATTATTAGATCCAAAGTTATTCTTCACGATAAGTTGTTATTTATTATTATTATTATTTTGCGTACGGTACCCCTGTTTCTATTGATATTAGAGCAACCGGCTACGAGTCTAAACGTGCCTGGATCGATCATAAGCAGCAGGCAACGAATATCTTTTCCTCTTCCCTCCACATTCTTGACCATATAACTTTTTAGTTCCTTGATAGATAACAGCACCACGCTTTTTCACTTTGACCAATTATTCACTTAAACACGACAAATACAATCTAGAATCCACTTTCAAAATAATAGGTGGTGTTTTTCACCAGTTTTAAGTACAGATTTCTTTCTTACTGTGAAAATATGGAATAATCTGAATAACTTGTGATATAATGATTAGATTTCCACATACTCGTTCAAGTTCCACAAATCGTTTATAAATCCTTTCAATTTTGTATATTTTGAGCGGTGGTGGTTCAGACACCGAACGCTCATATTCCAATGAGGCGACCCGGATTCGAAACCCATCGATGGCTGGTCGAGCGATCACGCACTTGGCTCGCTCCAACCACAGTGCTGACATAAAATACAATCAGTGACAGACGTATCATGGGCTATTGTCCCCTTGCCATCAGGCTGACCATGAAGGCCTTAATGATTTTTCTCTCGTTGAAACGCAAATGATGCACGTGACCTTTCAACGCGGGTTAGATAAATCAAAATGTCCTTCAAGAAGGCGAAGTATTCCAGTACTAGATTCAGGAATTGTCTTGTCTTCTGGATTGGGTTCAAAATCATACGGCTGCGAAGCTTATAATTAATAGTCGCAGAATTAAAATTGGTTCTGCTGTTCAACGACCGTTATAAAATAAAATTTAAAAAAATTTATGTTGTTACATAAAATTAGATTTGTTCGATTGTTTTAAAATTCTGTTTACCTGATAATTCAATTTCTTGGTCTAATATAATATAGTAATTAAAATTAATAAATAATTTTTAAATATTTTTTTGATTGGATAAATGAATAAATATCTTTGGATACAAAAATTAAAAGTCACATGAAGCTGTCCAAACTTTCGACTATTCTCCTCATCAAATTATAGAGACTCCATTTCCAAGATTATGAATTACCACGATATAATTAATCAAAAGTTATTCACAGTGTATCACGTATTGGCACACTGTACTTCAGTCAGCACTCTCATCATGTATACAATTATAATTAAATGTTATAAGACAAGGCAAAAGCTCATTATTTTTAAAGCCTGATTTATAAACATTTCACCGCTATATAACCATTTTAGTACTCGATTTTAAGACTACTTTAGTAATTGGATGGATCATCAGTAGTGCTGATTCACTGCGGCATTGATTCAATTAAAAAAACATATATTTTATATTAATAGCAAAAAGAATTTATTGGAAAATCTTCGATCATTAAAAATTTAGTTATATCTATTAATTATTGAAGTCTGTTCGAACATTCTAGTATTCACAAAAAATTTTATTTCGTGAAAATATACACGTGTACTAATTATATAAAATAGTGTTAATGCTAAACAAATCGTTTAATTAGTACGTTTTTATTTTTTCTAAAATTCTTAGTTAATATTTTAACACATTTTTGAGCATGAACTTCAGCTTCATAAAGTATTTATCATTAATTTGTTCTGAAACCACTTTACCTGAAAATATGACTATCACGTATTTTCACTCTTGAAAAGTTTAGTTGAAGATTAAATATTTTTATTTTTTAGCAACCAACTTTTCCACACCAGCGTAAAATAACTATAACTCTTCTCTTCTTTAAGATATTTTTATTTTTTTTCACTGTTAGTGGTTGCTACAATGTTTTATCTAAATTCAATAAAGGGTATTTTTTCTCTTCGCCTTACCACTATTCATCATTTAAGTCATTTTATACACGGAATTTATTTTATACTTTTTTACGTCTCCAGCGAAATAATTTTTATACTTTTTTCTTTAACACGCAGTTTAAAGTAAGCTGAAGCTGATGCAGTATAGATAACTTGGTTGTTTCAGTTCCGGCTCATTAAAATATAGTTAACTTCAGCTGACTGCTTTTACGTATGGTACTGCTTAGTCCCTAAAACTGGAAAAAAAAGAAAAGCGTATCTATGAGTGTGCACCAACAGCAAACCCCCGGAAGATTTTTATCTCTAACATTTGCTGAAACGAAAAAAAAGAGAATATTAAGAATTTTAGAGACTTTGACGTCTTTCTACGATAATTTTTTGGAACAAAGAGATTTTTCATTTCACCGAAGAAAAAAGAAGTATCGTTAAACTATTGAATAAATAATCCCAACAACTGGAAGCGCTGAGATATTACCTCATTTAAAATTTCATTCCCTTCAAAAATATACAATTTGGAAATATCATTCGATCTGTTTTATGCGCTCAGAAAACAGACTCCCATTTTCTGTATTTGCCAAACGTAAATGAGAAGAAAGTAATGAGACGTAGTGAGAACGTAATTAGAGAAGACCTAAATGAGAAAGTGAACTCGTCATCCACGCATGGAAAGTCTTGAAAATTGGCACCTGTTTTTGAGTGCTTGAAACATGTCCACTATTATTTTCAGTTCGTATATTTTAAGCAAATCAAGTTGTAAATCTAGTAATATAGCAAATACTACAGGGAAATGGTAAAATTTACAATGCTTCTGCTTCTATGATAACTTCAAATATCTTGGTTATTCTTACCGAAACGTTTTGGTAATGATTTTTATAAAATTAGCAAAAAATATGTTTTTATAATATGTTTCTATAATTTGGTAATTTTAGAATAATTACTTATAGCATGGTAAAAAAAAACAATTTATTCGGGGAAAAGAACTTTTCAAATTTGTATTTTTTACTACATGTGTGGTAATGTAAAATATCGATTCACTTATATAATGAAAAATTTATGGTAATTATCTTCATATATATGTTTCTTTTCAAATGCCTTGAAGTTTTTTGACAAAAAAAATTTTTCTTTCAAAATTTTATGTAAGCGTGTTAATAGGTAAAAAAAATCTAAAAAAGTGTTTGAGTTATGACGTGAAAGTAATTTAATCGCAGTTGAATGTAAGTGAATGCTGATTCTACTGCAAATAAAAATTTTACTATATTTTTATTTCGTTTCGTAAATAAAGAAAAAAGAAAAAATCATTTTTATATTAATCACATTTTTAGAGCTTAGGTAGGCAAACTCTTTCAAACTGCGTTATTAATTAACCGTTCGAAATGGTACGTAAGTTTGCTGCTAATCTAACAAATTTAAGTGTAAATGTATATCATTTATGAATGCATACAAGCTTAACAACAACTTCCTTCATTCCCTACAGATATCCTTTCCTCACCATCTAAATTACAAATCTGTCCATACAACACCATACATTTCCATACTCCATCATTTAAAATATTTTAATTTATTGTCATAGTTTGACAGTTGTATATGATAATTCTAAGGTATGGTTATTTTTAGAATAACTTAATTGCAACATTTTAAACTATAGATTACCTAAACATTAAAAAGGTAAACATAATTTGAAATAAAAAAATATTGAGTTAAGTTGCTATGACAACAATACAAATTCAAAACCCCTAGTGAGCCCTATTATTTCTTTTTAGATAAATATTTTTAAGGATATACATCAGTTAAGAATAAGACACAAATCTCGAAAAGAATAAATAAACGAACTTAATTTACTTTTTACTATGAGAAATGAACAATTCAGTGAAAAAAAACCTTAATGCAAAGAGTCATTAGATATCACTAGATATCAAATGAAAGTCTGCCAAAGAATTATACTTACATAAAATAGTTTTAATAAATTTAAAATCTACATGTTCGAAAACAGCCGTATGCTTTTCCGGAAAATAAATGAATTTTTCTTTCAATATTCACAATGTTATCTACTTTCAAAAACCTTAAGTTCATAGAAATCGCAGAACATGTTTGGTGCTTCTTTTATCTAAAAAGAAACCCATATTTCGTTGGTTTAAATATAATAAATGTTAGCGAAAGTTTCTATTTTTTTTAATGAAATGCAAGCATTTTTTTCATATTAATAATACCTTCGTGTTTACCATTTTTTTCACGTTATATTTTTTTAAAATTTAAAATAAAATGTAGTTAAAACTGATTTAATTACAGAAACTCAAAGTTTTCTGAAAAACAGACATAAGACAACTATTTTGAACACAGAGTTGGACGATGTCAGAACGGAATGCGTGTAACCAGAATGTAATCTAGTAGTTCTCGGAAAAAATACATAAATTACCATTAAAGAGCAAATTCTTTATAAAAATATACATTCAATAATTTTACACTCCAAACAATATATTTTATCAAATGTAAAAGGTAGGAAAAAATCTTAAGTTCATGTAGTAACTAATCACTATAAATTTAATGAATATTCTCAAGAAACTTTAACAGATGGAAATGGTTTTAATAATACAAAAATGTTTCAAGCTCTTAACAATAGACATCCCAGATTTCTAGAAGGAAAACAAATTATATTTGAAAAATCTCTGTTTCGTTTTCTTCATTCATATATGGCGAGTCTTGAGAATACACTAAATGATTTTGCCATAACTTCCAATATAGAGAGATCAACTTTATTAACTACTCTATTTTTTTAATATTTTCACATTAGATATAAGCTCACAATTCAGGGTAATTGGGGATACAATAAAAGCTCTCTTAATAGGGACAAATTAAATGTCAATTTTATTTCTAATAAGGAAAAATATTTTAATAAATATTGAAATATTAAAGCAATGAAAATATTTACTTTCCAATTTAAAGATAATGATGCATATAAACTTCAAGGTCTGATTAACAATTTTTCTTTTACTACTCTTTAAAATTCTCTGCTTCAATTGTTTAAAAGCTAAAATGAGTCAAAATTCTCCAAATAAAGAGAAAAATTTAGTTAACTTATATTTTGATATTAGCTTTCAAAACTCTATTTTTCAAATGTTTAAATTTCGTAATATATTTAACAATTTAAAGAATAGTTTACCATTAAAACATTTTAATAATAAAACTGAAATCTGTAAAACTTTTGGTAGAACTATTTTTAATTATAATGATATTAGGTAACATTTATAGAAAATTAATGGATGAGAATTTATTAAACAAAACAAAATTAATTATAATACGAAATTTTATTTTTGAGATCTCTTTAATACTATTCCCGTTTTTAAAATATGTTCTCTTGAGCTATTACTATGAATATAAAAATACCCTTAATTGCTGTTTTGATTATTGTGAAATTCTAATTTCTATTGCGCTTTTTAATATTTATCTTTACAATAAAAAAAAAGTTCAAAAATATGAAATACCACAAAGATCTTATTTCTCGTCACTTCTAGCTTACTTATTCTTACACTATTAAGAAGAAAATTATATTCTTAGCAAAGTTATTTTTCGATTTATTGATGATTTAATTATCTTTAATTTTCAGAAACATACAATTTTGTTAGATACTATTTTCCCTGGGAAATTGATCTTACTTCTTAATTATGACGATAATGTTATTTTTAAGTTTTTTGGATTTAAGTACTTAAAAAGAAGTAAATATCTGCATTGTTGATACTAATTATAAAAGGAATTATTTTATATTTAAAATAAAAAAATTAATTGCAAGAAATTCTAATGTTTTTAATATAATTTACTTAAATACTAGTTTTAATTTAATAAACAGAATTAAAAGAATATGTAGCAATAATTATGTATCAGAAAAAATCGACAAACTATTCCAAAATTTAATTAAAAACAATGGATATCCAACTAATATAATTAAATTCTAAATAAAATCATTGAGCTAATTGCGTGTTATGAATTATGAATTTATTTACTTAAAAAAAGTTAACTAAATTGATATTTTCACCATGTGAAAATTCAATTCGAACAACTCCATGGTTAGAAATAATAAAGGATTTAATAAAGGATTTTTTTTCAAAAATGTTAATAATTTCTCTAAAAATCATACAAAATTGAAATGTTATATTCAAAATTTGGCATTTTAATAATTATAAACTTTGACTATCCAGTGTAATATAATTACCTAGAAAAATCCAGATTCGATTCAATCCAAAGTAACAGACGAATCAACCTCGGTTTTGAACTTGAGTAAGAATGCGCGATAAAATATACTCCCATTATCCTCTATTTACGCTTCAATTTCAAATTTGGGATATATATATATATATATATATATATATATATATATATATATATATATATATATATAATTAAAAGACTTGCATGTTAGTCTGACGTGTGCTTTCTTGGTTTAGTGCAGGGTTTCTGAAACTTTTTGCTGTGTGGGGACACCATAGTACTTGCGACTATTTTGTTTGAACTCATAAACGCACGTGATTGAAACTGTCTGTTTTTTCACTTGTTCAGAAACACTCATGTTATTTAAGCAACTTTTACACTGTCGCAGTTTTAAGTCATTAACTAAAATTCTTAATTTTAAATCATACAACAATGTGAGGAATTTAAATAAGAAATAAATTTAAAAAATGCAATTACATAATAGAAATAAATTCGTTTACTTAATTAAATTCAACCATTAACTATAATCTGTCCATTAAGAGTAGCCACTTTGAAAGTTGGTACTAAGAAATTAGTAACAATTAATTAGAAATTAAGTAACAATTAGTTAGAAATTAAGTACTAATTATTATTAAGTACCGATGAGTATGCCTATTTATTTTAAATAATAAAATCAAAAGAGCCGACATGCGACATGCGAAGTGATTCTTCAATATTCTTCTCAATCTCTTGATTTCCTGGGAGTTAAAGATGAAAATGTCACAAACATTTTTGTCGTAGAAAAAGAATAAAACTAAAAACTATGGTAGTTTCAAAAATTATTATGAATAATTATGCTACTTCTAGACAAAAAAAAATATTTGGTGATTTTAAATTAATTTTATAAAAGGTAAAGAATTTTTCAAAATTGCTAAAATTTGTGGAGACTCCCTGCTACAGACTACACGACCTCTATCGGGTTCGTGATTCACTCCGGTTTAGTTGAAGAATTCCAAATGCCCTGAATTTAAAAGAATAAAGAGTTCAATAAAATATTAAGGAAAAGATGGTACACCACTCTGTAAATTTTTTCATGTTTTTCAAAATATTCAAGTTCTGAAAGTTGGTTAACGACCTTAGCCAAGACAAAGAGTTCAAAAATGCAAAAAAAGTGAAATTTATTTTATAAAAATACAAAAAACTGTTTTGTTTTAAAAAATGCTTAACGTCCCTTAATATATAAATTAAAAAATAAGTAAAAAATATTTAATATAAATCTACAAATCAGCATTTTTTCCTGAATATATCATAACGAACTTGAATATTTGAAGAATTCTAAATTTATATTTTTAGCTTTCGTTGCATATTTTAAATTTCAAATCTTCTCAAATTCAAAACGAAAATAGTTCGTCATAAAATATTATTCTTCCCTCCATTCTAATTTTCTTAGTTCCAAATAGTTTCCTCAAATTCCGAGCAATTCGCATATAAATAAACAGTAGGTCTATGTTAGATGCAAAAAAAATTATTGGAATACATTATGAAAATGTTATTTTCATTCCGTATAGCGTCTTCAATGTTATTTCAATAGCTATTCGATTGAAAAGCATGCATATTTTTCACATTTGCAGTTGATGTCGATGGCCAACCATGCACATACCAACTGAGATTATGCTGAATTTGAAAATCAAATATTCGAAACTTTATTGCTACATCAAAAGGGTTTGATCTCACATTAAACTATGAAATGTATTTCTTCATCATCGCTTTGAGTAAGAGGTACTTTAAAACTCCATATGCTCGAGTTCATCTGCTTCTTTAAAGCGAGAATATTCCAAAAAATGCGTTTAGAGAGTAATTTGTTAGAAATCAATAATACAGGGGATATTTTGCTTTGCTTAAATAAAATGAAACGAAGCCGTGTATCGCAAAATTGTATTTTAAAACTAGAATAAATATTAATAATAGGGCCAAGTTTTGTAAAATTTAAAGAAATAAGATTGTCATTTTAATAATTATTAAAATAAATTCAAGGAAAAAATTTAAGAAGTTATGTTTACTGTATTTGCTATGAGCAACCGCTTTGTTATGACTATATCCTTACTGGTCACATTACTACCAATTACATTACTACCAGTGGTTACATTACCAGTTTTATGCGAATTAACAGTTGTGTTACAGTGCTGCCCCCTAGAGTAGTATTTAAAAAAAATCAGCCATGTTTTTTAGACCTTCATTTCACTTGCATGGCAGTCGGTATCGACTATCATAGCGAATTAAATAGATATTTTGAGGATGATAAATTATCAAGCATGAGAAAAAAAAACTGTCAACAAGTTAAACTATACCAACATATTTTAGTTTATTTATAACTTTGATATCAAAACTGCATTCATGTCTGCAGTCCCCTGATTTTACTATCTTAGAGATTTTGTTATCTGAGAAAAAAGATTGATATAAACTATGGTAAGATTTTCCACGTTTCTGGACCTAAGGGACCCCCAAGATGCTCGGTTATTTTTACCGAAGCACTTTGCAAATGATTTTTGGTAAAAAGTAAAAAAAAACAATATGCTTTTATAATATGTGATAAAATTCATTCTGTATATATGGCAAAATTTGGTAATTTAATCTTGTTACCTGAGTAAGGTGTGAAAATTATTTATTCCATTAAATTGATTTTTCTGTTTTGTTTTTTTTCTAAATGTGTGGAAATAAGAACTATAATTTTGCGAAAAAGAATTTCCGGTAGACCCGTACTATATGAACTGAAAAATTGCCAAATGAATGGCTAAAAACAGTAAATTAGGTTTTATTACCAAAATAACTGTCTTTTTTTTACCAGTAATGACTTTATAGTACGGTAATTTAACCAGACTTTTTCCCCATGTAGGTTGAAGATTATTTCTAATATTTAGATTCTCAATCTTTCAGTTTTTCGTATTATTAGAATGGGATATTCAGATATCTCACACAGCCTGCTATCTCCTTATGACAAAAAACACTATTTTAAAGGCGAAATGTGCCTAAGCAAATAGATGCACAGTAAAATTATCACTGTTTAGTGCAGGGATGGGCAAATTTTTTTGGTCGAGAGCAAAAAATCGAGAAAAGAAGTTTGGTGAACTAAGTAAAAAGATCTAAAATGAAAAACAATATACAAGTTTTAATTTAGACATTTAATGAGACAAATGAAATACCGATTTCATTTTTAAACGTTCCTTATGTTGAGGTTTCAAGTGAGATGTATTTATTTTAAGGAACGAGAATAAATGTTTGTCTGTTAGTCTACTTCTGAAATTTATTTTTTTAAGGTTCACAGTTATAAACACTTGTTCACATATATAAGATGAAGCAAATATAGCACTGATTTTCTTAGCAATTTGGGAAACTAGCTTTTCTCAATGATTTGTGAAACTCAACCTTTGTCATATTTGGAAACAACTGCCTCTGATCACGCCGATCCTAATCTGAACGATCCTAATTCTTTAAAGAACTTCTGCTTTCAACATTTTACTAATTGAAGCAATCTGTGCAAGCTATTTCAATCAGTTTATTCGTTGTAGAACAACAATAGAGAAAGTAAAAAGGTTATCCGCACTTTCTTAAAAAAGAAACAACAAAAATAGCTTTAAGCAAAGTAGACAAGAAAATCGATGTATATTGTTTATATTCGCCCTCTGATCGGCAAGTTTTTGGCTCAATTTTGAAAAGTCGTGCATTTAAAATTTGACTTCTCGAGAAAAATTCCAACGATTTCTTTTAAACTTTGCATTTTGTATTCTAATAGATTTAAGGATTAGCAGTTGTTATCTATTCGAAAACTCTTCAGGAGCTTATTGCAAAAGGAAAATTTTATGAAAAAAATTTCGTAAATGCACTCTAAAAAGTAACTGTAAATTCTGGTCACTGTAAGACTGGGTCACTGTAGTTTTAAATATTTTCCCTCTTAAATATGATCTACATAGGACTTTCACGATTCTATAAAGACAGTTGAAACAAGGGCTTCGGTAGCTCGAAAGACTGAGCACTCACCTCTCTATAAAGTGACACAGGCTCGAATCCCACCGTTGACTGGGAGTGCGAGTTAAATAATAGAGGCTTTTTTTTTAAAAAACAGAATTTATTTGTTAGAATAACGAAAGTATGTTAGATAAAATAACAGTACTCGTCTGCTTAAAAAATGTGTTCGTTTTTAAATAAATGCATTTTTCTGTGAAGTAAACAGTTTTATGTGGGTAAACAAAGCAGACAGATATTTTATCCCCCCTCCCATAAATTTAACAGATTTCCTTTTACCGTGTAGCATTTCTTATTTCACCGTTTAAAAATAATATCTAATTTATGACCATTTACTTTTAACGGTGATATTGAAATGTAACAATGTAAACAATTGAAAAATACTTTAAATAATTTATTTTAAATAAATGTTACTTTAATAAGTATGAACAGTCTTAGTAAACAACATTAAAGAGAAATACTAGAGAGAATTACTAAATCAAAAATAAATGTCTAAATAAGTAGAACATACAGAAGTAGTTTAATTTATTACCAAAAAGGAATTGTATAAGAAATGTTGGAATAAAATTTCCAACACTCTCAAACCAAACAAGTTTATTCAAAAGTTCTCTATTTTAGTTGCTTATTTCATGAAAAGAAAGAGATCTTACAGTGATAATTATTTCTTGCCCCAATTCTGAAGTGAAAGATAAACACATCTGCGAGACACTGAGTATTTCTCTTTTTCGCTTGATAACTTCTTTTTTGTAAATGTTTGACTTTGGGAAAAACTGTTGGCAACTTCAGTAACTCTAAAATTTTTATTAATGAGTCCCTATTTACTCTTACTTTTAAAAATTTTAATTCAACGAAAACTCATTTTGTATCAAAATGGACTTTTTAATTAAAAACTACAATAAAGAATGACCGCTAAGTGGGATGCATTTATTTGTTTTAAGCCCGTATTTTATAAGTGGTTCAGACTTAAATTGAAATGATTTTTCATTAAAATATTTACTCAAGCAATTATTTTTTTAATACTTCTACAGAATAAGATTATTTCAAAAATCACATAATTAAATTACTTAAAAGATTGGAAACTTAAAAAACATTATATTCACTTAAGCACTTGTCGCATAATGGTTATACACGAATAGAATGTTAAATAAAATCTGAATGTTAAATAAAATTTAATGATTTTCAGTTCACTTAAAATGCTTGACATCAGACGAAATTTTGATACTTTTAAGTTATAAAAGAAATTTATGAATATTTACAAATTGTTTTCCCTTTTTAGTCACTTAAACTCCTAAAAGCTAGTAGATAAGATTATGATGAAAACAGTTATGATTCCTGTCTAAACTAAAAATGTAAAATGTTGTGACTAATGAAAGACAAAAATCTGTTAAAAGAGATTAAAATCAACATCTTTTTTTGCCTATCCGCTTCAATTTACTAATGAAAGTAAATAAAATAATGCTTTCACTTTAATTGAGAATAATTTGCATAATGTAAGTCTCGGCGGTAATTGATTAACCAATTAGATTTAACAAATAAAAATGAATCGAGTTTCTACCATTTCTTATATTTTCAGTCGTCTCTTCTTTTAAGCTTTGGTGTGCTTTTATCTACGCGTGAAAGAGAGTTAGGAACAATAATCCTAGATCACCAATTGGAAAGTGCAGGACGATGGAAAACCTTCGTGTATTGATGAAATTGAGGAAATATTGTGGTACTAAGGCTGGGTTCAAACTCCCATTCAGGCAGTCATGATATTGATAGATTATTCTTCAGGTCATTTGTCTGTTTTGGTTGGATATGGTAAAATATTCGTTAAATAAATTGTTATTTAAACATTTTTTTGTGTATTTTATTATAAATCCAGTATTATTACAGTTGAAAAGCTGTAAACCGTTGCCCTTCCCTGTTTTTATGTGATTTTAATGAAGTTAAATAGTTAATTACACGGACTTGCAGTTTGCTTGGTTCTTCGGTCGATTGGTTATACTCCGAGAGGGACTATCAGGAAAATCGTTTAATGTCCTAGTATATCGGATTAGGCTGGTAAAAATCTCTTCTACCAGATGGAAAATCTCTTCTACTTGTGATCAATAAGATTTAGTTTAATTGATCCATTCTTGTAACCTCTTCTCTTAAAATATAATGAAGATCGTAGTTATCAGGAAGTATTGTTTTTGAAGATATACATGAGCTACGAAGCTTTTTCTTTTTTTACTTTTCCTAAATATATGTTTATGCTGAATATTAAAATATATAATAATATACCTACCTGAAATAACCAGAAAGGGGTCATTTTGGCCCTTGTAAGAAATACGTTAATTTTTAACATTTCATGATCGTCTTCGATTTTTCAGGACTTCAAAGAACGTGAAAACAATTTGTAGAACATAATTGGAGGTCCATCCCATTAAAAAATGTCACGAAATAGTTTTCGTTAAATTATATGGTATATGAGATACTATGCTCGAAATTGCTTAGTTGATATCTTATTGAATTGCGTCTGAATAATAAACCATGTTCCTCCTGATAATAAACCATTATTTTTGTTATGATCCTGAATAGGAAAGAAGTATTGGCGAATATTCATCGCAATGTAGCTTAAAATAAGAATTAAGAAGAAAAAAAAACTTTAACAGAATAAGTAGTAAATCAACGTCTCTGCATCAATGGCGTATTGTTTCAAATAAGCAATGGATATTTTATGAATGTTTTGATTGCCACAATAATAATAGGTCTATAAATATCAAATGTTTTTGTCCATTTCTTCTATTAATAATTATAATTAAATCTACCTTTATTTCATGATTTTAGTATATATTATAGCTCTGAAAGATATTATATACATATAAAAGATATTATAAAAATAAGCTCTAATATTTCAAGATAGACTAAAAAAAGTTAACTTTCAAAGTATAAGCTAACGTTAGAACTGCTAAAAGTTTCAAATGTGACATAATAGCTTTCAAAATGAAAAAGTAATTCCGATCAATAGATTAAATTACCGTGGATAAGTGGATAATATAGAAAAATGGAAGAACACCACATTTCACATCATTGTCATTAAATATAAGAGATGGTGTAGAAGAAAACGAACTAACAAGAAGAATATGAAAATGATGATCATTCCATTACCATTTATAAAATAGATGAAAACAGGTTAAAAGAAAAGCGCCTCCAAGAATTTCAAAGTGATCGTAGAATAAAGTGCCTTTCTATTGTTATTCGGAAGAGAAAAGGCATTTTTCGAAAAAGACAAACCATTAACATTATGACCTTTACAGAATAAATAAGTATTTGATCCACAGTCTGTGAGCAAAATTGAAAAAGTTCAGTTCAAAGTAAAATTGCCAAGTCATTAGGCGTCGAATAAATCTGATTATCAAGGTCTTAGGATTTCGATAGATGGTAATTGCAAAAATCAACAGATGCTTTTTTCCAGCTGAAAGAACCATCGTTTCAATTGTTATAAAATCGTATGTTTCCATAACAATATTTAAAAAAAAATCTGTTGTATATGATATAAATTGTGTTTGATTCTAGTTTTTGAATGTTAAAAGATTTTAACGATTCATCAAGTTATATTTAAGAATTGTATTTATTTCTATGAGTATGTTTGAAATACAGAATATTTTTTTTAAACTTTACACACACATTCCCTTACATTTAATGTATAAAATAAAATGCTCCTTTTAATTTGTAGAAATGGGTTGAATATCACCTAAAAGGTATTTGATACATTTAATAATTTGCTTCATTATTTTATTTAGGAGAAAAAAACTGTTTTAAGCATTAAACTTCAGTTACTGTTATGTAAGAAGCATGCAAAAATGTTAAATGTTTTGCTTGAATACCTACTTTTAATTATAACTTTCCATTTTGCAAATGAGTTGACTATGTTTATTTCATCTTTCTTCATTTGACTTACAAATTCAACTTTTGTTTAAATTATGAAACCGCAGTTAACTTTTAAAATTAATGAAAACGGATATCGTTTATAAAGTTTCAATTAAATTTAGCTCACGTGGATGTATTTGTATATTAGTTACATTTTATATTTTGTGCAACAACTACTTTTTATGTATATACGTATAATTTATCTTTCTTATATTAAGATATCATTATTTTATATATTGTTTAGAATTTAATTTTACATTTTATTTCAAGCTTCATTATTTTTTTTTCATTTTATATAAAAGTTACTATCATTAAAATCTTGCTCCAAATATTTTTATTCGATTAATTGGCGTTTATATTTTGTTAAATTTTGCATTTTTGCATGCATAGTATTTTTCACTAATATCTCACTTTAATTTTTACATTATTAAAAAACAGACATTTTTTGAATTTCAGACATTATCTACATTTCTATGCATATTGAATCTTGATTATTTTTTGTAATTATAGTTAAATCTTAACTATACATCAAATTGGTTTATTAGATTCTGAACAATAAAACTTAAAAAATAAGCCATTTTAAATCCAAATTGTTATTATCCAGAAAAAATTTGATAGATTTGATAATTTTATTTTGGATTTTATCATTTATAATTGCATAGTTTAAAATCAAGTTAATCATATTATAATATGCACACCTCACAATTCAAAGAGATTCTAATCAAATTAGAAATAAAAAATATAAATAAGTATTAATTTTTTTTAGATAAATAAGTAAATGAGCTTTTGAATTACGTGTAATTTTTTCTCATTAATAAGTTACAGAAATATGAGAAAATAAGCATAAATTAAAAGGATTATTAAGAAGTGTGCTCTTTTAGCTGAACAATTTGGAACACACGTTTTTGCTCTCTGCATCCATTTCCTCTTTATTTTCAGACTTAAGTATCAAGAGTTTTCCAAAGAAATTGTTTTCGATAAAAAAGGGTCTAATTTCGTAACTTAGAACATAATCTGCATTAATTAGCTAACGGATTTAAGATCAACAATTCAAACTATTGAAATAATTATGTGAAAATATCTATGCACTAATTAGTCAACATATTTAATATCAACCCCTCTAACCTTCAAAAATCATTATGTGAAAATCCAAATCCTAATTCTTGATCCAAAGACTCTGATCCAGAGCCCAGATCCAAAGTAATTTAAGTGTTTTTTATGTAATGTTATAGAATAACATGAATGCTAAAATAAGCTTTTCCATGCAAAATTAGCTTCTGCCACAAAAGATTTGAGGCTTCTAGAGCATTTACAATTTCAAAAGCCACTGCTAAATTTTATTTACAGATTACAAACCTCATAACTCGAACTATAATAGATACATAACTGAAACAATATCTTAGATTATCCAAATTCTAGTAAACAAAAAAAATTTTTCAACGAACAAAATGAGTTTACATTTTTTGTAGCATATGCTTGTTATATATAATTTTTTTCATTTTTTCTTCAAATTTCGTCTCTAAAGCATTTAACAAATACCGCAAAGATGCGGAATATAAAACTATAAACACATTCTCAACCAAGTATACAATTTTGTTTCACTATTATTAACGATGAAATAGTTTCCAATATTTTCTTTACATATTTATATTAATACTGATGCTCCAGTTATGAAATACAGCATGAATCACCATTGACTCTTCTGTATTAAAGGTAAAATCTTTTGAACACAGCTCTCTTCCAAAAAATAATTCTTCAAATTTCCACTTATTTGCTGTTATTTAAACCTAAGAGAAACAGTTATTTATCAATTGAAATTTTTTAAATTAATGAAATTAATTATTTATTATTTCTTTAATATGATTGCAGAAACATTCAGACTACTTTTATATTTTGTTTTTA
This sequence comes from Parasteatoda tepidariorum, assembly GCF_982258835.1. Taxonomy (NCBI): domain Eukaryota; kingdom Metazoa; phylum Arthropoda; class Arachnida; order Araneae; family Theridiidae; genus Parasteatoda; species Parasteatoda tepidariorum. Next base: position 52,851,622 of record NC_141766.1, read on the forward strand.
CAAATACAAATCCGATAATCTAAGAGATATTTTTGTAACTATTAGACTGTTTTTCATAATTAAAAATTACCAGGAAATATTTTTGCTTGCAAGTAGAGGATCAGAAAAAGAAATATGGAGAAAGGACATCAGTGTAAAACAAAGGTTAATAAATGAGCAGAAACCATTTAATAGTTATTAAAGGTATGGAATTAATTGAAAAAAAAATTCTTTGTTTTTAAGGTTTTAGTACAGATTTTCATCAACTGTTAAAAGAAAACAATTTTTACTAAACTTTAGCTTGCCTTTTTATTTATTGCAACCAAAATTTAATTCAACATCTACGAACAAGTTACTCTTCCAAATAAAAACTGAAAGCGAAGGTCTTGAATCCTTATTTAAGCTACTGGAGCAAAACAAAATCCTTATTTTCCCCTTCTTTAATGACAATTTAAAGTCAAAGCTCCTTGAACTTCGTTTTAGTGCTTTTAAAGTTGTCTAGTATAAAATGTTTTAACGAAAAAAATGTTAGCACATTTCAGAAATCTAAAGCATAAAATAATATTACTGCATTAAGTCTTTTTCTCTTTAAAAACTTCATAAATAATATTTAACGTTTTCAAACTTTAACATCCCATTTTAATATCAATAAATAAATGAAAATATTTTCATTAAATGACTTATTTTTGAAGAATATTATTTTTGAATATTACATTAGTTTGACTAAATTAAAGTAATGAATAATTGTAATTACCTATTCCCAATATTAACTTATTTATATTAATATATTGCAAAAATATTCAAACATTTTAATAACGAATAAAGTAAGAATGTAGATGTTGGGAAACAAGTTGACAAATTATATATTTTTCATTAATAAAATAAACCGAATTAATTAAATAGTGCTTTATAGTGAAATTAAATAAAAATAAAGTTTTTTTAGTCATAGAAATTTAACTAGCTACTTAACACTTTTCCAAAACTATTCATTTGACTTTAAATTTTATGCCTTATGCTGAAAATCAAAAGTTGTATATTTTAGCAAATTTAAGCGACCCTTCCTCTTTCGGCAAAACTCACTGTTCATAGGGTAGAGACAAGAAAAGAAAATTATACATATTTTTTTAATACTCCTTATTTAATATTCAAAAATAAATTTATTATGGATATTTACTCAGTTTGGCAGTATATTTCGTTACATGTAAAATACAAGACCGCGACCCATTCACAGTTTGAGATGCTGATACTATGCAATATTATGCCAATGTAATTCTGCAATCTGCAGTTTTTGATAGGCTGTTAAATAGCTCGTATTGCATTAAATAGCATAAAATTATTGTATAAAAGAGCATAAAGTTAATGTATAAAATAGCATAAAATTACAGTATTATTGTATAAAATTATTTCATTTTTTCATTTAGACTTTTTTACACAATAAAACATCTTTTTCAAATTCTAAGTACCTTGATAATCTTTTTTTCCTCTTATCCCAATAATTTTATGAAACATATTTTGAAAAGCACAATATTCCATAATTTATTCAATATTTCACTTTTTTTACAAAAAAGTATGGTTAAGCCAGAACGTTTTTTTTTAGCTGCGTAGTTTACATGTTTTCTAATAAACTCACAATACCTTACAGGTTTCCTATATATCGTTATTAGAAAAACAAATGTTCGTGACAATATCCAAAGCGTATCTTATACCCAAAAGTGACAAGCAGTCAAGCTTAATGCTTATAAGTATGCAATTTTGCTTCGTTTCAAAATTTTTCCTGAAATTGTTGAATATTTTAATCTAAAAGAAAATTATGGGAGTAACAGTTTGCTTGAAATTTCCCTTGACAACAAAACACGAATAAGATTCTACTCTCGTCGAAATATTTATGGCATGACATAAACAAAATGTCTGATACTTTTACTGCGTTTTTGCTTAAAAATACTTATTTCTTTTCAAGACAATATTAGTTTTCACCGAAAAATTTACTGCACACTTACACTCTTTTCTTTTTGGGTAATAGCTTTATTTTTATCTTTGTACTCAGATTTCTTACAAATTGTAACTATAACTTGATTTGAAAAAAAATTTGAATATAGCTCAGACAAATTCATTAAAATACATATAAATCTAAAACAACTGAATGCTTTTTGTTAATATTTGGCTTACTTAACCAAGTTCTTTGGCTTACTTAACCAACTTCATGAAATTTCAAATTTAAAACGAATAGTTTAGTTTGCATACTAAAAATTAAAACTTTATAGAAATTTTCGTCTTTTAAACTATACTTTAAATTGATATTGTTCAGTGTTCTTGGCATGAAACATTATGGTTTTCAGCAGTTTATTGTTGCTTGAAACGACAGTGTGAAGTTTATTGGACCGATTGTTTTTACTTCGCTATGCAAAATATAATTAATCAAAAGATTCCAATATTTTGCAGGAGGTTCACATAGAAAGAAACATTACCTTAAAAAGTTACCTTAAAAGTTACCTTAATTGTAAGGCAATTGCATTTCAGGTAAGAAAAAAGAAGACGTAATTCTGATAATAAAACCAAAATATACGGTATTTAAACCATTCAATTGGTAATTTGTCAGCTGGTATGATATCTGGTTTTCAAAAATATAGCACTAGAGAAATTTAGAAATTAGAGAATTGGTAAATTTCACCAAATAAATGCCATGCTCGAAAGTATCATGATAAAATTGCCAAATTCTGACACATGTACGAAATTTTAACACATATTATGAGACCATACTTTACTGTTAATTTTACCAAAATCATTAACAAGCACTTTGCTGAAAATTACCGAGCTTTTTGGTATTTCCATAGCTCCAAATTTTCCCATATTCTGTTAGTTTTAACCACACTTTTTTCTCTTCTAAATTTTACCGCATTTATAATCAAAAAAAGAGTTTAATGATACTATATTTTTTTGTTCCTTCTACCAAAAGCCGTTATCAAAGTTTTCTCAGTTATTATTAACGCGCTTTCTGCATTTACCACAGAACCAGATTTTGATAGAGCGAGAATTTTCAATATTTTGGTAGTTTTTACCTTAAATTTTTTTCTCTGTTCGTAATATTTTTTCCTCTTTCTATTAATATTAATTATTTCTGAGCAAATACTGTGAGACTTCAAAACAAGCATTTTTTTTTTTTTTAATTCAAGAGAAAATGGTCCCAGGCTACAATCTGGTTTTGTCCATAGGACCACCACATACTGTACCTTGGTTTATTACATTTTACTCTTCAGGTAACATTTATTTTGAGTTATTTTCTTTTAATTTCGATATTTTATAAAATTTAAATATTCATGCCTCAAAAATTGCTTTTTCTTCTGTAGCATGTAAAAACTAAATGTAATCAACTTAAACATAAAAGTGTTACCTGCAGATATTTTGGAAAAAATACTTCAAAAATTAAAGCTTTGCTAAAAACAAGCATTTCAACATTCTTAAGAGGCTTAGTTCATAAGGAAATATAGTTGTGCTAACTATATCTCTTATATTTACCTTGCATCTATCTAAAGTAGGAGGCTATTTTAAGGTACAATATACAGTCCGAGGCCAAATTATTAGACGAACTTTAAGATTTTATGCAAAATCTTAATTATCATTTGATACTATACAGCTGTATTGTTTTAATGTGACAGGAATTGGTTTGCACTTGTTTACATTCGTGTATCAATTGGTTAAATTAGACAATATATAATATAAATACGACGATTGGATAATTTACGATATATATTAAATAAATATAGAATATTTGTCATATCAGGTATTATATTAGTATATAATAATAATTAGACGAAATTTTTAAACGAACTGTAGTTTTTTTAATAATGACATGTTTTTGCACGAATTTATATGCAATACTTTTATATTTAAACATACATGTAATTGATTTTTATTCAAGAGACTTTTTACATACTTCCTATTTGTATTTAGTTTTAACGAATTGCATTACAATATTACACATTGATGCACAAACGTAAACAAGTGCAAACTCGTTTCAGTCGCATGCAAACAATAAAGCTGAATAATATCACCTAATAATTAAGTTTTTACACGAAATCGTATAGTGCGTCGAATAATTTGGCCTGGGGCAGAGGATACTGAATCATGGTGCATTACACACATGGGGTACAGCATGCATATACTTTTCTGATATTAAGATTAACAAAAATAAATTTAAAAATTTGTATATTCTCTTAAATAAATTTTGGCATTTTTAGTACAGTTATCAAACATAATTTTTATAGGGTTTTATTCACAAATCAAACTGATTAAAAAATATTATTCAGCTGCTAGAAAGCCAAAAAAGACATACCTTACATGCACTTAGAAAACTTATAATGGTCCAAAACAGAAGAGATAGTATTTTTTTCTAGCGTAGGAATAGTTAATGTTTTTTTTTTAATGTACAAAGTGCAGAATACAGCCACTAGGAGGTTAAAAGTAAATGCGGTTCAAAGAATAAATATACTTGTTTAGCTCATCAAAAGCAAATGTTTTCAAAAGCAAAATTAAGATTTAAGAAACTGAAAATTAAATTTGTTTCAAAGTTGCGATAAACAAGATAAATGAAGTGGAAAATGTGAGAATATTACTTTTTTATCAAATTTTGTTGAAACAATTATGATTGCTAAATAAAGACACAAAACTTGCTACCTCAAAAATTAATTAAGTAATATTTTCCTGTGATTTTATTTATTTGACCGGAAAAATAATTTATCTAAGTTATTAGTTAAAAGAATTAAACACCTATGCCTTAATTTTTAAAAAAATATAAATCAATATTGAACCCTTTGTAAAAGACTCGCAGTAATAAATGCTTTTGTAATCATTTTTAAGCATTTCGTTCAAACCCGTATAAGGAGCATTTCAAAAGTACAACTTCATTCTTATTACTTTATAATTAAGACAGTGGATACTTTATTTTCTCAGAACGAACATAAAATACGATAATACTTTATATTTTTACAGAAAATGACATGTTTGTTATTAAAAAAAGAGGAAATGTGACATTTTGCTTTTGATGTAAGCAAGTTTGTTATGCTAGTTAAGTTTGTTATTACTAGTTAAGCTTTTTTTCATTTTGCTTTTTATAATTCTGTATTCAGTAGCGATCTAAACTAGATTGAATCAGTAATAATTTTGAAATTGTAGTATAAATGTACTGTTTAGGAAACATTAAAGTGAATATAAGGAAAACCGAGAATGAACTTATAATACCCGTTTCTTGAAAGAAAAATCATAAATTTTTTTTTCAGTTTACTTTATTTATTTGCTGACTGAGAAAGATGCGACTTTAAAACGTAAAATTAGTTCAGATAATTTTTTATATTATTTTAAATATTTATTTATTTATAATTCTAACAGAATATTCTGAAGCTTTTGACTAAAATAAATTAGATATACAACTTCATAACAACATTTATGCAATTCTGTATAATATAATGTAATATAATATATAATTTTTTGATAAATATTAAACATTCAAAGTTAAAAAAAAATATTATAAGAAGCATTTTAAAGATTACGCTTAGAAATCACCCTCTAAAAAATATTTTACATAATATCCTAAAAAGTACCAAAGAAAGTGTCTTGTGCTTTCATTGAATGTAAAATGGAATATACATTTTGCAATCTAAAATTATATACAGTTTTAAAATTCAAAATCACAATATCACAAATCTAAATTATTTTCATAATATTTATTTCATCCCACACATCGTATGATTTATTTTATCCTCCAAAGTCTTTTAAGAAGTCCAACAAATGGTGTGCATTTCCAATATTTGGAGGATTCCACTTTGTAATTCGTGTGGCGTGGATTCATCTGGTATTCATAACATTTGAAAGGGAGTGCATGCTAATGTTGCTATGGATATCTCTAACATAAACAAACCTAACCTCAATGATCCCCCAAAAGTCAGGAAGAAATTTGCATAGAGTCTTAACTTTCGCTTGTAAAGCGTGTTTTGGAAACAGAAGTTGAATCCTTGTCTAGTATTTCCTCTTTACATATCTTAAGGAAAAATATAAACTCAACTCATGTAGTACAACTTGTAGGGATTTGGAAAACAAAAAGTGGTCATATTTTCTGAAATTTAAATAGAATCTCTTATAAAATATTATTTTGCCTCTTGTGTAAACTAAGAAATTTTTATAAATTTAGAAAGCATCTGAAGTATTCAGTATTTAAATATTAGTGAAATATTTAGTTAGTATAGTAATTTTAGTTTTGAGAACATATTTAAACTAGACTTTTTCATTATATCGTAGCGCTGTTCAGTTTAGAGTAAACAGTGCTATGTATAATCACAGCAATGTTTCCTGACAACAGAGTAGAATGAAATTTTGGCTAATTTAATAAAAATTAATATAATTAAAGTTATAATATGTATATAATGTAATATATAATATATATATAGTATTTAAAATATTAATGAAATATTTAGTTAGTATAGTAATTTTAGTTTTGAAAACATATTTAAAATATACTTTTTTATTATATAGTAGCACTGTTCAGTTTTGAGTAAACAGTGTTATGTATAATCACAGTACTGTTTACTCAAGACAGAGAAGAATGAAATTTTGGCTAATTTAATTAAAATTAATGTAATTAAATTTAAAAATTGAGTTACGATGCATTTTAGTTATAGTCATGGAAAACAGCGTAAAATTGTAAGTAATAATAAAATATTTTATAAGGTAATATTTTCCAAAGAGGTCATTTCAAGTATTTTTTCTAAAACATTTTTTTTCTAATAATTTTACTTTATGTATGTTTCTTTTCTTTTGTAAAAAATACTTTTTTTTATCTAAATAAAACATTTTGCATGAAAACCACTTTCTTTTTTCTAATATGCGTCCAAAGCGACTGATTTTATTTTCCATTTTGTTATTATTCACTATATTTATTATTAAATTCTTTAAAATATCTCAAAAAATAATAACAAGAGTTTTGAATATGATGTTCCAGTACAAAAAAAAATCAAGTTAATAGAATGTATATTTAGTTTGCGGGAGTGGAGTTGGCAAACTTTTTGTGAACATTGTATAAAGATTCTAATTTAATGAAGTAATAAATTTTTCCTCTACTTATCAGCTGTAAGGAATTGGTATTTTAAGGCAAATCAATGGAGCTACTTTACCATTAAAAAAATACTTATCAAGAATTCTTCAGTACTAAATCTATTATAAAGTCTTAACACGTGGATTGCAACTATGTAAGAATAGTTGTAATGGTATATGTATCGCATAAATGAGATTGACGACCAATACTTGTTTTCCTGTTCTTTATTGATAAGATAAATTAACCTAATTGATTGGTATCTGAAAAGTTAGCCGAGAAAACGGCTTACTCTATCGATTTCAGCGAGAATCTACCAGGAAGTTAATAAAGCATTTATTCCACTAACGAATCGGAAGAAGATATTGAACTGCAGTCAGATTCACTATAAGCCAGACATCAAAGACTGATTTTCTTTCATAACTAAATATTACAATTGAACAAACAAACTTATTGGAATATTATAAAAAAAAGTTTATCGAATTGTGGTAGGCATATGCGTAGAATGATAGTTGAAAAGGAAAACAAAGATGAATATAGGATTAGTCAAATAAAAAGTGTTCACCTAAAAACCGTTACCGATTTAAAAAAAATTATTCAAGAAATGAAAGGACATTAAATGAAGTGTGGTATGACATTCACTTTTTATCACTAATTTTGTTTGAACCATAAACAAAGCAGAGAAAATATTTAAAAAGAATAAAAAAATTACCATGACCTGAATGTTTTAAATTACTTCATGTCAGCAATTGATAACCCTTATCTTAATTCATTTGTTAATATTTAATATATTTTATATTGGGAACTAAATTCTTATATATATATATATATATATATATATATATATATATATATATATATATATATATATATATATATATATATATATATATATATATATATATATATATATATATATATATATATATAAACGAACAGCATTGAGAGTCTCTAATGCAACACACTCCAATGAAAGGCCAAGAGGAAGGCCCAAAAAGAGATGGAAGGACTGTGTGGATGAGGATTTTGTCATCCTGGAAGTAAAGAACTGGAAAACAATTGCTGAGAGAGAAGGGCAGAATGGGAAAATCTTCTGAGGAAGGCCCAGGCTCACAAAGGGCTGTCGTGCCAATGCTGATGATATATATATATATACATATATATATATATATATATATATATATATATATATATATATATATATTATGTATATATATATATATATATATATATATATATATATATATATATATATATATATATATATATATATGTCAAGGCGAAAAACCGAAATCGGTGGTTGTTGACTTTCACCGGTGAATGTCGACAACCACCAAATACGTCGTTGAAAGATCGAATATTTCATTACATTCTTGTACATTTGGGCCCTCACCAGTGTATGCCGACAATCACAGATATGCTTTAGTGAATGTCCGAAATATTTATTACATTCGATTTGATACGAATTTATTCGTAGATATAATTACATTTATTCGATATTTTAACGCTACACTGATGTGTTATTAAGGTTAAGTGCCAGCCCGGTATACATTTGCCCGGTATACCCTACACTGATGTTTTTTCAAGGTTAAGTACCACTGCCCGGTATTCCCTACACTGATGTTTTTTTAAGGTTAAGTGCCATTGCCCGGTATATGTTTGCCTGATTCTCCAAACACTGATGTTTCTTCTAATCTATTGTCAGTAAGTATTAAAATATAGAATAAATATAAATATTTCAAATAAATATAGTAATATTAACGAATAAATTAATATAAAATTGGATATAACAAATATTTCGGACATTCACCAAAGCGACTATGTGATTGTTGACATTCGCCGGTGAGAGTCAGAAATAAGGGTATTTAGCAAATATTTCGGACATACACCAAGGGACTACGCGAATGTTGACATTCACCGGTGAATGTTGACATTCTCCAGATTTCGGTGTTTCACCGTAACATATATATATATATATATATTAACCCTATTGATAAATTAATATAATACATAAAAATCTTTCGGTTATCGAGTTTGATATTTTCGCCTTGTTCAAATCCAACACGGGCAAATCCGTGGCTAAAAAATTTTATAAATGGCAAACAACTTCCTTCAATATTATTCAATAAATGTTAATTGTTTCTATAAAAATCATCGAATGACAATTTGAAATTTTGTATTTTAAATTAAATCTTTCATTAATTATACAATACAAATTAATACATAAAATCTGGTTTTGGGCCAATCCACGGAAGCAGACAAATCAAATGCGATTCTTTACTTCAGTATGAACGCGCCTTAAAAATGTAACCCACTATCCTCTATTTCACGATTTGAAATCAGGTAATTTAGTAACGTAAATATTTCTAAATCACTTTTCAAGGTAAGTACATTGCATCCGTTCTGCCTTCTCACTTTATATGTTCTTATATGTCCATTTTTTTGTATTTTTCTTGAATATTTGTATTTTTTCTAGATAAAACTTCATTTTCGAATCTCTTTCCCTTTTCTCTAATTTGGTGCACCCTGGACTTCTATATTGATTTATTTTGTTTTGACTATGTTAATACAATATTGAAAATGCTTTTTTGAGGATATATTTGTGTGAACTGATGAAAAATTTATATATTTTCGTATTTTTTTTTCAAATTTTTTTTAATTCGAATATTTTTTTTAATATTTTTAATATTTTTATTTTTAAACTTCTCTTCAATTTTTGCCCTTTTTTTATATTCTAGATAGCAAAAGTTTTTTCTCCTTAAACAGAAGGGAGCAAAAGTTTAGAATCGATATGTTTTTCTGTTCTAACTTTTAACTTTCTCAATAAGCAAACTTCAATAATCATGTAAGAAATAAATTTTTAGCTTTAGTCATTTTATATGGAAAGCGACTAATAATGCACTTGAAAGTTTGAATGTTTTAATTTTGCAGCGCCCAAACAAGAATTTGAAAAATTGGAATTGAAAGTTTTGCGGTGATTAAGTAATCTTTCATTTAAGTTAATCATCTCAAGTTAAGAGAACACATCATATTTTTAATACTTTGTAGCAAATCCTTTGTAGCTTTAATGACTGATGCACACTGTCGGAGAATGGAATCAAATAGACCTTGTGGAGCTTACTTAGCGATTTTCGCCCGTTTCAACTGAAGTAGTTCTGCCTTTGGAAAAATGCTCTCGTGTCTCGGCTTTTCTTCCGATAAATTTAAAAATTTAAATAAAAAAAAATAAACAAAATAAAAAAAAATGAAAATAAATTAAATGGAAGGAAAATAAATAAAATAAGTAAAAAGAAATAAAAAATTTTTTTTTGACCTCTTTAGATGTAAAACAACTTGTCACGATTTTTGAGGGTTATTCAGATAATTATCCTACAAAAGCAAAAGTCCACATAGAATCCTTTTACAAGTATAAGGTAGCTTCTAAAATATTTTTGTAACCATATTGATCTACAATCTCATCGATGAGCACGAAGAGGGTGATGCCATTATGATGGAAAGCAGTGATTTATTTTGGAGTGGTTGCCATAGCTGAAAGAATTGTGTATGTCAAGTTTGAAACTGGAGATTTTAACATTAAGCACTCACCTCCTTATGCCTATGGAATTGTGCCCAAAGAACTTAAATACAAAAATTCGCTTCAAATGAAAGTCTAGCTACTAGAGAAAAAGGACTGCATCCACACTTTAAACATTTAAAAAATTTAAGAAAAATAACCGGAATCCAGTAATATATTTCATACATCTAACGCACATCAATTTCCTAATTAAAAATTTTACATACTTTTATTTATTTATTCATTAAATATCGGCATGTTATTCTTCGCTTGTTTAATGTAATTTTTTTTACAGCCAATATCATTTAATATTAAGCTTTTTCACAGACATCCAATATTATAGTTGTTCATCCAATAACAATCCCCATTTATTTTAATGAATTCATTCTTATCGTATACTCATATTTCTTTCATACATTTCAATTACATATGCTTGATTTATGATAGTTTATAATTTGTATAATTACCATTCATTCAACACTTTTATTCTCATTCATTATACTTTCATTCATTATTTTCAATTTTATATGGCCACCCAATAGTTAGTTTTGGACCAAATGGGCATAAACTGTTCTTACCCCTTTTTTCAAATATTATTTATTGAATTAAAAATTTTGTGCATAAAATTCAACCTTTTTAAATTATAGTTTTTGAATTAGTCAGCTTAATATGAGACAATCTTGCTCAAATCTAGTTCAATACGAAATTTCATACTTTGTAATTTGGCAACTTAGTTATTAACATATTTCAAGTGATTCCTAGAAATTGTTTGTAAATGTAAATTTATGACTTTTTTCTCTCTTCTTCATTTTTATATTCTTTATTTCTAGCAAAACAAATGCAAGTGCAGAATTGGAGTTTACGTTCTATATACAAGAACCTTCCTCAATGTCTAAAAACTGAATTTTCCAAATCACGTTGTATTTTTGCTTTAGTCTACATAACACAAAGTATTCCCTATCCTTTTCAGATGATTTTTGTTCTCTTTTGTGCTCTCTTCACTAGATCAAATAATGTTAACGAAGTGCTCTCCTTTTTTGGTACTTCCCACTTCACTGTATAGATGTACTTTGTATTGGCTTCATTAATGAATTATAAGAAAGCACTAGTTTTGGAGGAAATAATCGTGTGAGTTGATGAAGTGATTATACCTTTCAGTTGTTGATTTTTCAAAATTTTCCCAATTTTTTATTAATACATATTTTTTTATAACTTTATTATTTCTTTCCTTTTATATTAATAATTCTTTTATTTATTTGACATTTTTATTTTTACTTTTCTGTCAGTTTTAAGCTAGCGTTCTATCAATCTCATCTGGAATTGTAAGTTTTTGCTTTTCAAACCATTTCCCTAATCTATTTTATTGAAAAATTATAATATACAAAATTTTTTTTAAAATAAAAGTTCTATATTTGAGTGATTAATGAAGGAATCAGAAACTACTGTAAATAACTTTCAGATCAATTCCATTTTATGGAGATTTTGTACTGAAGTTGAGCTAATCATTTTTATTTAGAATCAGAAAAAACATACTTTAACAAAGTTCTATATTATATTTTGATCATAAAATACAAACGCTCTTTTGTCATTGCTCTTGTTTTGTCATAGTCATTGTCAATATCATTGCTCTTCTGTCTTATATTTATATGGATAATGCTAGTATTGTTATATTCTTGGTCCTGGACTACATTTAAACTACAAAAGTCAAAATTACTTCACGCTTTAGCATAAAAGTTACGTTTAACGCCAAAACTAATTCAAAGTTACAGGTATCAGAAAAGATAATAACTTAACTTTTAATCACAAAAGCTTCAAACTAGAGAAAGAATTTGAGTAAGAAATTCCTCATTTTCCATAATAAATCGCATTAGTTCTCTAAATAATAATTATGGAAATTAAGTTAGACGCTAAGAGATTATTTCGTTCGAAGATATGAATTTTAATCATCCTAAAAGTTATTGAAATGGTGATGCATACATTTTAGTGGGGATATGTCTTCTTAATAATCTCGAGGATTCAAAAAGAAATCAAATGTCTATCTGACCGCATTTGTTTCTGCCGCTTCGGCGCTTAATTTGAACGACGCTTTAGCAATGCAAAATACGACGCAGTATATGGGATAAATAAAAAAGAAAAAAATTCACGTCGCCAACTTAGGGATCCGTGAAATTGATCTTCTATTTCGAATTCTTTTCCGACGAAATAATCAGGGAAAGAAATTACAGCAGTTACAGTTTTGTAGATTTCTTTTCTTCGTATTGAAATGTAGAAGAGCTAAATAAATCTGCATATTAGAAACAAATAAAAAAAACAGCATCCTTGAACATTTCTTATTCTCTAAAAATCCATTTAGTTATCTTTATTTTATTTAAAATGACTTGAAAGTAGAAGAGAAAGGTGATTTAAAATAAAGAGTATTCCGTAAAGTAAACCATTAATGTATATAGATATATATACAATATATATATATATATATATATATATATATATATATATATATATATATATATATATATATATATATATATATATATATATATATATATATATATATATATATATATATATATATATATGACTGAGAATAAAGCAAAACAGCTATCGAATTTACATTATAGGAAAGTGAGTGTGATAAACAACAGACGAGGCCTGCTTGCATTAGGAAACAGGGAAGAGTTGAAAGGCAATTATTAGAAACACCGTCAATTTCAACCTCCAATTAAACTAGTTTTAATGTCCATTGCATCTGTTTCCTCTGTTGCAATTTGTCAGAATTTGATGCTGTTTTGTTTTTTCCTATCTTAAATATTAACTTGAGAGCCCCGATATATAGATACTTTTGTTTCTTCATTTCAGATAATGATTCTAAAAAAAATATTACGGACGTTCTTGCCAAGACAGGTATGAAACAAATGTAATTTTTATATTTCCGATACATATCTTTCAGATTACTCATGAAATATATTATATTGCCATTTCTCTTCCTGTTTTTCGGAATTGTAATGCATTGAATTTTGGAATCTCTAAATTTGAGTTTGCTTAACTCTTCCCAGATTGTGGAATGGGTTGTGGTCTCTTGTTCTGTGAGGCAATGGGTGACCAAAAGATATATATAAATTCGGGTGTCTCAGTAACAGGAACATATACAAGGAATCACTCAGATCCGGGTCCGCCGGTTGTTGATCACCTCTATTAGACATCAGGAACGGCCAGATCAAACAAAACGCAAATCTTGTCAATTTGATAAATAATTCAAATGTAATTCACCGTGTGACTTGATCACTCAATTACATAATCCATCAACAATCAGAGAAGGGGCATCCGCTTTACACTTTGTAAGCTACCCCTAAATCAATGACTGTAGATCAGCACTTTGTTGACGACCCCTCAATCAATGATCTTTCGTTTAGCACTTTGCACTTTTTAAACAGTCCCTCAGTCAACAATCATTAGCTTTGTACATTGTAAGCAACAATTTTCACAAGCAATAGCACTTCACAATACACTGTTTCAATAATCCAGAACACTAACTCACCATCCATATTATCCAATTTATAATCGCTTTTCTTGTCGAACACGAAACACCAGCACAATCACGCGAAAACGCCACGTTTCAGTTCCAACGCCATCTTGACAGGAGTACATCAACTGGATAAAAAGCAATGCCAGTCGGAATTCTTTCACTGAGACTTCATTTCTCGTCTTCAAATCATTTAAATTACAAATAATACACAAACAATTAAAATTAGTGCAATAAATATAAAAAAAGACTTAGAAAAGTTCCTGGTGGAAAAACACGTCCAACACAGGCCACGGGCTGTTCCCGTCTTCTTTTCCTTCCAATAGAAAAAAAGAAAAGAAAAAGAACTCAAGTGCTGTGAAGACTCTACAAAGCTTTACTTTGTTCGAATTGGTACATTTCTATTGATTTGCAAATCATTAATAAAGAAGTAAAACTAAACATAAAACAATCATTTAACTAAATAAATCTTTTCTTGGTAATGTTTAAGAATTGTTTTATAATACTGGAATAATGCTTTATAATAATGGATTACTTTTGAAAACAATAATTGATACAGGTATAGAAAATGGATAAACAGATTAATGGATTAAAAAAACTTATGAACACTTGTAAATACTAAAAAAAATCATATGTCTGTGAAAAATAAAACTGCTATGATATTTTTAAACTGCGTAAAATACATTTTTTTGACGAAAATTCTCCAGTACGTATTTTTATTTTGGTACAAAACATATTTAAGAGTTGTAGAAACATAAAAAAATAATACTAAAAAGGTTTGGCGATAAAAGTTCTGAAAACGAAAAATTAATATTCTATTAAAGTTTAATTTCCATAAAAAGGAAAGAAAAAAAGGGTAGATTGGCGTGCACATTTTTAATGCATAGTTTAGAAAGAAAATTTTGAAAATGAATTTTTTGGAGAATTTAGGAATCATTCTTGAATTATTAAAACATTCCTTAGCGTTTAAATATAAGCCATAATTCTTAAGTCAGTATTTTTAGTAAAGGTTTTCCTTTTCTCAGAGTTAGTATGCATTTTCTAAACAGAGAAGTACTAATCGGGAATGAAATTAGTGTTATAAAAAATCACTGTTTTTCGAAATTCAAGCTTTGACAGTTTTAACAAAGATTTCCCGTTCCTTAGAAAATGTACATTTTCTGATCAGAGTAGGATTAATCGAGAGGAAAATGAGAGTTACAATTTAGCATATTATTAAGACTCAGTAATTTCGTACCGTACACCGTTTCCTCTGTAAGATTGCACAAGATATCATTTCCATGGTTCAAATTAAAATAAATCATCTTAGAGTGTGGGAAAGTTAATAAGTTCAGCAATTTAATGAAAAAATAGGTATTCCTCTCTGGTGACAAGGAATTAGCTAAAAATTATAATTGCAGTGTGAAGCAAAAATTTGGTAAATATTTAATCATATTTTTTTCAATCCGGCTTCCGTACTAAGCATTCAACACTATCTACCAATAAGTATTTGGATGCGTGTGATTGAAAAGGAAAGCAAACTTTATTCATAATCAATATTTGGTAGAGCCTCCACCAGAGGCAATTACAGCGGGAACCCTCCGGGGCATACTTTCCACAGGTTCTTGTGTGACGGCAAGTATTTTCTTCCACTCGGCTTGGAGAAGATATGTAAGTCCCTTCACCGATTTTGGAAGGGTAGTACACCCCTTAATTCGGCGATACATTTCGTCCCACTGGTTCTCGATAGGGTTCAGGTCTGGGCTCTGGGCAGGCCAGTCCATTCGATTAACCCCATTGGCACCATACCAAGCCTTGGTTACCCTCGCAACATGACAGCTGGCATTGTCGTCGAGGTAGTAACAGGGTAAAACCCGTAAAACTGCCGCAACGTAGGAAGCACATTGTCATCCAAAAGAGTGCAGTAGACATCTTGCATGGGACTAATGCCGATGTTGTTCCCTACACGATATATACCGGCTGAAGGCGTGATGTATCTCAGGACAGCAGAGTCATTTACAGATATAGTCCGAATACTTATTGGTAGATAGTATATACAATATTTATAACAATGAAATGTTGGTTAGTTCATATTATAAGCTTTTAAATGGTCACAAGAAACTACCACTATCTTAAAAATTTAGAAGAAAAAAAACGAATCAAAATACCGATGAAAGACTTTTAAATTCATTCATTGGACATAGGACAATTCTTCATTTATTGCATTCATTCTTCTTTATTAAGAACTAGGGATTACATTAATTGTCATTTCTGATTTCATCTAACCCGCAACATTATGTTTAACTTATAATGTGGTTTCAGAGCTAATTTCTTTTTTGATTCAGCTCTCTTCTGTTTTTCATAATTGTTTACGAGGCGCATTTTTGGATACGGTGAAGTAATAATCAGTTATTTGTTTGATGATCATCACACTGTACTTGTGTTTAATCATGTCATGGGTTTCCCAGATATGAGTTAATTTTATATTTCCAACCGCATGATGAAACTTGACAGATACTGTACCAAATTTTAAATTTAATTAATTAACAAAAAATGAAAGTCTCATATGTACCAATTATAAATATCTTAAAATTAAAGGTGATGTTACAATTAAAATATATTATGTACAGAGAAATAGGTTATAAAATTTGATAGAGGTATTCAGTCGATGAAGTTTAAAACAAATAAAGAAAATGAAAGAGATTAATTGCATAATAAATTTTGATAATAATTTTGGATCATCATTAATTGATGTACAGAAAGGCCAAAAATGATCGAAAATAGTGGAGGGAAACATTGCTAAAGTGCCACTGGAATTAACCCAACAGCAAGGGCTCGTGGTCAAGATAAAGTTAATGGACGACTGAATAACATCTATAAAATTATACACAACAATAAATAAGTTGTAACTACCCTCTAGTCAAATAAATACAAATAAGGATTGAGTCACTCACCTCGATGGACAATCATGAAGACATCATTGAGTTGTCGTGGAATTAAAAGAACCAAACGTCAAAAGAAGGGAACATGAAGGCTGCTTCTTTTGTTCACATTGTTTTTATTTTTATATTTTTTACAGGGGACAAACGAAATACCCTGAGTGAGGAGGGGTGTGGATAATCTTTTAGAAAAGAATTGGCCAAACTCATCTATATGAAAATGATAAAAGAGAAAAACAAAAAAAATGGCCAAAAAAATGTGGCATGGCTCGCTGACCACTATGGTCAGCTGACCAGCCGCACCGCAATCCCCGGGAGAAGAGTACTTGGCAGTACCAAAAAAAACGATAATAATGGCGTCCGCTTAAGCGCGGGAAAGTGCGAGTTGTAAAGCAGGAGAGAGAAAAGACTGTCATTGGATGGGGGGATTACCACACGATTAAGTCAACACCAATCAGTGTAAATTAGTACTCCCACAACATACCAAATATGGTGCCAAAGGGAAGAAGTCCCCAAGAAGGCGTGAACACACCAATTCTAGGAAATTCGAAAAATCCGGCTGGAACCAGAATCACCACGTGCAAAACTGAAGGTTACGTGGAAGTGATGGGAAAAGAAGTTAAGTGGTGACGTAAATTTTGAAAGTGAGGGAAAAGAAAGTCGTCCTTGAGAAGGACAGTGGGGTCAGACGTCCTTGAATTGCAAAAGGTGAAAAAGAGAAAGACACAAAAAATATGTTGCTAACGTAAAAGTAAAAGAAACATTTCCAATTCTCTTCACAGAAAAAAAAGGGTAAAAAATGAAAAGAGAAATAAAATAGGAAAAGTACAAATACTATCTACTATGAAAGATTAAATTAAATTTAAATTATTGACATAAAAAAATCGTCACACAACATTGTTACAGATACCTTTGAACTTTTTTACAAAATGCCAATTGAAAGCTTTTGCTGAGTTTTTTAAGTCTAACCCCATGTTGTTCCTAAGTAATTGACACCAAAATCATTATCTCTGTTAGTTGCGAATTTCATAGCTCAAATTAAGATAAACTCTATATTGTATATAAACCTTTGAAACAACAAAATAGCAGTTAATTCATAACATTTTATAACCGTCGCTGAACACCGACCCAATTTTGAGTTTATGACTACCAACTTCGTAGTCTCGTACTTTTGAACCTAATCCGGAAGACAAGAGAACTCATGGATCAAGTTTTGGGATGAATTTGCCTTCGGGGTTGAGTTTTTGATTTATTTAACCAACAGTTGCCTTTTCATGGAAAGGAAAAACACGAAAACCTCCTACGGTTAGCCTGATTGCAAAGGCATTCAAACCCATGATCCGTCGGCGACACAGAATATTTTACATCAGCTCTGTGATAGGTGCGATCTAGGTGCAGAATTCGTATAGACCTTCCCTGGCTGAGATTCGAACCCGGGTTACCACATTGGGAGGCAAGGGCCCTATCCCCTGAGCACAGTTATAAATTTTAAAATCGAAAATGAAGAATAAATTTCAATAACATTAATATACATGTTTAATTCAATCCACTAACAACTTTGGAGGAAAAATAATCTAAATAACTTATATTCAATGGTAAGGAAAAAGTAAGATAAGGTCCTAGATAACCAAGATATAACATATAGTGATAAATATACAACACATTATAATGTATAATAGAGCGATAGACCGGTTAGACCGAATTCACATTAGACTGACAGAGCTTGTTCACAAAAAATATAAATAGTAATATAGAAACGCATAATGTATTTAGTACAGAATTTTTAAGCTATTTGAATTACTATGCTCGACATATTTAAACAAAAATCATTATGTCTTATCAAAAATCAAAATCAATCTTGTTTTAAATGGCTGTGGCCCAAGGTAGAAAACACTGTCCTCAATAAGTATTTAAATATTTTAAAAAGTAACTTAACAGGCTTTATACGAACAATGTTTATATTTAATATGGAGGTGTTTTACTTAGATATTGCAATATTACTATAGAAGGGAGTCAACGTTTGAGTAAAATAATTTCCCATGAGGAGCATTTCTCACTGTAGCTAGACGATCAAGATAATAGATATGTATATCAGCATTACTTTTGTAGTTAGAAGGAAATCTCAAAGCTCCTAAACACAATAATTTCAGACAGTTTTTCTTTATTACAATTAGCTTCCAAATTGAGGCTCTTGAATGTCATTATTATTAAATAATTAGGAGTTTAATGCAAGTAGACAGATGCGTTAGATTAATGAAACATTTTTAGTTCTCTGATCAATTTATTATTATCATGAAAAGCACATTATTTTGTGGAGTCTTAGGGGTGTAAAGTAAATTTTGATAATTGAAAATAATTTTACAAAATTTTAAAACTAAATACTGTGCGTCTTTTTAATTTTTTAAACATTACTTTTTTGAGCTAACTTTAGTAGCAACATTCGAAGACTGTCTTAATTATCCAAAAAATTATCCAAAAACGTAAATAGATCTGATCTTAGAAAGGACATGATACCAAGTGTCACAAAAAAATTTCGCCATCAAGCAACAAAAAAAAATAGTAAGGGAATTTGAGACATAAATCTGGACTATGTTATTTAATTTTTTATGTTCTATGGCTCATATTATTATAATTTGATTAAAGACTGTCTCAATTGTAAAAAAATAAATTAATAAACTTAGTTACAAGGTTAAACTTAGTTACATTTCGTTGTCAAGAAAAACCTCCTTTTTGTAGAATTTAACACCCTGATTACGTCACGCTATGTTATTTATCCTGTCATATTATATGGTAATATGTTATTGTTATTAATTCTAAAACTGCCTCAATTATATAAAAATTAATCTTTGATGTAATGGAATGGCACATTCCACGTAAGATGTCACTATCAATCAGGACTTTTTTTTTTATAGAATTTGAGATGCCGTTTGTTTTGAGTTCTGCCCTACTTATATTCAAATTATATTGTTCCGAAGTTATTTGTCCCCACAATCCAAAAAAAAAATTTTTTAATATTGTAAATGAATGAAAAAGATTTCCATCAAAGCAGTGCTCACTGGCATAAGCGCATGTCTAACTCGTTCAAGATTTTAGGGATTCTTAGCCGGTAGTCTTCATAATTTTTCTATTAAAATTTTGTTTATTATTTTGAAATTATTTTCCTTTTTTACTGTGCATTTTTTAGAAAGAGTCTTACTGATTTTCAAAATCTTCATAAATTTGTATATTTTACATATTTGCATTATTACGAGCCGGGGAGAGGGGGCTGATGTGGACATCTTGAATAACTTTTATTACATCTCAATAGACATTCACAGTCTTTGATGGGCCTGGGCCCCTAATGGATTTAGCAAAAAATTCATTGAGTCAATGAGTTCGAAAACCGGTTATCTCTAACAAAACTAATTTAACAGAAAAGACAAAAAAAACTAATAATTAAGTATCAGCTGAATAATAATCAGTAAACCTAATAATTAAGTATTGAATACGTAGCTTTTTTATTTTTCGATATTAAAATATGGCTGGTTAAAAAATATTCTTTTGCAATTGCACGATAACACTTTTTCTTAATTAACAAAATAATCAGAACATGGTATTCGGTATTCGGACAATACCTTAAAATGAATACAATGCCTTATTTTTATCAAGCATAAGTATTAATTTGTCATTTAGAAATGAAATAAATACTTTATTAGACTTGGACTAGATATTCATCGTCTTTTGTGCAGTGTCAGGAATCGCTTGAAATGACTATCACAGCTGAGACAGTAACAAATTTTTTCATAGAAAACAAAATCTTATTTGGTTTATATGGTAAAAGCTGTTTTGGTGTCTGGAATTTTTTTATAGTTTTTTCAACTTTTCAAAAATATGTTTCCTTAACTGGTTATGGCACTACTTTTAGGGTACTTTTTTTGCACAGAGTAAATATTAAATTGTATAAATTATCAATAAAAGAGGATACTTCAACTTCACCAGGTACAGTGTTTTTATAAGTGAATTTGATTTAATGTGACGCTTGAAATTGCTGTTTCTCTTTTCTTGTTTTTCCATTATAGAGGTTGCGAGACAATTGTATCTCTGCCCCGGCTAGAAGTTCCGAATAACTATCTTGAGTTAACGTTGTTGCCGTTTAGTGACTTTGACAAGGTCGGTGGACTACTTTTCCTGTCTCTATAAACTCTTTCCATAGAGTCTCGAAACCCCAAGGTCCGTGCAACAGGTATCCTGTGATGTATCCACCTGGTATCTAGGTATCCACCTGGAGTCTTCCAACGATCCGTCAGCATGTGTCATCTTCTAGATCGTAACGACTGACCATATTATTGATAGGTAAGCAAAGATTGGGCTAAGCTATGATACATACAAAACATTCTTACGCTACAAGCTTAGGCGAGCAAATGGTGTACCTCCACACAAATACGACCGCAGTACCTCTGCATTATCACAATACAGGCCACTGCATGGCAGAGGCGTCCTCAAAA
Source organism: Parasteatoda tepidariorum (assembly GCF_982258835.1). Lineage (NCBI taxonomy): Eukaryota > Metazoa > Arthropoda > Arachnida > Araneae > Theridiidae > Parasteatoda > Parasteatoda tepidariorum. The sequence goes on from NC_141766.1 coordinate 52,873,154, forward strand.
AGCTTAGCTATCATCAGGTACTTTATTTCGTATTAGCATTACTTATATTTTGTTATTTTCAAAAGAAAATAAATCGTTCCTGCCTTTAATTGTTTTCATCAGTGTATTTAAATATATTTGATGATGGCACAAAATTATTATAAATAATTGTTTATTTTTAATAGAAAATGAGCTTCATTCTTTTAAACAAATAAAATATCTTTTAACCTCCTGACATTCAGCGTTCGATACACTTAACAATTTTTTTATATAATTTTATCATTTAAAAAATAACATTTCATGATTTTTTTGTGCTGTTATACCTGTACAATGTGATTGTCTATTTGAAAGTTTATTTGGAACTTGCGGAGACGGAGTATCTCATTACAATTAGAAATTATGTTATAAAAAAGTTAAGAAATTTGACTCAAGTAACCTTTCGAACAGTTTAATGGCAAATAAAGCTCATTATTTTCTTCAAGTGAATTTTATTTAGACTTTAAAAATATACCTTATGTAATAAATATTAACCTTAAAAAATATACACCTTAATAAATCTTACACCGAAAAATATGCACCTTAATAAAATATTCACCTAAAAAAATACAACGGAATAATAAACCTTAAAAATACCCTATAACATACAAAAAAGGCCGAAAATTAAAATATATAATTTGTTTTATAATTAATAAAAAAGAAAAGTTAATTAAGTTTAGCTAATTGATATTTCTATTTAAAAAAAAATTTCATCACATTTATGAGATTAGTTTTTTCTAAGCTGCGTGTTTCTACAAAAACATTCGTACTTTCAGTCATTATTAATTATTGAGGAGGTAAATATGGGAAATTCTTAAATAGTTCAATTAATATCAGAGAAAGTATGAAACTAATTAATCGTTCTGAAGTGTGAATAGAATGTGTAAAAGTTTGGTTTCGACATACCGAATATATTGATAGGACAGGAAAGTTTTGTCAATGACAGACGCCTTAGATTAATGGGAAGTCCATACTTCTCTAAAGCAATTTGCATGGTTTGATACTGTTCAATTTAAATGTAAGTACTCCCGATAGCAATCTTACTCAATTGGTATTCCCTCCAAGGGGTTTCCGTCTTTCGAGTTAAACCCCGTTTAAGGGATGACAATTAGTGCGATAGAGTTATTTAATTTTAAACTCAGATCATTAAGTTCACAAAAGATTAAGCGTCCATAGTTAGAGCGCTTTCAAATTATTCAACTAATGAATTGTTTTATTCCAAAGTTCCATAATAATGAAAGCTTGGCAGTTAGCTAAAAGCAGTTTGAGTTAAGTATGCTCTGAAATGAAAAATCTTGCTCTGAATTATATGTATTTAAATTTTAATATTCTCTATTCTCATTTATCATTCATCGTATTTCACAAATGTTGGAAAATATGCGTCGTGTGGTCTAAAACATTTAGTTTGTATCAAACTTTTGAATATGTAACGTGTTAATGAAACTTATTTTATTAATTTATTTTTTTCACTCACGATGGATTAAACTTTTAAAAGTTAGATTTTATTTTATATTTTATAACCTTCGTTGAACGGCTGATCCAATTTCTGGGTTTAAGAAAACTAACATTCAACTCCGTAGCCTTGTAATTTTGAACCCAATTCAGAAGGCAAGGGAACTCTTGAATCAATTATTGGGAGAAATTTCCTTCATGGAGAACTTTTTGATGGAACTAACCAGCATTTGTATTGCATTTAGAGGGAGACTACGAAAATCTCCCACTGCTAGCCAGACTGTGAAAAGACTCTAACTCATGATCAGTCTACCACTGAGGAAATTTCACTTCAGCACTGTAGTCAGTGGAAGTCGGGTACAGGTTCGTATCGACCAGCCATTGCTGGGATTCTAACGTTACGGCCCCTAAACGTTACATTAAAACAGCATGTTATGCTCTATATTTAAATATAAACTATTTATTTAATTTTTAACTAAGGTTATTAGGTTCACAAAAAAATTAGATGCTCACAGTTTCACTTTCAAATTAATTAATGAATGGATAAGTTTCAATATTCTGCAGTAACAAAACTAACTCTGTAGTTAGTTTAAAACAGAATTAGTTGAGCATATTCCGAAATGAAATATCTTGTTTTAAATTAGATGTATTTAAATTTTAATCTTCCCTTTTCTCATTATCATTCTTCGTTTTTTAGAATTACTTGAAAATATTCGTCGTCTACTCTTAGATATTAAGTACAGCATCAAACTTTTAAATGGGTTTCTTCGTTATTTAAACTGGTTTCCTTTTTTCACGCATTATGAATTTTCCTTTCATTAATAATTTTTAAGCTACATATTATGCTATATATTCATCTATACTATGTATTCAATAATAAATTTAGATCATTCAAATTAAAATGGATTAAAAGCTTTTGCAGTTTTATTTTCGAACTATGCCAATGAATAGTTTTACTTCAAATTTCCGTTATAATGAAATCTTGGCTAATAGCCGAAATTTGAGTTAATTAAGTATTCTCTCCAATGAGAAATCTTGCTCTAAATTAGAGATATTTATATTTTAACATTTACTGCTCACATTTTTCATTCCTTGCATTTTAAACTTAAAAAATATATGTTGTGCAATTAATCTTGTTTGGGATCAATCTTCTTAATTTTTTTTTTAATATCTGTAGTATGGTATACTACATATTAAATAAAATCAATTGTTAATTTTAATTTAATTATCTAATTTCATTATCTAATCATTGTTAATTCTAATTTAATTATCTAATCATCTTAATTTATGTAATCATCATCATTCATCTAATTTAATAATCATTTGTTAATTGTTATTTTGTTAATAATGTATTAAACGCTTAAATAATTGTAACTGTTAAATTTGTGATAAACTTTTAATTGTATGTTTTTTAATTTCTTCTTTTTACACTTGTAATTAATGTTATTTAGTTATCAGTATTCAATAATTCTTTGCAATATATTTCATGTAATATTTAAGTTTTAAGCCTCAATTTGTTTTGTAACCTTGGGAAAGTAATCTTTCTCTGCATGTATGTTCTTCCTTTAAAAGAAGATTCCTCCTTTTGTTACTTGCTGACAGCAAGATGTATGTCCAGTCAGCAAACCCCTATTGTTGGATGGAGAAGGAATGTCAGCAAGTCCTCTTTCCCACGTTTCGGCTTGCATCAATTGCAAAGCGCCCCTTTTGATCTTATGATGGCGCCAAGAATGTTCCAGAACATTCCACAAAATTCTTTACCAGGTGTATCACCACTTTAGACAACCCCGCTTCATGTTTGGCATGGAGCTTAACAATTAATTTCGCCAGTTGGCCAATATTTGCAGCTCTGTGATTTGCCCCTCTGATCCTTCTCCAGCCAACCGAATGGTTATTCGCAAAAGTTTAATTTTTTGGCGAGAGTTTTCTCCCCTATCTTCTTAGCGAAGAAATAGTCAGTTGATGCCTTGTTTTCAACAACGCTGTATGTTTTTCTCTGTATTCGGCTGAAGCCGATTTATTTTTGTTGGCATGTTTGCTAACATGTCCAGTTTTTTTTTTATAATGCCTTCAATTATGAAATAAATAGTTACTTTGCATCTTAGAATATGTATCTGGTGAGTAATTTTACAGTATAAGTTGTTTTCTCTTCCTTTTTTTTCCGCATGCTCCTTTGTTGCGCTTACCTGAATAATTGCACCCACTTCCACTGTTAACCACTTATACCTTTTCGGCCTTTACATAATTAGTATCTAAATTTTATTTAATCGTAAATTGACTTAATGTTAGTCACCCCCCTTTTTGATTTAGCCACACCACATAATATTTGGTGCCGCGTTTGCAACAGTTGACATGCTGAAAACTCAATGATGCACCTCTTTTCATTCGATCATTGTACTTATGTTTATTTTATATTTATTTTAAATGTTTTTATTTGAGATGCATCATTGGTGAAAAGGAAATTCTTGAATAGTTTAGAATATGTCTCCATTTTTTTATGTTTTAAGTGTGCACTTTTATGATGGTGTTTTTTTATTTTTTATTTCATGTTTTTCATAAATTTATTTTAGGGGTAGATAATTGAATTTTTTTATCTAAGCATTTTTTTAATTTTTGGTATTTGAATATTTTAATTATGCCAAGGACTAGGCAAGCAGACCCTCAGAGTGAGGTTATTCCAACTTCAAGAGAATATCACTTTAATATTGACCCATTTTATGGGGATCCCAGTACTTTAAACTGGTTTTTGTCCCAAGTAAGGGAACTTAAGGCACTTAACAAATGGAATAATCAGGCAGCCCTTATTTTCCTTAAGTCCAAATTAAAGGGTTCTGCACTTACCTTTTTTGCAACTTCTCCTAGTTGCCTAAGCCTCAATTCTTTTGAGGAAGCAGTAAAAATCCTTCAAAATTTCTTTTGTGCAACAAAAAATGAGGCCTCAGCTATTGCTGAATTTAATGATCTAAACATGTTTCATAATGAAACGATAAGAAATTTTGCCCATAGACTTGAGTCAGCAGCCCATCAGGCATATGCTTTTATTAATGATGCAGCTGCATTAAACAAAATTAAGTCAATTCAATTCTTAAATGCTATATCTCCTAGCATAAAGACTCAACTAGCCTTTGAGGATCCTTCAGATTTCATGGCAATTGTAAACAAGGCAGAAATAATATCTTCCTGCTCTGCACCACATACAAATGCTGCAGTTAATTTTGTTAATAAAACCCAAAATATGGACCAATGCTCTGAAATCGAAATGCTTAAAGATCAAATTAAGCAATTGACTACTATTGTTCAAGAGGCAGTAAATTTATGTCCTCTATGCAAATCTCCTGACCATTGTCTAAAAAATTGTCCTCAATTCACAACATCTAATGTGAGAACCCAAAATAACAATGCTAGACAACGAGTTGTATGTCATTTTTGTGGGAGAAATGGTCATATTATGGCTCGATGTTACCAATACTTGAACTTGCAGGGTTCTGGGCAAAATCCTAACAGAAGTAGTGGTTCAAGTAATAACCGAAGACCACAAAATCAAGGTCGTCCCAATTTAAACTAGTGTCGGGACCACATTGTAGGCAAACTGTGGTCCCTTTTCAAACTAAACGAACCCCTGTTTCTGATCAGTCTGATCAACCTTCTGAGTATTTAAATCACACTATGGGTGATGGTAAAACAAAAATATCTGAATTCTTAAATCCAATGTCTAATGAGACAACCTTGTTTAATTTATTTAGTGAAAACAAATGTAATTTACCACTTATTGATATAATGTTTGGTGATAAAAAGTTCACCTTTTTAATTGATTCTGGTGCTTCTATTTCATTAATGCCTAAAGATATTTTTGACCAAATTAAATTAGTAACTAAAGTTAAATATTTATCTAGAAACGTAAAAATTTCTACACTAAACTCTGAACTTAATTTTTTATCGTGTGCTCAAATTTCTTTTAAAATCAGTAATAGTCAGTTTAAGCATCATTTTTTTGTATCTAAATTTAATACTTCTCATTTTCAAGGTATCATTGGATATGATATAATATCCAAATATAACATAATTATAGATTCTAAGAATAATGAATTGATTTTTGACTCTTTTAAATTACCTTTTGCTTTACCTTTGTCTGAACAGAAAAATGTTCAAAATATAATATCACATGTTCATTTAACTAATAAGGTTGTTATTGATCCTAATGAAAGTGTTTTCATCAATGTCTCTACTGATAATGACAAATTTTTAAATAATGACATTTTGTTTACTCCCCTTATTAATCATAATGATTTATTGATGCATCCAAGTGTTCATAGTTTAACCCAAAATTCATTTCATGTATTAATATATAACAAAAGTGCATCACCGATTCATTTAAATAAGTCTTGCAAAATTGGATCAATTTCTAGTGATTTTGATGTTAAAAATAATCTTGATAACCAAAATGTCAATAATGAGTATGTAAATTTGATTCAAGCTTCACCTGAAATGCTTGAAAGACGAAAATTAGAGTTGTCTATTAATGATTTTTACCTTGATAATTTAAATGAATCTCAAAAACATGTTATTGCTGATATATTATTAAATAATTATGCTTGTTTTTCAAAATCTGTTGCCACACTTGGCTGTACCGATTTAGTTGAACCTAGTATTAAGTTAAAATCCAATAACCCTATTAAAACCTTACCTTATGATATACCACAAGCTTTACAGGATATTGTAAAAAATGAACTCACTGAGTTAATGAATGCTAATATTATTGAAAGAAATGTTTCTAGCTGGGCTTCGCCCATGGTTTTAGTAAAGAAAAAAGATACTGACTCCTCTAATCAAAACAAATATAGACTTGCTTTAGACTTTAGGTTACTTAATTCCATAATAGAAAATTCAACGTACCCTCTTCCCAAGATTTCGACTCTAATTAACAATATTTCTCAATTTCAATATTATTCAAAAGTAGATTTTAAAAGTGCTTATAATCAAATAATGGTACCTGATGAACTTCAGGAGGTGTTAACATTTACTACACCTTTTGGTACATATTCTAACAAACGACTACCTTTTGGTCTCAAAACTAGTGCCAGTACCTTTCAAGCTTTCGTTGACAAAATTATTGATGAGTTAAAAGCACATGGTATTGAGCATATTTATGCCTACCAAGATGATTTTATCATCTGTGCCAATGAATTTGATGACATGATGGGTAAAGTTAAAGCTGTGTTAAACATTTTAAGTAAATATAATGTAACTCTTACTCCCTCTAAATGTAGATTTTTTGAACAAGAAATAGATTATTTAGGTTTTCGTATTGCCAAAAACATAATTTCACCTGTTGAATTTAATATTGCTAAAATCACTAATTTTGCTGCTCCAAAAACAGTAAAACAAGTTAAACGATTTCTAGGTTTATGCGGATTTTATCGCTCATTGATACCCAACTTTGCAGAATTAACTGGTGTTTTAACTGATCTTACGAAGAAGAATATTTCATTTAAATGGACCCAACAGCATCAAGATGCATTTAAATCCTTACAGGATATTTTTTTTAACAAGCCGTTTGTCAAATTACCTGACTTTTCTAAGAAATTCTTTTTAAACACTGATGCAAGTAAAATGGCAGTTTCTGCTGTGTTATTACAAGAATATGAGGATGGTTTTCATCCAGTAGGTTATTTTAGCAAATCATTAAATAAGGGTGAGAAAAATTATCCTGCTATAAAGTTGGAGTTGCTCGCCATTGTTAAGGGTATAACAGCATTCAAGTACTATTTATACAACAAATCATTCACAGTTCTATCTGATTCGAAACCCCTTAAATACTACAAAAAATCTACTTCACCTGCTGACATTATAACGCGTTGGCTTCTTTTATTAAGTGAGTACACTTTTGATTTTAAATATGTACCCGGTTCTTGTAATGTTCTAGCTGACTATTTTAGTCGATGCCAAAATCCTGATTTAAGAGAAGACTGTAATTTTAATGATTTTGATAATACTGAATCCCTAATTGTACCTTTTTCTGATCCTAAAAATAATGAGTTAGTGTGTGTTACTCAAACTGACCCTAAGTTTGAAATATCTAATGAAACCTTTAAGGACAATCAAACCAAAGATCAAGAACTTAATGATATCATTACTAAATTAAATGATAATAACTTAAACACTAAAATTATTGATAAATATTTTATATCCCCTGATACTAAGCTACTCATGTTTCATAAAGAATATAATAAGAATGATTATGCTGATTTAATAGTTGTGCCCAAGTCTCTCAGACCTAAGGTTTTGGAAATTACTCATGTATCTCATACAGGTGTCAAGAAAACTTTTGAGTTATTGTCGAAAAGATTTTATTGGAAAGGCTACTATGCTGACACGTTAAACTATGTGTTATCTTGTGATGCATGTATTCGCATCAAGCATTATTCTGTCAAACCAGCCCCCTTAAAAAATGTGTACATACCTACTCGCCCTGGGGATTTTATTAGTATTGATATTGTTGGACCTATTAAAGATACTGGGCATGTGTTAACTGTTATTGATCACTTCAGTAAGTTTACTGTATTATATCATTTAAGGAACTTAACTGCTAATACTATGGTCCAACATTTGTTAAATTATATGTCATTGTTTGGTAGAGTTACCATGATTTTAAGTGATCTTGGAACTCAATTTAATTGTGAAGTGTTTCATACTATAAATTCTGAACTAGGTATTAAGGTAATACATACCACTTCAGGGCACCCTCAACTGAACTCAGTTTCAGAAAGAATAAACACTTCCTTAAGATCCTCATTGATTGCCTTGCGAGAACAAGGAATTTCTATTCAATCTGCCCTCTTAATTCACCAACAAATCTATAATAGTGCTATTCATCCTGCCACAGGATATAGCCCTAACATGCTTCATTTTGGTCGTGAAATGAGTATTTTCTTTGACACATACCAAAATTCTAACAATAAACTTATAAGTTTAGACCAAGCTTCTTATGTTTCTCAGGTTTTAAATGATCTAAATAATTATTATAGTAATGCTTATACTTCTTTAAGGCAGAATCAGACTGATCAAAACAGTAAGTTTGAAAGGAAAGCTAAACTTCGTAAATTCGAAGTAAATGATATTGTATATTTGAAATCCAAAGATTCTTTTAATCCCAAATTCAATGGTCCATACACCATCATTACAAAACATAATGATGTTAATTTTAGTATCCAATTTTTATCTAATCCTAATGCTCCTGTGTTTAAAATTCATGCAAACCGTCTAAGGTTAGCCCCGCATAGAAAAACATCTCTGTGTGCTACCAGTAATAAATTACCTCAACAAAATACTAGATATTTTCTTCGTTCACATGTTTAATTCAAATAACTGTTTGTGTGATTTTGCTAATGTTTTGCTTGCTAACCCCCATAAAATTTTGGGATGTCTCTGCTACGCTGGCGTACATGTGACATCTTATCAGGCCTGACAAGATTTTTTTTGGGAATGTTGTGATCGAAACGTTTGTTTCAGAATCATTAATTAATTAATCACTTTCTTGTTAAATTTTTTATCAACTCAGGGCAATACTTTTTACCTATTTTCTTAGTTTGTTTTTACTCAACTATTCATGTAAACATTTTGTAACTTAAGTGACTTTAATTATTACTTTGGATTTTTCCTAATACAATTAGGTTTTCCTTGTTTATTTTGGAATGTGGTACTATACAAATAACCTTTAATGCAATTTTAATACTGCATTTAATTTTAAGTAATGGTTTTATCCCAATCTTCTATTTGTCATTTTTATATGCATTTTCATGCAACCTTTTTTGGAGACATGTTCTAAACCTTGTTGGTCTAACACAAAGTCTAAATTTTTTAGTGTACATTATTCTCATTTTTTCTTTATACTTACTTGTCTATAAGTATTGTTTTTATGCATATATCTTTGTTTGAGCTAATATAAATTGTTTTCAATATTTGTATGAACATATGAGTCAGAACTTACTACAACAACACAAACTGTACTGCTCGGCTCTGTCTTCTGGTGCTACCTTGAACTGTCTTCATCCCTGATGTCTGTACCCCTCATCTGGACTTTTGCTAGTTGTCGTTGCCAGACTTTATCTGAAAGTGGTCAGTGTATCTGCTACCTTGTACTGTCTTCATCCCTGATGTTGCTATCCCTCATCTGGACTTTTGCCAGACTTTATCTGAAAGTGGTCAGTGTATCTGCTACCTTGTACTGTCTTCATCCCTGATGTTGCTATCCCTCATCTGGACTTCTGCCAGTTGTCTTTTGCCAGACCTTATCTGGAAGTGGTCAGTGTATCTGCTACCTCGAACTGTCTTCGTCCCTGATGTCTATATCCCGTATCTGGAGATGTCTGATGTGTGTATTGTCTACTATCGGCTCCTGAGGCATGATCCTGCCGTCTTATACTGAGGTAATCTTGGCCTCTTATTTAATGACAATGTTTCTTCGTTCACATAGTCTCATATCGTGCTCCTACTGGTTTCATTGAACTCTGTGTTTTCGTCAAATTAGTGGCAACTCAATGTCGGTGTTTCATAGTTCACCGTGCATCATATATGGTTGACTTCTGGATTCACTGAACTGTGGTATTTCGTCAAATTAATAGCAGCTAAATGGTTGGATGTGTTGTTTGAGATCAAGGTGCACAGCTACAGGAGCAGTACATATTTTTATCTGTCTTACTTGATTAGTTCTTCTTGACATGGACTCCCTCCCAAATTGTGACTTTTCACGAATTTCATTCTCAAGCACTAATACTTTTGCTTTTCAGATGAATTTTGTAAACCTTTTTCCTTTTTTGTGTATATATATTTTTTTTTTAGACTTTGTGTTGCCATTATTCATTGAAAACAACTTAACATCTCACCAAGTTTTTTTTTTTCAGTGTAGTGTATTTGTGTGTTGTCAATTAAGTATTTATTCAAGTTTTTTTTTTTTAATTTTTGTTGGATGCAAATTTTTACCTTTTTCCCAGCTTCTGATTTTTGTCTTCCCATTATTGCATTGGATATATTAATTGTTTTGGCATTTGTTTATTTTCAGATCCTGCTGTCCTGAATTTAGTTTTTGTACAAAAAGGCTTCACCTTTTTTTCTGTATCTGGGGGGAATATATGTAGTATGGTATACTACATATTAAATAAAATCAATTGTTAATTTTAATTTAATTATCTAATTTCATTATCTAATCATTGTTAATTCTAATTTAATTATCTAATCATCTTAATTTATGTAATCATCATCATTCATCTAATTTAATAATCATTTGTTAATTGTTATTTTGTTAATAATGTATTAAACGCTTAAATAATTGTAACTGTTAAATTTGTGATAAACTTTTAATTGTATGTTTTTTAATTTCTTCTTTTTACACTTGTAATTAATGTTATTTAGTTATCAGTATTCAATAATTCTTTGCAATATATTTCATGTAATATTTAAGTTTTAAGCCTCAATTTGTTTTGTAACCTTGGGAAAGTAATCTTTCTCTGCATGTATGTTCTTCCTTTAAAAGAAGATTCCTCCTTTTGTTACTTGCTGACAGCAAGATGTATGTCCAGTCAGCAAACCCCTATTGTTGGATGGAGAAGGAATGTCAGCAAGTCCTCTTTCCCACGTTTCGGCTTGCATCAATTGCAAAGCGCCCCTTTTGATCTTATGATGGCGCCAAGAATGTTCCAGAACATTCCACAAAATTCTTTACCAGGTGTATCACCACTTTAGACAACCCCGCTTCATGTTTGGCATGGAGCTTAACAATTAATTTCGCCAGTTGGCCAATATTTGCAGCTCTGTGATTTGCCCCTCTGATCCTTCTCCAGCCAACCGAATGGTTATTCGCAAAAGTTTAATTTTTTGGCGAGAGTTTTCTCCCCTATCTTCTTAGCGAAGAAATAGTCAGTTGATGCCTTGTTTTCAACAACGCTGTATGTTTTTCTCTGTATTCGGCTGAAGCCGATTTATTTTTGTTGGCATGTTTGCTAACATGTCCAGTTTTTTTTTTATAATGCCTTCAATTATGAAATAAATAGTTACTTTGCATCTTAGAATATGTATCTGGTGAGTAATTTTACAGTATAAGTTGTTTTCTCTTCCTTTTTTTTCCGCATGCTCCTTTGTTGCGCTTACCTGAATAATTGCACCCACTTCCACTGTTAACCACTTATACCTTTTCGGCCTTTACATAATTAGTATCTAAATTTTATTTAATCGTAAATTGACTTAATGTTAGTCACCCCCCTTTTTGATTTAGCCACACCACAATATCGAAGCCAGTTTCTTTCTTCATGCGTAACAAACTTATAACTGTCTCTATTTAAAGATTATTTTTTACATAGCCTACTAGTTTGCATACAGTTTTTTATTCGTAAAATCATTTTTTCTTTTGTCTACTATGCGCATTTATTTTCTAATTAAACACAAAAAAGCAAGTAAGCTTTTGACATAGTTAAAAATAAATCTTCAATTTAAATTCAAATAAATTAATCTCACTGGGACTTGAAGATTTTTAAAACTGTCTGTAGCTGCTAAAATATTTTTAACTTTATAAGAAAGTTAGCTGCGCTTTATTATTATTATTATTATTTTTGACTTTTACCCATCAGGGTAAACTGACATATTACTGAAGTTTGAAAATGAATTATAATAGTGTCCCCGAGCTTTTTTTTTTTTTTTTTTTTTTTTTTTAGGAGTTTGGGGGAAGAGGCAGGATTCACGAAAATTCTGGTTCTTAACAAAAATTACTGACCACTTGGGTTTTTTTTCATGCAAAGACACAATTTTGTCTGGAGATAAATGAGTTTTTCAAGTATGTTCCATATGTTTACTTATATACACTAATTACAAACATACGGTAAAAATATTACATGCTGAAAAAATATTGCTTGATTATTATTAAAGGGTATAATAAAAGAAATCGTTATGAGAAAAACTATTTCAGTCCTCTTCTGCCTTCTAAATGTATAATAAATAGCATCATGATGAAGTTACTGAAATGATTCTTATGTTATGTGATGATGACGATTATGTGATTCGATGCTGTCAAATCCAAGAAGGTTGCTTAAATTACACTTTCAGTCAAATACGCTTTATATTGTAATGTATTAAAAACTTCATATTTCTGTAAATCATATTGTCCAAAAAAATCCTCGTTACTCATTAGTAGCTGCATGGATCTCTGGGTCTGAGAAAACATTGAAAAAGGGATGACATTTATATGATTTTATTTTCCATGTTAAGGCAAAAATTATATTAATGAAGCTTACAATATAGAGATCAAAATTATATTAATAATTAATGAAAAGTAAATAGCCTCTTCCTTTTTTAATGACAAATTACTTCCTAGCTCCCCCTGTATTAATATCTGATACGTATTAAATATATGATCAATATAAAATGCACTTTGAAAGTCTTTATGAAATTTCTTTATCGTGTCATAATGTTTTGGTATTATAACTTATATTAAATAAGTCGTAATTATTCTTGCAAAAATAAGCAGTAATATTTTTTCACTAACACAAAATATTTTTAGTAACTATAACAAAGATACTTTCAAATGAATACAAGATACTCATGCTACTGTATGAAACAAAAATACTTCGACCATAACACTAAACATATATATTACATGCGTATCAGAAATTCTCGCGTATGAACATGTAGCTGTTTTATTAATGTATGTAGCTGAGTTACGCTATTCTTAGAAACAATCTTTTCCGATAAATATTGAAGTGTGAAGTGACCTACTCGAATTTATCTACTATACCAGTATTGATTATGAGGGAGTGTCAAACAAATATCTCTCCCAATAACAAGCATTCCAATATCTAACACAGATATCGCGATCATTTATTTTTGTGTAAGTGGCCAAAGGTTGATTAAAGCTTGACATTTCTATAAGCATAGGCCATTCACGTCTTAAGTACTTGCTCAACCGAAGATAACGATGTATTGATCAGATCCATGACGTGTTGTAATTTAATATAACCACCCTTACTGAACACAGTTCAAGTCAAGCAATATCATGTTCTCCTGATTATTTTTGTATCGTCTATCGTCTTACTGAGCACACTAACGACTTAACTAAGCAATCTAGCTTAGTATCCGACTAACAATTATTATAAATATTTTTATTTTAAAATTTTTTTAGTAGTTATTAATATTTAATTAAAATCAACTTCTTAAAATTTATTTTAAAAGGACCTTTACCGTCATTATTAAAATTTATTTCTTTGTATGACACTGCTTAATTTCAGTAATGTGCAAAGTGATCTTGTTCTTAAATTTAAATATAAGTAACTTTAAATTAATATAAACCAAGATGTCTTCGAAAAATATGTTTTGGTACGCCAAATAGATAAATATTTTGTACGTTAAAGTACATCTTTATGTACCCAAACTTTCGCCAAACGAGCGAATTTTCGGTAGTATCATTTTTAAGACATTTTAAATCAATTACTAAAACCGAAAATGTTATCTATCTCAATGTATTGATAAACAGTTTCAGCTTACTTTTGTACAAAATAAAAACTTTTAAATGAATAATAAAATGAATCATATTCATCAAAATGAGGAATTCATCATGATTGAACAAATTTATCAAATCATATCAATGAATCTATTTCATGAAAATTTCCTAACAGTAGAACCAATCATTTTATTTTCTAGAAAAGGGGGGTGAAAAATACTATGCTAACTAAACACATTTTTATGATTCTTTTGTTTAAAAAAATTAAGGTTAAATTATTATAAACCAAGATGTTTTCAAAAATTATGTTTTAGTAAGCCAAACAGACAAATATTTTGTACGTTTAAATACTTCTTTAAGTACCCGAACTTTCGCGAAACGAGCGAATTTTCGGTAGTATCATTTTTAAGACATTTTAAATCAATTACTAAACCCGAAAATGCTATCTATCTTAATGTATTGATAAAGAGTTTTAGTTTACTTTTATACGAAAAAAACCTTTTAAATCAATAATAAAATGAATCATATTTATCAAAATGAGGAATTATTCATGATTGAACAAATTTATCAAATCATATCAGTGAATCTATTTCATAAAAATTTCCTAACAGTAGAACCAATTATTTTATTTTCGAGAATAGGGGGATGAAAGATACTATGCAAACTAAAAAAATTTTTAAGATTCTTTTGTTTAAAAATATAAATATAGACAAAAATTGTTGCCCCCAACACCTATTCCAATTTAAATACAACATTCTGATTCTGGATAAGAAAACTATTCGACTATTTAACCATTTGCATTCACCTATTACATGGAATACTATTGAACACGCCTTTAGCTAATAAAAAGTGAGATTAAGTTATATGTAATGTATACTATATAGAAATGCTATGTTGAAATATGAATGACATATGTTTCTATGGTATATTTGTTTTGACAAATTTTAATGTGAAATATTATTTAATAGAATGATTTTCCTTTTGTAAAGAAAATTCATGATATTATCTTATTAAAAAAAAACTTCATAGTTATTTTCGTATTGAACGGGTTGCATGTTATGTATATTTCAACATGACATATATACGCACTCAACATGAAAAATATATTTTTATATAATTTTTTGTATAGATATATGCAATGCATATTTCAGCATGACAATAAGAAATGTTTCGTGCTAGAAAGATATTGTTCACACGTAAAACCCATACACTGTAAAAAATTCCGGATCAAATTACGGTAAAACTTTCCAGACACTCTTGGTGCCGTTACTTTTTAGTGTAAAGTCTATTTTTACCGGAAAATTCTAAAGCACAATAAATCTGATTTATCGTAGTTTTTACGGTAAAACTTACAGAAAAATCACTGATTCTCTGTAATCAAATAAATATTACTATACGAATTACGGTATAATGCTTTAAAGTTAAAATAGATTTTGCGGTAGAATGGATTTGACGGACTATGCATCCTAACGACCGGTACTTTTTACCGTAATTTGATCTAGAATTTTTTATCATTGAGAATAATTAACTATGTGTGCTTCAGTGTTCTTATACATTCCGAGCAGAAAAAATACAATAAAAAGGATTTTAAATGTCCATACAGTAGTAAAGAGCAGAGAATTTCACAAATTATTTGTGCAAGTCGGAAAATTGTGTTGATTTTAATTCCGATGCAATCAAGTTTTATGAAAATAACTGAAGAATAAACGGTTTTACATCTTTGGTAATATTTTTTCAGATTTGAAATCAGCATAAAAATCTACATTAGAAAAGCTATACACCATGTGAGATAATATAACATTTATGTCAAAGTTATTTGAAAAGAAGCGCCCTACAATCTATAAAAGCATGTCCAACTAACTCTAGTCTACTGATTAAAGTATACACGATGACTACAAAGATACCGTTTATACAAAAATAATTATACCTCATGTGGTTTTGTTCATAACAACACTTACACTTACATGGTATTTCAGGAAAAAAAATGAAAACAGAGTAAACTACTACTATTAGGACTTCTAATTATAAAAAAGTCAGGGGAAAAGCTGATTTTTTTTATGTGAATATTCCTTTGAGATTAAAATAATCCTTAAAGATTTTATTTTTTTAAAGATTTTTTTCAAGATCCTTAAAAGTTTTTATCAAAATTTAACCATACACGAATTACGAAAGCAGCAGACGCAACTTTTGAGATCTGAACTTGTCTATAAAATATCAGTTTTCAAGGAGCATTTTAATTTTTCTTCACAAAATTATTAATTTTATACCCTACTGTAATAATTTATTAATTAATTATTAATTAATACCACTCTATCTTAATTGATGCCACTGTACCACTGGAGATTATTTAACACCACAGAATTATTAATTAATGCCACTGTAAAAAAAATTCTGTAAAAATATGATGCACAAAAAGAAGTCGAATTACAGAAGTTCTAGTTTAAACGCATGTTAACCGCTTAACGATCGGTTAATTTTCAAGAGAACGGTCATAAAAGTGCCTATTTCTTATACACGTATATTATGTGAGTATTTGATTAGTGCTGACATCTAGTTTAAAATAAACTAACTATCTACAATTATCTTAAAAATATCCTGGTACTGCCATCTGGTGTGTAAAAGGAGAAATAAAATGTTTTCCGGGTAAAAGAAATGAATCAGTTTTATTCTTATTGGCCAATTGCTACTGAACACTCCAGCTCGGGAATATCACGGGTGCGAGAAATAGAGGGCGAAACCTCACCCCGTCATTTTCACGGGAGCGAGAAGGAAGGGATTAAAGAGTTTCTTGAAAGCAGAATTACTGATTTTATCAGTTTTCTTTTGAAAATAATTCGCCGTCATATGTTTCAGCATATCGTTCTTTATTTCATGGCTTAGTAGCCATCCATACGATAAGTTGGATGACGGTTTGAAATCGATGGTCTGAAATTGGATCCGTTTATACACTAGAAAAAGAGTAAATATTAGTTCGTTTTCTGAAAAAGGGTGCAATGCTTAATCAGTAAATTTGAATTTACTAACTCTCCTGTGAAGATAATTTAATATTTTTACAAAAAAAAATTCATTTTTTTTCTTTGTAATTTTACACGAGACTCCTGATAAGCAATTTTTATAAGATCTACATGTTAATGCAATCTGAAAATAATAAAACCATTAGGAAGAGACTTTTTTTTAAATTTCCATAATATTCAGTTTGAAAATCTCTTTTTTTAATGGGAAACATTTTTAAGGATTTTTTTAAACGATATTCTTAAACATAGACTCTTTGTAATAAATACTGTAACAGACCAATTTTTGCATCATAAAAAAATAACATATTCTCTTATATTTTTCAATTAAATACGAATTAAAACAATAAAATAGATCTTTACTTAAAAACTCACAAAAAGTTGACATGCATTGTATAGATCCGAAAATTACTATGATTACAATAGTCAAATATATTTCACAAAAAATTATTTTCATCAAGGCAAAGTAACTACTATCAAACAAGCTGTGCTCTATGAAATTAAATTTTATTATTCTAAACGTTAAGTTGCATATTGTTTCTTTGTCAAACGTAAAACATTATCCGAGCACTACTATTATTAACAATTACTTTAAATATAACTCAAATTATTATTTTAAACACAACATAGAAGTATTCTTTTTAACATAAATCTCACGACTTTATATTACATTTTTATTGAAAAATTATTATCAAAAACTTAATTTTGATAATTTACGCGCTAAAGAAGTTATTTTACATGCTAACTTTTATATTACTTTTTCCTTATAGTTCTAGTAATTGAAATAGAATAAAAAAGTTATCGGAAAATAGAAAGTCGATTAATATTTAATTCGCAGTCACTCAGAAAAATTTTAAAACTTAAGTTTCTAACTCACATTTAGAAAATTGAAAGAAAAAAAAGTTCTCCAAAGAAGAGATTCAATGATAAAAATTACATTTTCTGCAAAGCAAAAAGATTCCTATCTGTTCTTTTAGTAGCAATCTTATAAGTTCCCTGTTCAATCTAAAATTATTTTATTTTTAAACTTAAATCTGGCAAACTTAGTATCTTCTATTCTGTGTACATTCCTTCAAAATTTTCTTCAGTAGAAATAAACAGATAAGCAGATGATCTTAATTTTATTAGAAACTCTTTTGAAGTTGAGCCTGTACTTGTTGTTGACTACATCATAAATAAATATCAAAAGTGAGCTTTAAATTAAATAAATTTCAATATACATTACACAAAATATACGAAATTATTATATCGTTGTTTTAAAACAAATATGTATTCAGTCTGAAAAGTTTTATTAAAATATATATTTATATTTCGGAAGAAAATTCAAAATTGCTTTTGACGTTTTTAAATGAAAAACTAGTACGATTGTTTTAATCAGAATTTCAAATTTTGTATTCGTTTGGAATGTATAAGATGATTTGGAAATGAATATAAAACTCTCTTAGGAGTAAGGTAGCATTCCATTCTGTATAAAAATTGCTCTTATAATTTAAACTTCAAGTTACTCTTGATCTTTCGATTATATTTTAATTTACTTTTTGCTCAAAAAATAGTACATTTGCTCATTTATTTAATTTAAAATGGAGATAACTCGCAATATTTTGAATTTGAAGGATATCACGTTTTGTAACAGCACAGACTAAAAAATAAAATCAAATATTAAATGAAGTTTCCGTTTGATCTTTCAACACGTGAAATTCAGTTGGAAAGCTTAGTTAAACATAATGATAAGTCCTGATTTTCCTAAAATAGATATTTTTAGTTCGAAGTATTCCTTAGTATTACTTCTACTGGTCTTATAAGTCTCCAAATTTTCTATTAGAATATAGCAAAAAAAATTATCTAATTACATATCCAAGCTCTTCAATTAGGTATTTATTATTTCTGCAAATTTTAATAAATAATGCCTAGATGATTAAGACTAGAAAGACGGAGACGGAGAGACGTTCGGCTCTTCTCGTTTTTAGTCCCTTTCGTTTATGAAATTTGAAAAACAGTTAACTTTTTTTTTATTTTATTTCCAATGAGCTGCACAATCGGTCTAACCGATGAGCAGACCTAGTGCGTTCTCCAGAGGTGGTGTCCTCTCTTTCAGGACCACCACAATGGGTGAGATACCGTTGGTTTTGTTAATTTGGACGTCTAGTTTCTGCCGCACTAGATGGCAGCACCTAGATTCTATTTGGATGCTAAAGTGCACTAGGAATTTAATTTTACCGGAAATGCCAAGAGCCAATAAGGAACTCCAGGGATCTTTTACATGCCGCATAATCATACGACATGGCCGCGGAGGACTTCCGAAAATCCAGTGTCTCAGCCGGGGAGCAGTAAACTAAAATCAACGAATTCGTTTCTAGTTTTTTTCATAACTTATTTCATTTCAATGTTATGCACATAGTTTTATTTTATTTCAATATAATTATTTACGTGTGATATCTCTTTTGCCATGACCAGTTTAAAGACCTTGCTGATGGACTCTATTTAGTGACTCTAGTTGAAAGTCACATTAAAGCACACTCAACTGTGTAAACGAGGCCCTCATAAGAGCGTATATATAGAACCTTATTTCTCGAGGAACGGAAGCATGTCCCTAAGATATGTTGCGATAATGCGAATAAATTTTCTTTTCTTGAAAGAGACAACTGTATTGCTGTTGCATGTATAAGAGGAAAAAGGAAGAAATATAGCATGCAAACGTGGTCCCGTATTTTAATGTTATAAAATTAAGGTGGGAATCCAAGTAAAAAAGACTAGTTGGAACACTTCGAAATGACATAATAGATCTACAACCAAAAAGAATAACATTCTATTCAAAAAATAAATTTGCAGGGGAGAGTGGGGTCAATTGTAACATTTTTTACTTAACTATTTTTAGCTAACAAAAAAATCCAAGATATTAATAGTATTAATTGACAGACGAGTAAAGTAGACTCTCCTTTACAAGAAAAAAAAAACATCTTATTTAAAATATTATTATATTAGTTATTAACAATTTTTGACAGTCGTGCACTTGTTACAATTGTCCCCACTTACGTGGTCAATTGTAACAGTTCATAAATTCAACTAAAACATAGTTAATTATACATATTATCATAGTTGTGATATATTTTTTTATTGATCAAAATAGTAGTGATATTTTATGAGTAAAAATAATAAAGAGCAGAGACCTAAAGGGTTAAACTTTTAACTTTAAGAGATTAAAAATTTTAATTTATGCTGTGAAAGGTGACAAATAAGATAATACACATGCAACATAATATAAATGATATAGGAAACTATTGGTGGTTCTTAAAGAGTTAAGTAATGGTTTGTAAACATAAGATTATTTATTTTCAGCTGTTACAATCGTCCCCAAGACGCCATTTCAGCTTCATTTGTTAAAAACAATGCTAGTTATTTAACAAAACTAATCCCTTTTTTTAATGTTAATTAAGGCGTCCACTTACATATTCGGCTAATAATTTCTATTCGTTTAAACAAATTACCTTGTTACAATATCATATTCTTATACCAAAAAAAGTACTTATGTAGCGTGAGAATATCTTTTGTGATGTAACTCTTTCAAAAGTACATAAAAATGGTTGCCAGCAGGGGTGTACATGTAGATTTATTAAATAGACCTTGTGCGCCACCTAGGAACCAAATCTAGAACCCGACACTCGAAATTTTTGCTTCGTTACAATCGTACCCTGTTACAATTGACCCCACTCTCCCCTACTGATAAGTTCACTTAACAAAGCCGCAATCTTTGAATACAATGGGAAGAGAAAATACTGTAAAAAAGTGGTGTACTATTTTCTTGTACTTGACGCTGAACAACTCAAAAAAATGTGTAAGGAATCACTTTTTTACAAGTTAACTCAGTACCTAGGCTTCCTATACAATTTAAATGGCGCAATTAAATAAAACTATTATAATGAGAAAAGTTAACACCAATCTCACACGCATTCACACCTCATGTTAAATATTTTCCCTTTCGAAAGCATAAACATTGGCACACTTTTATATTATCTGTAGACTGTTTACATTTGAGACAAGTTGGCGAGATGATGCCTTTAGTATTGCTATACATTTACAGGAACAAAGGAACCATTGTTAAAACATGTATTAATGATTTTAGATGAGTAAGAATGATATTTATAATTAAATTTTTAAATTCCTTAAAAACTGTGTTCAATAATTATTTAATGTATGATTTCTATCCAATTAGGTCCCATTTTTGTTAGCCTCAAATTTAGCAAAAATAAATCAATAAATAAAAAGTAACTCTACCCGAATAAATGCTACAAATATCATCATAAAATTACCAAAATTTACCACCATTGCCAAATTTTCTCACTTATTATAAAACAACATGTTATTGTTAATCATTATACCAAAATTCGAACTAAAATATGTTACCAAAATCAATATAAAAGTGTTTCGTTAAAAGTATTTAGTTATATATTGGTCCTAATGAGATGATACTGCTGTAAATTTTACCATATTCTGGTATTTTTAACCATATTTTTTCTCAATACTAGGAATCATTGTAGTTATTTTTAGTTTCATCAAAAGCTAGAGTATAAAACATACGATTTTTATTATCAATAATTATTATTTATAAAGAGTGAAAACTTAAGTATATGTAAAACTTATATATTGTAAAAGTATAGTTGAAAAAAGCCATTAAATTCCTTTTAATTAATTATTTTCATGACCAATAGAATGAAATATCATGGAATTTTAATGAGAGTGCCTTATTTATGATTTGTTAAATTAATCATGATTGTATTGAAGTATTTTAGAATTATCTCCACTGAAAAAAATCTTTAAAGGACCACATTTTCCCATTCCGATTTTCTAGCTATAGAGCAATTTTCAGTCTTTCTAATCTTAAAGTTAATAAATAGTTTCCCGTAAAATGCTTTAGTCTAGTGCTCTATTTAAGAAATTTATTGGTGCTGGAAAAAATTACTATTTGTTGAAGATTTATTAACCATAAGTTGAAGAAGAATTAGATTGATGTATTTCCTGTTGTCCGTACCTTATGCCAGAGTCATGTAGGCAACCAATTATTTATCAAGAATCATATATGGCTTAGTAAAGTGTCAAATTATAATAAATAAAAATGCTTCATGCTTGAAATTGCCAAAGTGATAATAAGTTTTAATTAATAATAACTTTAATATTAAGTTTTAATATAAATATGCATCATCAAATTACAAATTTGGAAAACTTGCTCGGAAGGTGTATCTGCAGGGCTAGGCCCCACAGGATACCTCCATCCAACAAGAAATCAAAAGTATGATAGTATCATGAGTATCATGTCTACATTAAAATAATTTTTTCCACGGAAAGTTATGAAATCCATGTATTAGCTATTAATTGATTTGATATATTGCCAAGGTTCTTTTTCTTAGTCTTACGAATTCAAATGTGTTAAAGAAAAAAAATAGCATGAGAAATAACAACAAATTTTAATGAATCCAAAACTCTAACAGCCATATAACGGTTTTCAAATTATATGCTAATGTGTTCGGTAGTTGTAAAGGGAAACTACATAAAAAAAAATTTCCGCACTGAACACAAGGTTGTGGTATAAAAAGATTATATATTATATTGATGATTTTTATTTATTGAAAAAGGATTAGATATGAAAATAATTTGTCTTTCAAACGTTAGGAAATATGCTATGCATATTTCAGCATAACTGCCTCTAACGCCAAAAATGGTGATTAGAATTTTCCACCAAGTGTTGCTGTGCAACTCCTTACATAACTCGTGCATCTAGTGTTTCATTGCACCAAAGTTCTTTTGCATGATGATTATCATGTTTCTATTTAAATAAAATCAGAGAAAATTGTATCCGTGACAAAATGACATATGGTGAGACATCTCTATTCTATTTTCAGCTACAGTGCCTCCTTAAAAGACATGAAGACGTCACACGGCCATCTTATGCCCTTTCACACTATCATTTCCATTATAAATTTCTCAGAAAGAGGGTTTGTAAAAAATCCTTAGCTCTTTCTATGTGAAAGTAACAACCAGAAAAGTGGTATGTGTTTGACTTCTCGTTTCAGACCAGTATTTCTTTTTTCTTTATTCAGATACCGTCATTTTTACTGTTGTCTTCTGTACACATATTTGCTTACTTCGTCTCTCCCAAAATGGCTGAAGATATTAATACATAAATTACACAATTAAAATATGAATTTCTTAGTATTATAAAACAAAAATATATAAAAAGGAAAATACCACATTTTTTAACGCTTCCACAAGTATTATTGGCTTCAAATTACTTTATTCATAATTTTTAAAAGCATTTATGTTTCTTGGTATATAAGTAAACCAACGCGCCCATCCATAAACTTTTTTACGTTTGAAAAAAGAACAATTTTTGTTATCATTTATTGCAATTATTATTACAATTTATAGTTAAAATGAAAGATTAAATGAATACACGGGATGAGTTTCAAACTTGTCTTAAATAAGCTTTAAATAATAACATACTTTTATGAAAAAGTTATAGCACTTTGACAATTAGTTATTAAATAATAAAATATTGAAATAACGAATTTGAAAGAAATAGAACTCGACCACATTGAACATATTTATTTTATATTTCGGTCTTTTAAATAGACTTTGCTTCTTTATTCTTTAGGAGCACATAATTCAAATGGAAAAAAAGCATCACGATTCATTTGCGAAATAAGACACGGAAAATCATCTCCTGCATATTTAAAATTCTCAATACTTATTCTCCTTTTCTCCATTTGTGTCTGCGTTAGAATAATCTTACGTGATTTGAAAATAAAAACATCTTGAATATATAGATGAAAATGGTAGATGACATATTCTTGTCGAATAATTCGAGGAATAAATTTTCTTATTCGAAAGACAGAAGATAAGATAAGTAAGTTAATCAAGTCTTTTTTTCCTTAAATTTTTACATTTTAATTCGTATGCTTAAACTAAATCACATCATGACATAAAAAATAAATAAAAACAAAGGATAATAATTATCAAAAAGAAATTATCAGTTTCTGCAAATGATTATTATCATTTGATTATTATCATTATTTACCATTCAATGATGATTATCATTCAATGATTATTATCATTATTTACCATAATTTATTAGAAATGGTTACATATTATTATTCGTAATTGATCACTAAAGTACATTATGGCAACCCTTGGTGATACATCCTGTTTTACATGAAATCATAAAATATCCCAAAAAGAAGCTGTTTCTGTTTTTTTTTTTTTTTTTTTTTTCGAAAAATTAACATTGAAGGAACAGATCTTCTCTGGCATATTTAGGATTTCAAATCATACAGTAAATAAAAAAAAACTGTATCACAGTTACATCAGAACATTTATAAGCTTAATGAGTAGTTATGATGAATGTTAATATATGAGCTACGAGAGAAAAGCTGATTTTATATAAGGGGATAAAATATAGTAAAGATTTCAAATATATATATATATATATATATATATATATATATATATATATATATATATATATATATATATATATATTATAAATTCTTACTTAGTTTACTATAACAAAATTTCATGCTTTTCAGTTGGTTAGCAACTAAAACAGTCTAAAAGGGTCATTTTGACTTGCATAAGAAATATACTCATTTTTGAAGTTTTATGACTGTTTTTGATTTTGTAGAACTGCAAACATTAAGAAGACGAAGTATAGAACAAAAAGTAGGGCTACAAAAAATTTCACGCGTAACAGTTTTGGTGAAATAATATGGCCGAAGATATTCGAATACCAAAGTAGCTCAGCTGAGTTCCTGTTGAATTCAAATTTCATGCCTTTGAAAAAACTAAGTACACGTTGATTGCAAAAATTTATATTTTTATTGTAGACCAGGAAAAATATTGTTGGGAAACAGTTATTGTAATGTATATAATGATGGAAATTTATTGTATGATCTTCATGCCACATAGCTTTGATTTTAATTAATATAAATCGTTCTTTTTTTTTTTTTTTGGAATGGCTGTCTTTATTTGGGTAAGTTATAAAACGGGTTAATGAATTACATCCTGGAGAAAGTATAGTGCTCTAATTATGGAACTGCACCAAAACTTCATACGTATCAGGATTACTGTCTCATCGAATTTTAAGTATCTGACTTTTTTGAAATTCGATGTCTCAAAGAATTTTTGACTGATTTTGTGCAAATTTCGTATGTTGCTATATAAAATTACCATCTTTAAAGTAATGCAAAAAATTGTAAGCCTTACAACTCAAGAGTCTTCTGACCATTCTTAAATAAAATGATTAAAAAAAAACATATATTTACTAAAATCTATATTTTTGCGTAGAATTATTTTTGGAAAACAAATTTTATATTTGTGCTCCAGAATTTTTAAATTCTCTTAAAAAATTCTCGAGATATAGCGAAATACGCAAATAATTAAATTAACATTAAGGGGTCCAAACTTAGGAACGTGCTCCTTACCAAACCAATGGACCATATTTCCCGAATTGCGGCTACACCCTATATTTTGGTAGATATCCGAATCCATCGAAAAAAGTCTTGTTTATTCAGAAAAAGCACGCTTCGCAACCTAAAATATCATCTGAACTTATTAGATAGCATATTTGAGGTCACTCTCTTGAGTCAATAAGATTGAGTCCTGGAACATGAAACTTTGGTCATTGAAAGTTATTTGGTCATTGAAAGTTATTCAGTCATTAGATTGAAAGTTATTCAGGATGGTGGTCTACTTCTTTTTTTTCGCATTGTACATTGGTTGAATACGATAAGGTAACAATTAAAATGGTTATTATTTACCCATTTTTCGAGCGAAATTCCTAACAATGTAGTTTCGCTTTTTTCGCATCAGCTTCTAAATTTGTCATTCTCTCTTCGAATTTTTAGAACGAATTTAAAAAACAAGTAGTTCTATAAATGTTATGCTCATTTATATTTGAATGAAAACACTAAAAGTTATATTTTTCTCAAGCAAATTTATTTGTTTTTTTGTTTCGTTTTAAGCAATAATATTTACGTGTTTGTTTCAAACAATCAAAAATGAATATTGTTTTTAATTATCTGAATTTATTATATAATTTCAATAAATTGAGATAACAGATTGAAGTCAATAAATTTTTAACGGATGGGTGTGAAGCTAAGAAATCAGGGGTAAAACATCCATTTCAAAATACATTTAGTAAACTATTTGCATATAAATTTGTTTAAAATCGAAAAATAATTAATTATTTTGATTAGACAAGAAATTAGTATAATTTTGGTTCAGAAATGGTTCTAGTATACTATGAATTCGAATCAAAAAAAATAATATTAACTACTTACGTTTTACTATAATATTGATTTCACCATAGGTTTGTGTAAAAGCGACTTTTTTAGTCAAAAATAAGTAAGTAGTAATTTCAAGAAAATAAATATAGTAATAAAATTATTAAAAGAAAAAAAAATATTTAAATAACTAATTTTTAAATAGATTTTAAAATAATTAAAATGCGCAAAAATCTTATGGAAAAATCTTTGACGATTCTAAATTATAAAATAATTATTTCAAACATGCATTTCATGCATTTTTCTTTTATTAATATCGATTGTCATCTCCATGCGTAATATATATGTTTAGAATCTTTCCCTAAGCATAAGAAATTTATAGTCATAAACTAATAAATAATTAAGGAAAAAACAAAACAAAATGCAGACTTAAAAAAATAATAAATTTGAAAATGTGACAAAAATTTGAAAATTATTATAAAAATTTGAAGATTTAATAACCAGGAGACATCAAATTAATTTCGATTGTCTTAAGAAACTCTTAATTTTACAACAATACAAAACAACTGCAGCTTTTCTGCAGGTAAAGAAAAAAGATACTTCTGAAACAGTGGCTGCATAATTACTTCAAATTTACTGCAGTATAATTAAGGATTTAAAGTTTCATTGCTTATAAAATTTAGGATTTTATAGTGACTTCACATAATTTTGTAGAGAACAGCTAATAAAACTTTTTTGAAACAAATTGTTGAGAAATTACTTCACATTATCTGCAAAATAACTGAAGTATTTTTACAGTTAAGACTGTACTGCAGAAAATTTACAGTTCGCTGTAGAATATCTTCATAACTACTACAATTCTGTAGAAAAACTGCAGTTTATATTTATCTGTGTCGGAAATAAAATAAAAGGCAAAATTTTTCCCGCTTTCGTGGAATGCTAAAAAAAGAAGAAAAAGAGTAAATATAAAGGCTATTATAAAAACAACATTTATTGGGCCAAAATACACACTTTGACTTCTTGAAATATTTCATAAAAGAATAATCGTGCTTTAGTTGTCAAACTGCTTCTTAGCTTATTAAATTTCTACATGACTTTTATTTCAGATTTCTTGAAAATAAATGATGATGGGTCGTAAAATATAAATATGCCCATCTCAATATATTTCTTACAAGTATGGCAATATTTTATGGCTATTATGCTTTAAGTTTTAACGATTTGCCTCGTCTAAAAAGAGGATATTTTTAGATATCTACTCCTAGAAATATCCTATAAATTTGCACATTGTATTTATATAATTTACCATTTAGTGGTAGATATTACTATACAGAAATTTAAAGTCACAACATATATTTTGTATTTGATAAGAAACATAACATATACATATTACGGTTGGCTGATCAGAAAATGAGTAAAAAAACGATAGCTACGAAAAGAAATTTTTAATTACCTTTTTTTGATCACCCGAAATATTTTCGTTGAAGCAAACTACTGACACATACATGTTTTCTTATTAATGCTATTTTGAAAAGAGATTCAAGCGTCTTTTTAATGACGCAACAAATGTATATATTTATCTTATGTTGCTAGGATTCCTACTGTGACCTATTCCTACTGTGTTGAAATACAATACACATTCATATCAATAAATTAAGGATAATTTGGAAGTACGTGAAAATTGCACTTTAAAGTAAAAAAAAATATTTAAACCACTTGTAGAGTCACACACATCTTGAATCAAAAAATAACACATATCTTCAAGAATAATATGCAAATTTCAGAAAGCCACCCGAATAATCCAGTACTACGCTGCTATGGCGAGAGTGTAAGAGAGTAGCACATAAGAAATGGTGACAAAATCGTAAAATTGTTTGCAAGCGTTCTGTAAGCCTCTCAGTGTGATTGTGACACAGAGGGCGGATATTTTTTTTCTTGGAAGAATTTTAGTCTGCCTGGAATGTGGGTGTACTCAGATGGAAGTATCCGAGGAACTTGGAATTGCCATAAGTGTCATCTCTAGACTTTGCAACGATTCTAAGATGATGGAAATGTCGGTAGACGTTACAATACAGGTAGTTCCACGATTTACAATGCCATTAGACCCTATTTTTCATTCAGTGAAACAGATGCTCTTTAATTTCAACACTCCATGTTAAACACTAGCTGTGTGTACGTGGTGTTTTCCACATTTTTATTTGGATATGCACCAACTCTGTTTATGATTTCATCTTACTTTGACTTGCATTATATTAATTGTTATTTTTATTAGCAATTATTTGCTATTTTAATATACTTTATGGCAAGTGAATTTCGACTCCACCGCCGTTTTGGCAAAGCCCAGATAAAAGGTGATTCCTATGAGGCAATAGTCTCGCCATTTCTTTTGTTGTTATCTCGAAAGCCACTGGCGGAGGAATAAATCCAGAACTGGCACTTGGGACTTCCTAACTTGGGAATTGGGAGACTTCCCTAATGAGAAAGTATAATGCAAGGGGTACTCATCCTAATGTCATTTTAGCTTTCAGTTAATTTTTAGAAAACTGTTTATTTTAGAAGTCTTGTCTATTAATAATGTACATTTCAAATATGTCGGCTCATATTTTTTTCCTTTTAAGTACTGATTAATAGAGAAAGATTCAGCAAACATATTATAATTATTCTTAAAAAATTATTAAGCATCTTATCAAAATTTAGTTTTCACTTCTGGTTGCATTGAGCATAGGGGAGTACTAATTTAAAGCACATGATTTAAATATTCTTAAAAGAAAACCACTGTTGTGGCGCATTTTCGGATTTCTATATAAGTCCCAATCCCTATAAACATTCAATATTAAACAGTATTATAGTGCTTAATATTTACGCAGAGGAAGATGGCACTAAAATTGATTACAAAAATTTGAATCTAATGAATAATGTTTAGCCTAAGGAATAATTGTATTTCTATGCTTTATTTCAAATTAGACTAGAGCTGTTACTAACACAAATCTGAATTTCAAGCTCTGACAACAATTTTGTTTAAATTTAACTCACCGTAAAAATAAAAAAAAAAATGAGTAAATGTATCGCTCATGGGCTGCAATAGTACAACTCAAAAAATCAAGTTTCATTGCTCAGCAAAATGCATAAGAAATGCTTTCGTTTGCTTAAACGAAGATTACCTCAAGTTGAATTATGAGTTGTGCAAGTATTGCTGCTGAAAGCATGTGTATTTTCATATTTACACCTGTTCTTAGTCCAAAACGCGTGTTTTTTGAGTTGTGACACTATTGCAGCCCATGAGCAGCGTAATTTGTCTAGTGACAGGACAGGTAAAAATTTCTATAAAGACCTCAAAAAAACTTTTAAAAAATAACAGCCCATTTTAGACATCCATGATGTTAACCAATGTACCATCATATTTCTCTTTTTTAATAGTATCTAGATGCTTAAAAATTAAGCTAATAAAATAAAGTTTAAGCTGGAGAGTTACTTGATTATATCTTTTAGAAGTGGTAGAAGTAATAGTAAGTTAGTGAAAATTTTCAGTTTCATATTCAGTAAAAGTTTTGAGGCATGTTCAAAAAGTAACATAAAAAACCACGCTATTATTTTAACAAAAAATCGAGTACACTAAGTAATTCAAACTCGTTTATCCATTATTGAAATAATCATTCAAATATCGTATATTTTACGTTTTTATGAAATATTTATGTGACAAAATACATTTTCTAATACGTGAAATGTAGAATTGTTAAAATTAGCAACAAAAAAGGAGGGTGCAAAAAACAAACTTACCACTCTGAATAGTTTTTAATCGAATATCGGATCTTTATGTTCTCTGACTCAATCTTAATGGTTCCAGTTGTGACCTCAAACATGCTAATTAATCAATGCAGACGAAACTTTAAGTTACAAAACCAGGCAATAGGAACGTACATTCTCCGGATAAACATACTTTTTTTCGACGAATGCGGATTTCTAAGCCCCAAAATATAGGGGGCAACCGCAATCTGGGAAATAGAATCTCAATAGGAGATCGATTAAAAGTTTGGACCCTTTAATGTTAATCTTACTTTTCAGGTAATTAAATATTTCTCGAGAACTTTTTTAGCAAATTAAAAATATTTCGATTCAATTAATAAAAATGATCGACAGAATTAAGGAAATTCGAAAAAGATACAAACAAATTTGCACGAAATTATAAAAATCGTTTATCTGAAGATAATCCCTTGCGAAATATAATTTATAGTAATTATTTATTATTTTCTGTAATAATAGTCAAAAAAATTTAAATAGTACGGTATATTTTTTGACACTATTCTAAAGAATGTGAAATTGGTGGCATAGGTCTTGAGAAATAGAATTTTGAAATAATGGCATTTTTAAAATTTCTCCTCTTCGAACATTTAAAATTGAGTCCTAGAACTTGAAGATCCATTGATTAAATCAAAAGTGATTTTTGTTGGTCCGTTTTATTTTATTTTGAGTACTGTATATTTTAGTACAGTATATGTTTTTACATTATTCTGAAGAAGGTAATTTTAAATATCAAAATACAAAATTCCTGCAGAATCGAAAATCCTGCAGAAATAGAATTTAGAAAAAGTTGCATTTTTAAAATTTCTCTTCTTCGAGCATTTAAGATTGAGTCCAAGAACTTGAAGATCCGTTGATTATATCGAAAGTTATTCTGGGTGATCCGCATTATTTATTTTGAGTACTGTAAGCAAATTTGATGTCTTCCTAGTCATCATTTTGTTTAAGATTAAATAATCTCACAAAATCCTACGAAAAAAATTATATAGTGTTTACTTTATTTAAAAAGAGAAGCATATAACATAAGTAGTGAATATTTATTGCATGTAATTTCATTAATAGAAATTAAAACTCGCATGCTTTTTTAATGCCCGATTCCCAGTGGTCGTATTAATTAAGAGATTTCTAAGAAATTCTTCAACTACACAGGCTCAAATTCAGAAATGTAGGACTATTCCATTCTAAAAAAATTAGATGTTAATAAATTTAAAAAAAAAACTCCCCTGTTCTGGTTCATTAATGACTAAAGATATCATTTTTCTGAATTAGATACTCAGTAAGGTAAATTATAATCAACTGCAGGAAGTGCAAAATGTATTTACTTTCTAAACAAATCAATATAAGATACTATTTCTCTTCTTCTAACGGATGTGAACTGAATTCCCCATGTAATCAGACCCGTTAAAGAACGCCTGATCTTTCATCCCCGGCGAATGATTCGAATTTCCGAACGCCCTAGAGTTAATGGCAGAATTTAAGAGCTCTTTAGTATGCAGAGGCAAAATCCACACTTGGCCATTAAAGCACTTTATTCGAGTTATTTTAGTTTTACAAGTGTAAGGAACATAAATTGAATAAGGAATTTAAACTAGAGGATATCTTTTGACTATTACGATTTCAAAAGCATACTAAATCAAAATATCCGAAAATATAAATAAATATAATGTTAGCAAAATATAAAGTAAAAAATAAAATAAAATAAAGGTTTCTAGATTACACTGACCAACAAAATCTTAATTTTAGTTTGTTAAATAATTTTGTCTGCTAAATGCATTGTATGTTAAGTGTTTAACAGCAATTTGTTACGAGTCATTATTCCTGATTTCAACG
Source organism: Parasteatoda tepidariorum (assembly GCF_982258835.1). Taxonomy (NCBI): domain Eukaryota; kingdom Metazoa; phylum Arthropoda; class Arachnida; order Araneae; family Theridiidae; genus Parasteatoda; species Parasteatoda tepidariorum. Next base: position 52,905,010 of record NC_141766.1, read on the forward strand.
AGTTATTTTTTAATTCGGAATTAAAACTTGTAAATTTTGTTTCAGTCCTTTAAATGCATCGATCCAAGTTAAGAAGTCGGAACTATTTTTAGCTATCTTTCGCTTGAAAAACATCCCTTTTTAGAGTCCAGCATTAATCCACAAGCATATTTGTTTTTCCTTGATAGCTATTTTCTTAATATTGAAATACCTTGGTTAAATCGCCCCTCGTGTTTATCATTCACTTCACCAAGATTTTCTTAGAAACACTCCAAGTGTGAATCAAGAAAATGTATCCTACGAAATGTAACATCCTAGAAAAATTTTAATCGAGTTTAGAAACTAGATCAAATTACTTCGATATTTTTCAGAAATCCGAATGGCTTTCTATAGAAAAAGAAACATTAATTGTATTTAACACATTTTTAATCAATGTAAAATAAATCTATGCTGGTGAGCAATTTTTTGGGTCATTACACGAGAGACAACTAGATTTATTCATTAATAAGTTCATTATCGACCAATGCTATTTGTGATTAAATTCCTCCATTTTATTAACATTTGTACAGAGATAAACTGTTCAAATAAATATCATTTGTTTCTATATTGTATGTTTAAAATTTATCTCCTAAAGATCTAACATATGTTTAAATTGAAAGATGTATAGTAGCTTCTATAAATTTAAAAATAATGCGTTTTTATAAAGAAATATTCTTCCAAAGTCAAAAAATTTGGCTATCATTTTAAAGCCTTTGAGGCAAACAGAAAAAAATAAAAAAATTAGTTAAAATAATTTATTAATAATTTGATAAAAAAAAATTAAAATATGATATTTCTTCATTTACATTTTTTTAGGATAAAAACACATTCTTCTTTTTTAGAAAACATTTGCCGGAAATTACGGAGAATGCTTTCTCATAAGACGTTCGTTTTCAAAATGTTAAAATGTCTACCAAAATGTCCTTTTAGCTTAAGTGAATCAAACAATACACTTCTTAAAATAAATTCTGCAAATTATTATTTTTCTTTATAATTTTTTGCGGAAATAGTGTTTTTGAACTTTTAATTGTTTGTTTTGAAAACTTCAACCCTCGATTTTGAATCAAGTCAGAGCATTTCTTACTTAATAAGGCCTGTACTTTTCTTCAAAACAATATTTTTGACTTTTGATTTTAATGTCTTGTCTTTCTGTACAAAAGTACCAATCCCAAACTTACCAGGTACCAATCCCAAACCCAGTACCTTATCCCAAACCTACCCAGGGTTATGGAGTATCTATCAAAAAACTTTAAAAATCTCTAAATATCCTCCAATTATTCTAAAAATGCTTTATAAATATGATCCAATAAAGCTACATAAATGATTAAATAAGAACTTAAATTGGATCAAATTATGGAAAGTTAAAAGATAAAAGTTACGGTCAAAAATACCGGAATGTGGTAAAATTGATCGTGTTTCTGGCTCAATTAAATACCGAAAATTTAGGTAATTTTTACCGAAGAGCTTTGGTAAAGGTTTCGGCAAAATTAACAATAAAATATGGTTTTATAGTATATGAAAAAATTTGGTAAACGTGTTAAAATTGGGTAATTTCATCACTATATCTTAGAGCATGGCATTAAACCATTTATTCGGCAAAATTTACTTTGCAATTATTGTTATTTTTCTCTAAATATGTGGTAAAATCCCGGTGAACCGTTACCATAAGAACTGAAAAACTACCAAATAAATGTTTAAATACCGTACACTTTGGTTTTGTTAACCAAAAACAAAATTATTATTTTTTTTTAGGAATTAGCAATGTTATTACCATTAAGTACGGTAATCTTACTGGAATTTTTTTCCTTGTAACGTCCGGGTTTTCTCAACCATTTAAGAACGGAATTTAATTTCGGAAGCTCCCCTCAAGATGTGGAACAAAATCAAAAAATTACGAGTATATACGTCAAATGCAAGGCTAATGGCCCTATTGTAAGTTTTACGAAAAACAAAATATAAAATTTTTTTAATACCCATAACATCTATAAAAGACTTATTTTTTCCCAAAAAGAGGTTAATAGTGATGAATAGTTTATAATTACTTTTCTAACTCAAAAACAGTTTTACCAATTTTTCTCCTTTTCCATTTTACAGCTCTGCCAAAGATACTTCAAAAGCGATGCAGAAAGAGGATCGATCGCTTCGCATTCTATTCAGAAATAACTAGGACGTAAGAAACGTAAAGAAAAGGGCCAGCATTGTTCCTGCTAATTTTTTACACAATTTCAGCACAATTGTTTACACAAATCAATGCTCACTGTCCATGCCACGATTGTAATTTGCTTTGAGACTCCATTCTGCAGTTTAAAAAACTAAGCATTTCGCTATTAATAAAATAAAGGAAACATACCATCAATTCTACATACACAATATTGTATTTTATTGAAATTTCGATTTTTGAGAGTCTGTGATTCTTTTTAATTTTATACGTCGAGAAAATATGCCATCGCATTAGAGATATTGTTTCGACGTGCGTATGTTTTATTGGTTACGTGCGTATGTTTTATTGGTTACATTTTGAGGTCATCCTCTACAATTTACATACAAAACTACTTTAGAAGTTTCCTTCATTGCGTTAAAAAGAAGTTTTTGCTGAAATTGTATGAAATTTTCTTCTAACACGCAATATGAACTAATATTTCATTATGTATTTGTCAACGACTATTTTATAACCGCCGTTGAACAGCAGACGCAAATCTGAGTTAACGGCTACCAATATTCAACTCCGCAGCCTTCTAATTTTGAAGCAATCCAGAAGACTAGGGAACTCCTTGATCAGTATCGAGGGAAATTCACCTTCATGGAGGACTTGTTCATGGAACTAGCCTACATTTGCGTTACAAGTAGAGGAAAACCACGAAAACCTTCCATGGTTAGTCTGACGGCAAGAGGACTTTAACCCATTATTCGCCTACCACTGAGGATATTTAACGTCAGCACTGTGGATGTACGAGCCTGGTGCGGGACTCGTATCGATCAACCACCGCAGGGATTCGAACTCGGTTCATCTCAGAGGAAGCTGAACTCTCTATCAACTGAACCACCAAGGCTCAACGACAATTAAAATTTTTCATTGAGTAAAAGGAAGTCTGAATTAAAACTACATAAATTGAAGATATCCAATTGTTATATTTTTATTGTTCACCTTAGAAAATATATATTAGATTACTTATGATTCGTAGGTCTTATTAATTTAATTCATCTTAAAAATATACAAAAAAAAGTTAAATTTAATACACGCTGTCTTACAGTTGTCAAAATATTAGGAATATATTAAAAGCATTGTTTATTCTAAAGCTATATTTATACACAAATTGAGTAAAAAATAAATATACAAAAATATAATATTTTCGCTGGATTAAAATTTCATCGGAAAAACTGAACAATAAAAAGTAACACCTTGAATCACATTCCATTTATTTGATACCGAGCTATATAAAATGTTTGTTGTTATTTCTGTTCAAAGATATTTTCCAGAAACCAAATAGGTTGACGAATCATAACACTTATTCGAAAGTGAGCAAAATAACCTCAAATACATCAGCTAGATGTTTGATTCTGTAAAAAATGAACGAAACGTATATTGCCATGGCAACATCACGTTTTTCTACACACATTTTAATACCTTTCGATTTGTGTTATTCCCATCGCCTTTCGTCTATGCTTCGGGCAAAAATCAGTTTTCTTTTTTTCAATTTTATGGCCTTAAATTCCCCCTCTTCTTTTCGCCTTTTTTTTCCCTCTCTCCATATCTCTGTTTCGCGCCCCATAATCTATAAAATGATTTTTTGCTGTCCTTCCCCCATATCTAGAGCTTATGGGAAAATATAAGAGCTGAATACGATCATTCTGTAAATTTTGTATTAAAACTTTTTCCTTTTTATTCTTGAATTGTTTTTTTTTCTTCTTTTCTTTTATTCAATGCATACTTCCACACAATGCTTCTATTGTTAAAAAATGATATTATTGTTGTATTATATTTATTAACAACCTCTTAAACTATTATATTTCCATTGCCATCCACAATTAATAAATCTATTATCTATAACTAAGGAGGTAATGTTTTCCATGTGGTTTATAAATAAAAGCCTCAATTGAATGCCGAGACAAATGCCATTTCCTTTAGTTTGAGATAAAGAGCTTTAATATCTAATGTGTGTATGTTTCTGCTTTTATCTTTTTTGATTTTTTTCAGCTTTGTGTTTGGCTCCAAAAATCAGAAAATATGTTGTTGCTTTTTTTTATTTTGTGTTTGAAAATTTAATAATTTAAAAATCTTTTTCATAATTCCAAAATAGATTTCAATTCCAAATTTATCAGACCATTTTGAATTGCGCCTGTGTCGTGTCCTCGGCATTCCTTGGGAATAACTGTACTCAGTTGCTACTGCGTAGGTAAACTGTACGGTCAGTTCTGCGTCTTTAAAATGTTTAAATTTAACTAATTGCTCACCACGCATGAGATCCGGTCAGTGATGCGTTTTTAGTCGGCAAAAACATTTTACTGCACCATGACAATGACTTTCGCCTTAGCGCAGATCCCAGCTTTTTTGGTTGGTAAGTTTTTGATCACCCTTCCCTACAGCCCTGTCCTTACACTCAGGGACTTTCATCTTTTCCGATCTTTCAAATATCATTTTGGTGGCAATCACTACAACGAGGAAACTATCCGGGAAAACGGCCGTGACCTTTGGTTAATGGAGTAGGCGGCAAGTTTGTATGAGGAGGGCATTCTAAATCTAGTTGCAAGGTATGATAAGTGCTTAAGCAATTTGGCAAATATGCTGAAAAGAAGAGAAATGTAAGTAGAATCTGATGATAAAAATTAAAAAAAATATTATAATTATAAAAAAGCATTAAATACTTCCTTCTCACATTTCACTATAGAACTGAAAAATTTAATCTGTACTATTTTATGAGTCATTTTATCAATATTTAATAGCATTTAATTTTTTTTTCAACATGAAAATAATACTGATCTAAATATTTTTAAATTGTTATTACTTTTATTTGTTTAACTCCTCTTAACATCTATTAATAACCAGTGTATAAAGTAATTTTTTTTCTACCCTTTTCAATTTAATGTAAAACCTATATTTTCAAAAGTTTCATTCCATAGCACAAACGCAAGCGATATTATTCAATAATTTAAAAAAAAATTATCTAAATATATTTAATCAACAAGTTTCGACAGTTACTTTGTTTGGCACTATGTGTCACCTTTAGCGATACCAGCCTTCTTAAAGCAATATTCAAACTTTTATTAGTGCATTTTCTTAATGCATAAATGAAAATCCTTTTACCATTTTGACTAAAATTCACACTTAATTTTAAAAACTACCACTTCTGTATGTTTTTTAAATAAATAAATAAAAGTGCTGCGTTTATAGAGTTTTTACTACATTTCAGCAAGAAGTACTTCATCAAAATTGTGATAACACTGCACTAGATAAACATTCCAAAATTTTATTAATAAATAAATAAATAAATTTTGGAATAATTATGTAGTCTAGAGTTATCAAAAACTATTAAGATTCAGTGTTAAAGTTAAAATATTGTGAAAGGAAAACTCCATCGATAAAAGATTTTTTCAGCTTTTAAATCAAATTAGAAATAATGATATTAAATGTTGCTCATAATTGTCATAAATGTTATTCAAAAAAGTCAAAAAATTTAAGACGAGCATAAATATTCTATGAATTGGGACATTTCCTGAGGGCTTAGACTGTCCTATTTGCATTTAAAGAACTTTCGTGGGGAACGGGAAATGAGGAGATCTAAGGATTCGATACTTCTTATCGGAAAAATAGTGCTTTGCTTTGCTACAAAATAAGGACAAGACATTCTCTACTCCTTTAACGAAGGATTTTAAGAAAGACTCAAGTAAATAAAAAAGTCTCGGAATGGATCCTATCTGGCATTAGAGAAGACTTCGAAGATATACTCGATTTGTTTCAAACGTTG